>NC_141914.1:62805093-63129379 GCF_057802395.1 Ceratotherium simum simum
AGTTAGGATTTGATAGTGACAATGAGCTTCATTATTCAAAAGTTATTTAACACAATGTTGTTGAGCACCGGTGTGTTATGTGGGAAATGCAAGGTATGCTTCCCAGTGCTGTGATTACATCCGTCCAGGTGGGATTGGAGTTATGGTGAGGGGAGGAGGGGTGCAGACCAAGTACCCTGAGGGATCTAAAATGTAATAGTATACTGGCAGCCCCACACACACACCTTCTCTTCTTGTCAGTGTGAAGACTCTGTGGACCTTTTCTTCTTGGGCAATCTTTGAAACCAAAGGTGTCTCCTCACCTAGTAAACAATTTCCATGTTTGGGTTCCTCTCCCCCTTGCCCCCAGCCCTCCTGGAAATGTCCCCTCTGGGCATTTCCTCCATAAGTCAGAGAAATTTGGGTCTCATTGCTTTAAAGCAAGGATGTGTACAGAAAAAAGGGAGAGGGGAAGGTGGCCTTTGAGGCTATTTAATATGGAACTTTTCCGTGTTTTGGTTCCTCTTTGAACAAAATTAGTAGCCAATGTTGGTTTAGAATACTGATTTTCAAACTATAAGTTACCCATGAAATCACTTTGGCATTAATAAAAATGAAATAAAATAGAGTGTACTACAGTGCATTTCAGATAGTTACAGTAAACTTGGATTTTTAAAACTTTTGTTTCATTTTTATGTATGCACTAGGTCACAGTGTAAGATTTATTTCGCACTGTGGGTCACTGTCATAAAAGTTTGGAAAACACTGACTTCAGTCCTGCTTACTCCTGCCTGGAATAAGTGGGAGAGTTTATAACCATGAGGACAGAAATTTGAGAGTAACAAAGGAGTTGTGTAGAAGAGAAAGGCTGTCTTGAAGGAGTAGTTCAAATCAAATGATATTTTTGCTACTCTTGAAAAAAAAGTTGTGTGTAAATACATTTAAATGGAATGAATACATACTACTGCCAGGAGGGGTATAAAATGAAAAAGAGGACCTGTGGAGAGAACCCATCTTACTCCTCCCTCAGGGCTTTTGCCCCTGCTGTGACCAGGCTTGGAATCAAGTGGCTGGTTCCTTCTGGTCATTGCAGACTCTCCTCCACTCGCACCTCCTCAGAGAGGCCGCCCTGCCGGGCTCCCTAAGTAAGGTCAGGTGCCCCTCCTCTCCCCAGGCGCTCCATGTGTTTTTAGTGCTCATCACTGCCTGAGGGTCTCTTGTTCAGTTCTCCACTTTTAGTCTCTCCGGAATCTAAGTGGAGTGCAGGGCTTGCTGTCGTCATTGCTGTGACCTGGAGCCTGCGACAGTGCCTGGGAGGGAGTGGTTTATGAGACCCACACGCCCCAGACCTAAGCCAGCCCTCTCATTTTACCGTTGAGGAAGCTGATGCCCAGAGAAGTTAAGTGATTTGCCTCGAGTTCCAGTGAGAAATCTATAAAAGGGGTTTTGTCCTTTCTTCTGACACCAGACTAGGTTTTTTTCCTCCTTTAAATGCTTAAAATACGTTGAAAAACAAGGAAGAGGAAGAGCTCCCACCTCCCTGAGAAAACATAAAGGGTTTCCTGATGACTGGTCCTCTCCTTACTTCCTTAGTATTAAGGACAGAAGTAAACTGGGAAATAATCAAAATCCCATTACTTACGAGTCTCTTCTCACAGACTGGGTTTGATTTGGTTTTAATGGAATAACCTGAGTTCTGCCGAGCAAAACAGTGATGGACTTAGGGCCTCCTGGCTCCCTGACCAGTGCGTCTCTTCCTCTGCAGTGATGCTGTCAAGGAAGGACTGAGGTCTCAAAAATGAGTTGACAGTCAGCCGTCCCTAATCCAGAGAAGATTTAGAGGCAAATTTAAAAACACACAACATTTAGATGGGATTTAAAACGTAGGGCTCTCCTTTTCTTTGTGAAGGGTTTAAGCAGCTAATGTGTCCCTTGGTGCCAGTGGAGGGGGATGAGTATGGATGCTGCCAGGAACCACTGTTGGTGTCAGCGCAAGGAGGTGCCTGGGGAGTCCTGAAGGTCACTATGGTGACCTGACTTCCCTGTGTCTTCTCAGGGCTGCTGCTCCACAGCAGACCTGCATCCTGGTCCACGCTGCACCTTGACGTGGAGCCTCAATGCGAGGCTCCTCTATGCCACTGCCTTATCCCCAGTGGCTCATTGCGCCTGCCACCAATCTCTGACACCTGCGGGGAGGGGGAGAGTTCAACCCAGCAGCCAAATCTGCTCCTAGAAGTGCCCCCTCCAGGTGGCCAGCCCCCCACTGGTCTGGTATCCAGGTGTTGCTCCCAGTCCGGTTGCTCCAGGGCCACACCCAGCTAAGGAGTAAAGGACAGTCCTGGGCATTGGTGCCTTTGATGTCAGAGTCAGGACCAGGGTGGCATGTGCGGGCATCTGCTCCCATATGTCGTATTCCTCCTGAATTCTCATCCCCCTGTGTGATCTGACTGCTGCACCAGCTTGGACAGTCTTTTCAGCTCAGGCCCAAGCAGTCAGCTCTCTCTTCTCCAGCTTCTGCAGGACCTTCGTGCGTCACAGTGTCACTCTTTTGCCTACAAAAGGGGCTCCCTCGCACTCCCCTGGGGCTCACGCAGTGGTGTAGTAGTTGGGTTCACGCACTCCACTTCAGTGGCCCAGGGTTCGCAGGTTCGAATCCTGGGTGCAGACCTTCACACCACTCATCAAGCCATGCTGTTGCAGCATCTCACATATAAAATGGAGGACGATGGGCACAGATGTTAGCTCAGGGCCAATCTTCCTCAGCAAAAAGAGGAGGATTGGCAACAGATTTTAGCTCAGGGCTAATCTTCCTCACCAAAAAAAAAAGCGGGGGCAGCGACTCCCCCACATGACCAAGTAGGTGGGGTGCCCACTGCCCTGATGTACTTCCCTGCCTAAATGGAGTATAGTTTCACCTCTTTTTCTCAATGTTCTTTTTTTTTTTTTTGGAGGAAGATTGGCCCTGAGCTAACATCTGTTGCCAATCTCCCTCTTTTTCTTTTTTCTCCCCAAAGCCTCAGTACATAGTAGTGTATCATAGTTGTAGGTCCTGCCAGTTCTTCTATGTGGGACGTCTGCCTCAGCATGGCTTGATGAGTGGTGAGTAGGTCCCCGCCCAGGATCTGAACTGGCGAACCCCGGGCCCCAGAAGTGGAACTCTCAAACTTAACCGCTGCGCCACCAGGCAGCTCCTCGATGTTCTTTCCACGAGGTTTTCTCCCCTTCACGTCTGTGGTCCTCCCTGTTTAGCCTGTTCTGTCTCTGGAAACTCACTCCTTTTTTTTTTCCCCACTTCTCCCTCCTTTTGATTCTTTTTTTAAAAAAATAGCTCTATTGAGGTAGAATTGACGTGCAGTCAACTGCACATATTAAAGTGTACAGTCTGATGAGTTGTGACACACGTGTACACCTGTGAAACCATGGCCAAAATCAAGATAGTGAACGTATCTATTGCCCCGAAAAGTATCCTTGTGCCCCTTTGAAATGCCCTCCATCTTGTCCCTTGGCAACCACTGGTCTGATTTCTGTCACTATAGGTTAGCTTGCATTTCCTAAAACTAATGTAAGTGGAATCATATATACTCAATTTTTGTCTGGCTTCTTTCACTAAGTATATAATTACTTTGTAATTCGTCCATGTTGTGTATATCAACAGCTCACTCCTTTTTATTGCTGGGAAGTGTTCTGTTTTATGGATATAACCTATTCCCCTGTTGATGGACCTTTGGGTTGTTTCTAGTTTTTGTCTATTACAAATAAAAGTGCAGTGAACATTCATGTATAACTCTTTGTGGGGACATATTCTTTCATTTCTCTCGGGTAAATACCTAGCACTGGAATGGCTGGATCTTATTGTAGGTGTGTGTAACTGTTTTCCAAAGAAGTTACATCATTTTACGTTGCCATGGCCATGATTCTTAGTGCACTCATATAACCGTGGCTTCCTCTCCCACCGGTTGCTCTCTTCCGTCTGTGTCCTTGGGGACTTGCAGGATGTCTCTCTTCAGGTGACCGGGGTGACTGCTCCCCTCTTTCTTAAGAGAAAACAACGAGAAAGCATCGGGATCACATCTTACATCCAACCAAAGTCATTACACTCGTTGTTCAGAAAAGGAAAGGACGCATTTTTAAATCAGAGAGGAGCTCTAGTTGTAGACCTGATGTGTTTTAATTGCAGTTTTATTATTTTTTAGTGCCTGTGACAGGTGCATTTTCCTTGTTTAATGAGAAGATAAGAATAATTTTAATTGACATGTTAATTGAAAGCAGATTCTCCTGAATGAAGTTATTTCCAAAGTACTTGAAAATAATTTGTCTTTTTGTTTGTGCTATTAACTAGTAGCAAACTTTAAATTACCTACGTTTCTTCCTAGAATGGTACTAATTATTTTCAGTGTATTTTTCTGTAAGAATTACAGCCCAGTCACTCCTGCTCTGTCAGTGACACTGCTCAAGTAGCTTGAATGCCTGAGTGGTTTGCTTCCTTAGTTGCTTGGGCTATGTTTAAATTGCATGAATTCCCATTTTTATAGACTGAATTAAAAGGTCTTTATTATTTCTACAAAATATAATAAAGTCTATAAGTTTAATAAGCTATGTGATCAGCAGCCCGGGACACAGAGGTGAACACATTCTGTCTGGTATGCAGTTATTGCTTATTCCTGTTAGTTAGAGAGCTCTACATGACAGTGTTAAAATCTTTTTTTTTTTTTTTATGCCATATCCAGAAACAACCAGGGCTAGATGTATTCTGTGCTTCAACCTTTTACCTTGAAATGTTTGGTGCCACCATTGCCTGCTTTTCTAGTTTATGCTGATTTTTGTTTAAGAGCTGCAAAGGCTGCTCTGTCCATTAGCATGTACACAAGACTTTAAAGAAATATGGTTGGGTTTAAGAAAAAATTAGATTGCAGGTAAACCACAAGCTCTGAGGTTGTGTGTGCATTTAAACTACCATCAGATCGTTTATCCTATTGCTGAACAGCCTTTTGAAAATGTTGTAGCTGGATTAAAGGAAATTTTTCCCTAGCAATTGGTGTGCACATCGTGGTCCTTTAAAACATCCTGAGGGAAACCTTCAGAGTGCGTATCTGGAAAACAGGTGCGATATTCTCATCACACATTCCTTGGGCTCTTGGCACATGGCATAATCGCCATCATGTCGCCTTCCTCCATCCCTCTCTAGCTCTCCCCGCACTTTCAGCTCCAGATCCTTCACCTGGCCAGATTCCGAATTACTTCTCTCTCGGGAAGGGCCAGCGTGAGCACTTTGCTCAGCAGCAGGTCCAGATGCTGTGTCCGCCGACCCGCCCAACACCTGCTTCTCTGGGCCCGCTCTGATATAGGCCCCTGCAGAAGCCGCGCGCATCTCAGCGCCGTGCAGCCTCCCTCCTGAACTTCTTACTCCACTGTGCTCAGGTTTAAAGGCTTTGAAGTTTTGAGTGTTTTCATGTTCGTTACCACATTTGGTCCTCATGACACGTGAAAATTGGGCAAGGCAGTTATTATTCTCAGTTTAGAGATGAGAAGACTGAGGCCCAGCAAGGGTCAGGGATCTGCCCAATGTCTCACCCAAAAGAACTCAGACAGACCTGTCGGGTTCTGACTCTGGCTCCAGGCTCTCTCAGTGACATTTTCTTGTATTCTCGGTTATGTTTTTGTGGGTATGTCTCTTTTCTACCCAATTATTTTAGATCCCTTCTCCCCCTCAAACATATTCATAACACAGGCTCAGGCATTTCCTGAGAAATAGACATTTGATGAGTGCTTGTTATCTGGTTGGTTAATGTGTTTTGTACGCCCTTTCTGTTTAGTTTTTAAATTTACTCAAAGCTGCTACACTGTGAACTTTCTTGTTAGTGCTGATAATAGTAATTCCAGGTCCTTTCTTGAAAGCTTATCTAAACTCTGTGACATTATATTTGCATTTTAAAGTAGAAATTTTTTACTGCTGTCCTTTGCCCCTGAAGACATGGATGGTTTTATTTTCTTTTGAAATTCAGTCCTAAGTATTTTATTATTTATTTATTTTTTAAATAATTTTATTTATTTATTTTTCCCCCAAAGCCCCAGTAAATAGTTGTATGTCATAGATGCACATCCTTCTAGTTGCTGTATGTGGGATGCGGCCTCAGCATGGCCGGAGAAGCGGTGCATCGGTGTGCACCTGGGATCTGAACCCGGGCCAGCAGCAGCGGAGCGCGCGCACTTAACGGCTAAGCCAGGGGGCCAGCCTAGTCCTAAGTATTTTAACAAAAAGGGCTTTTGTAAATGCTTTTCTTTAGCTGCTTTATGCTCCTTGAGCTGTTAGGACAGATGGCGCTTTATACTGTCAGTGACTGAGAGGTTATTTTGCACACAACTTCTGTAGAAATTCAAGTGTCAGTTATGAAATTGAGCATTTTTAATAGAAAAGTAATAGGATTTTAAAGATAGAAAGGATCTGAGAGGTCATCTCATCAAATCCTTACCATTTTCAAAGGAGGAAATAGGTCTATGGAGATTAAACATCTTCACCCAACTTTCTCAGCCCAGGCCTGAGCCAGCCTCAAGTCACCTGCCTCCCAATTCCCACTTGTAATGAATGCTGCCCCCCTTCAGCTCATGCTACCTTTTTATAATTTTATTTATTTTTTCCCCCAAAGCCCCAGTAGATAGTTGTATGTCATAGCTGTACTTCCTTCTAGTTGCTGTATGTGGGACGCGGCCTCAGCATGGCCTGGGAAGCAGGGCGTTGGTGCGCGCCCGGGATCCGAACCCGGGCCGCCAGCAGCAGAGCGCGCGCACTTAACCGCTAAGCCACAGGGCAGGCCCTCATGCTACCTTTTTTTAAAGAGTGTTTTCAAAACTTGAGTTGGAGGACAGATCCAGTCTCATCATTTAAGATCTTGAAGACTGGAAGGAGAGTCTAATTTTTATCACTTGATAGAAAAGATTCATTTTATTGTTTGTTTCTCTTTTTCTTTTTTTAAACTCATGGTGTCTGACAATTAATAAAATTGCTTTCAGGAACAGCCCCGTGGTGCTTCAGCGGCCCCAGGTTCCCAGGCTTGGATCACAGGCCCAGATCCTGGGTGTGGACCTGCACACTGCTCATCAAGCCATGCTGTGGCAGTGCCCCACATACAAAAAACAGAGGAAGATGGACACAGATGTTAGTCTAGGGCCACTCTTCCTCAGCAAAAAGAGGAAAGATTGGCAACAGATGTTAGTGCTGGGCCAATCTTCCTCACCAAAAAAATAAATAAATAAAAAAAATTGCTTTCTTCCATTCAGACTTCAGCTCATCACTGTGTGTATTTCTACCAGCAGAACAGTGCTCGCCTGGGTTGACAAAGCTTTTCTGTCATGGCTCCTTTCCCATGTGTAAACACCTTTTCCTGGCTGTCCGCCATACTTTCCAGCACTGGGCAGCGCATGCAGCGCATGCACGGTCCTCTTCTCTTGTGGGGCCACGCAATGACTGCCACTGGAGAACTTTGCAAGGAGCCACCTGAGTTCTAGGAGGCAGATGAGCGAGCTTTCATTTACAAAGTGCATCATCCGTGGACGGTCAGGGCCATGAGGCGGTGCCTGGGTTCAGAAAGATGGAGGAGAGAGGATCTCTGTGTGGCTCGCCCACAAGTGGAAACAAATTTAGTTCCATCTAGACAGAGTTTTTTTTTTTCCTGAGGAAGATCAGCACTGAGCTAACATCCGTGCTAATCCTCCTCTTTTTGCTGAGGAAGACCGGCTCTGAGCTAACATCTATTGCCAATCCTCCTCCTTCCCCCACCCCTGAAAAGCCCCAGTAGATAGTTGTATGTCATAGTTGCACATCCTTCTAGTTGCTGTATGTGGGACGCAGCCTCAGCATGGCCGGAGAAGCAGTGTGTCGGTGCGCGCCCGGCATCCAAACCTGGGCTGCCAGCAGCGGAGTGCGCGCACTTAACTGCTGAGCCACGGGGCCGGCCCTAGACAGAGTTTTAAGTGAATATTTTATTATAAATCCTAAAAAGGGGAAAATAACAAAACCAAAAAAAGACTAGAAAGAAAGGTAGCCCATAAAATAGTCTCCTTTAGGACATCTGGCTTTGTTAGGATGGATGAGAACAAGGAGTAGAAAAATGGGGAGAGGGAGATGTGTTTGGGTTTTTGTGTTCCCCGTGTGATGTTTCTGAGTTTCCAGTTAAATCTGTGGAGCTGAGCTGTCACTCATTCTTGTCAGGTCCAGGACACTTGTAGGGACCCCTCTCCTTCACTCACCAGGTCTCATCAGATCTGCGAGAGCCCTTCCTGTTTCAGAGGCTCTTGGTTGTGTTGTTTTGTTTTTGGCTACTACTTTACTTTTGTGAATAATTTTGTTATTTTCCTTTTATATTTGTTAAATAATTATGTCAAGCATGGTCTGTCCCCAATCTTTATCTCTTGTCTTTCTCTATTTCCATTCATGTATATACTTAACCTATTTTATTCTCTCCACCTGGTCTATTTTTTGATACTTGTGTCATTGTAGGTTATTCCCCTTTTTCCTACTTTCATGGCATTTTCTCCATATTCAAAAGATGATGGCGTAGACTAGTAAATGCCCAGGTGACAGGAATGAACTTGACCAATGTTTGATCAGTCCCACGTTGATGGTTTTTTAAAGATTTTATTTATTTATTTTTCCCCAAAGCCCCAGTACATAGTTGTCTGTCATAGCTGCACATCCTTCTAGTTGCTGTATGTGGGACGCGGCCTCAGCATGGCTGGAGGAGTGGTGCCTCGGTGCGCACCCGGGATCCGAACCCGGGCCGCCGGCAGCAGAGCGCACGCACTTAACCACTAAGCCACGGGGCCGGCCCTGATGGTTTTTTAAAAGTACTTGTAAAATATTTTTTGGTTACATCTAACTGCCATGAGGTTGTATTAAAGCAAAGCTTACTGGAAGCAAAAGAGTTAGCAGTTTTCTTCAGTCTAGTTTTGTACATCAGATTTGCTAATAACTGCCACTTGTATCTGTACCTTTACTGATACCCCTGCAACTCTACCCAAATATTTTATATTTATTTGTAATTGAATAATGTTTTTTGGCATAGCCATCATCAGCACTATTTTGTTCATCTTTTTCTTATTTTTCCTTCCATTTCTCAAAGTTCTCCTTAGTATTTATGGTTCATGAAAGTGACTGTGAATCTTTCTTCCCTGGGTGTTAGCATAGTACACCAAAAAAAAAAAGCTTCAATTTTTCTGGATTACAAGAAGCCATGCATTAGTCAGCAGCTGATTTCTGCAAATTCATCAGTTCAAGAGGGTTTTATTGCCCATGTCCTAATAGAGATGGTTGATCCTTTAGAACTCTTCGTTGTAGGAATAAATGTCTTAGTTATTCATGGAGTTGTTTTTTTACAAAACACTACACAACACTTCTATCAGGAAAGTGTGTGGGTTGGGCTTTTCCAGGTGATGGTCCATTTGCCAGGTGGATGAGGCTTGTTTTCAGGGTGCTGGGGGAAGGGCAGAGAACAGAGCACCGTCTCCAGCCTCACAGCCAGGCCTCCAGCCAGCGACTGTCTGTGAGCACCTCCCTGGGCACATACCAGCTGAGCCAGTCGTGGTGTTCCCTCAGCAGTGCACACCCATTCCTTCGTCCTCTAGGCTTCCCCTGCTGTGGGCCTCAGCCTGCCTCTGTTTCCCCTTCCGCTCCCGTGCAGGTTGCCTCTCTGTGTAGAGAACAAATTCAAAGGCCATAAGACAGTGGCTCACCTAGTACTGGGCACCTGTGGTGGCCGGGCCCCTAGCTAAGCCCCTCACGGACTGTTTGGTGATGGAGACGTGAGGACAGGCACTGTCGCTGCCAGCTAGCTGTGGCCAGGGTCCGCTTGCTCACAAATAGGTTGTAGGCATGCCCGGAACAAGACAACAGGTAAGTCACTGCAGCTACTAAACTGATATAACTTGATTCTGCATCCTTCTTGGTTTGCCATGTATGGAAAGAATTTTGCTGTCTAAAAAAGTTTAAAGGGAATGAGATAATTTCCTCATAATTCCTAAGATCTCCAGCAGTGTTGTAAATTTAGATTTGAGGTTAGAGCATTAAAAAATAAAAACAGAACCACAGAAGCTGCTGTGTTATGAAATGCTGGGGCCTTTTTAATGTCAAGTCCAGTAACATCATAGCTTGTGCCCTCTCTTCCCCACCCAAAGAAACAGTAGTGTTAAACTTATTTCCCAAGTAGGAAGGGCTTGGACCTCTGGGAACCTGGCGCAGTGTCTTCTTAGAAAAGAGCTAAAGGCTAATCTCTGCTCCTATAAAAATAACATGTTTTCAAATAGTTTTAAAACTAACTCAGCTTTCTGTTTTTCTCCTCCTGGCACCAGTAGCTAAAAATTATGCCACTTATGAAAATTGCAGATGATTTTTTTTTCTTTGTGCAATCTTACATAATTTTTGGTTCATTTTGACCTGGTCTGATATTTTATCATGAGCAATGACATCTTAAGTGCTCTGTCCTTTTTCTTTCCACTGTAAAATTGGTTCTGTAAGGAGGAGTAAGAGAGAGGACCACTGGGATTTTATTTTTGAACTTAAATTATGTAACCAGTGATCTCCTGTTAGAGTTTTGTCCAGCCTGCAATGGCCCCACAGTCTGACCCAAATAGCCCTTAAAGTAAGATCTCATTCTAGAACAACAACTTTAGGCAACAGTAATTTTAAAACTTTCTGAATATCTGCTCTACTATGGTGTGGTGATTTAAATATTAGATTTATTTTTCCTGTGTTTCATACGGAAGTGCTCAACAAAGCAAATATACAATTGTTGTCCTAACACTTGAGTAAGACCCCTACCGAAATTCTAGTGCACTGGAAGCCGTGTTAGAACTCTCTTCTACTAGTAAACAGTCCCACTGAGGATTAGCATGTCAGAGCTGGAAGGGACTCCACCGCGAGGGCAGCACACCAGATGCTTGTGGAGGGTGACTGGTGCGAAGTCAGCAGATTTCAGACAGACAGGTTTGGGGGTTCATTCACTTTTCTTTTGAAGAATAGGCAACATTGTTCACTTAGCTTTTAAAAAAAAAAAAACTTTTCATTTTGGAATAACTAGATTTACAGAGAAGTTACAAAGATAGTCAAGAAAGTTCCCAGCATCCTTCACTAGCTTCCCCAATGTTAACATCGTCATGACTGTGGTACGTTTGTCAAAACTAGGAAATGAACATTGGTGCAATATTATCACCTAAACTACAGCCTTAACTTGAATTCACATTAGCTTTTAAAATTAAAAGGTTGCATTGAAACTGTTCAACAAAGGCAATAAATAATATCTCTCTGTAGGCTGTGGCTTGAGGACAGAGCGGAGAGTTAGGTCCCTCCGTGCTCTCCCTTACCTCTCCACAAAATCATCCCAAGCGAACATGACACCTAAGCAAAAATTCCATTTGTAAATGCATTTTGAAGACCAGGTTGCCTTCCCTCATTCGCTCCCACCTGGAAACTCCGCAGCTGCCCCTTTGGGGAAGGCGTCTGCAGTGAAGGGGCAGAAGCGGGGCAGGCGGAGAGAGACACCCGCGCACCCGGGCCCGTGGAGGGCGCGGCTTCTCTAACCAGGAGGGCGGCGGTGGGGCTACGCAGTGAGCTCCTCGGTGGGAATCGCCCTGCGTGCTTGCCCAGCCTCTGCGTTCACGTGCGCTGTGGACAGCCGCAAGTCGGCACCGTCCTCTGGAATGTTACCTGGCTCGCCAATGTCCAAATCTTTTGTTTATTTGTTAAGTAGAGAGCAGCTTTTTGCTTTGGGAGTTTACTTCTTTACTTGGTGGAATTGTGAAGGCTCTGTGAGTGTGTGGTATGAAAGTGCCGGCAGAAGGGAGTAAGTTACAGTTGACTAGAGGGAGGTGTAAGTGACAAGGGAACAAATGCCACTCAAGATGTAAAATGAGTGCTAAGTCCTGAGGAACACATTTGGGAGATTTCACAGATTAGAAATGGTGAGGAAAGAGATTGAGACTCTTGTAGAAATGGAAAAGGAAAGAAAATTGGCATATCACAATGTTCAATATTTGCTGACTGACTGATCTGAATTTTCAAAACTAAACTACTAAAGGGCACCAGGCATGGTTTTGTCAGCAATAGAAGGATGTCCTGGTGACTCAGTGAATTCTCTTAAGGAGGGCTTCCCGATCACTCATTCTCGGCCTTTGGATGGTCTGGCTTGGTTGACGAGATCAGTGATTTCCTCTGAAGTCTTGTTAAAGTTTCCCACAATTCTTTTACTAATTACATGTTCTATGTATTGTGGATTATGATACTACTATCTAGACGTTTCTTTCAGCTAAACCCATACAATCAGATGGAAAATAGTGTTCTCTAGACCAAAATATTTTGGATAGCTGCTTCAATTTATATATTCTCTTGAAATTCACTAGATGCTGTGCTCACCGTGGGACATGTGGGCATCACCGACCTCTATATTCTTAGGTTCTTCTTCCTCTGGTGGCTGTTCATGGGTTTGGGCCCAGCATGAGTTACGCTTCCTGATAGCCAGGTTCCTTTAGAGAATTGCCTCTTCCCTCTGGGTGTGACTTTGGTGGGAGGGTAATTGCAAGTGGATGACTCACGTTCTGGGAACCTCAGCCCAGGTTCTCCCTCCCCTGGCTCTGCGCGGACCCGGAAGAGCTCCTCAGGGACTGACCCTGGAGGGCTGGCTGCAGGGCTCCCAGGAGCAGTTGGAGGCTTATAGTGATGGCTGCACCAGAACCCTTCCCATGAAGGGACACGGCCTGGCTGCTGTTTCCCCACCCTTCCCGCCTCCCTTGGTTTCTCACGTTTCCAGTTGCTGCTTCAGTGTCCATCTCCTGTTGATTCTGTGAGTTTAAGCCCCGGTGTTGGCTTTATTGCTTTCAAATCAGAAACCCTAACTGATAACAGCAGGCAGTCTCTTCACATATGACTCAAGTTCACACATGACAGTTGTCCGCCCCGTATCACTAGATAGAAGTCTGTAGGGTTTTTGAGTCTTTCACAGAATCATTGAATATCAACAGTGGAATGGACCTCAGAGCTCATCTGGCCCAACCCCCTTCAGAGTATTGGTGAGGGAATAACCACACAAAGTAAAGGAGACTTTCAAGGTGTCACCCACAGAACATGCCATATTGATATCCTTCACGGACACCTCACGGCTCATCTGCCCAGGACATCTTGTCCATACACCCTCACTCTACTCCCCTGCCGTGTGACCTCTGGTACCCATTTATGGGGTGACTGGCCAGAACTAAGGGTGGCATCGCTGGCCTTGGAAAGGATCAAAGTTAACTGGACCACACAGGGATTCAACCTATGGCTGATGGCATCACTAACAATATTCAAACACTGAGCTGCAATGTTAGCTTTTAGCTAGAGTCGTGGGTGTCACCCCAGTGCCCTCTGATGCCAGTCCAGACGTGTCCTCATGATGCAGCTCAGACTATGTGTGAGGAAATGTTTATGGGCAGGCTCTGGAATCAGGCAGACCTGGCCCAGAAGTAGTAGCAGCCTCCTTATGATTGGGGGATAAAAACAACTAGTATTGTGGTATAAACCTGGTGTTTTTAATATGAATTAAAGATTGCCTTCTAAACATTGCTTATTTTGTAGAAACCACTTTTATGTAGTCTAAGTGTGGCGAGTCTCTCAGCTTTGAAAGGGTAAACTTTCTGAATTCATTTTGGAGCAAAAGCTATGTGTTAAAATTGCTTATATGAAGCTTTTCAGCAAAGCATAGTCCACAAAATGATGTCTGCCAAGAATTTCCTTAATACGTGTCATTATTTTTTCTTCATAGCTTTATTCAGTCAGTAAATATACGTTGAATGCCCACCACGTGTTATTTAGCACGGAGGAGAAGGATGAGCAGATGCTCACGTGGCGCTGTGCTGTCGGGGCCTCCTGCCCTCTCGGAGTTTGCGGTCGAGTGGGGGGGCTGACGTAGGTTGTAGCACACAAATGAGGCGGGGCTGCTGGAGGGCCGCGGGTGCCTAGAGACTGGAGAGACAGGCGCTAAACCTGTTGTAATGATAATAAGAATAGCTGTCACTTATTGACTTCTGACGGAGCAGGCCCTTTGCTGGCCGCTTTTCATTTATTGTGCCCACTGCTCATGGTGGGCGAAGTGGCTGCTGTCACTCCTGTTTCACCGACAAGGACACTGAAGCTTACAGTGAGACCACAGAGACAGTCTGGGTCTCTGGCTCCGAGGGCTGAGTGCCGTCACTCTCAGCTAGAAACTGCTATACAAAGTATGTGGAGTTAGCCTGACTTTCATCACACAATAACTGCTTATCTTTGCTAATGGCTACATCCACATCTGAATATCTGTAATCTCTTGATATATAATATTTGCTTATACATAACCATGTGCTTCTTTTTGAGAATTTTTTGTAAATGGAAACTTTAATTAATGAGTTAATTAAAAATTCATCCAAACATAAATGTGTGGCTTTGCTTTTTTTTTTTTTTTGTGAGGAGATCGGCCATGTGCTAACATCTGCCAATCCTCCTCTCTTTTTGCTGAGGAAGATGGGCCCTGGTCTAACATCCCTGTCCATCTTCCTCCACTTTATATGGGATGGCGGCACAGCATGGCTTGCCAAGCCGTGCGTGGGTGCGCCCCCGGGGATCCGAACAAGTGAACCCCAGCGAACCCCAGGCTGCCGCAGCGTGCACTTAACTGCTTGCGCCACCAGGCTGGCCCATGTGGCTTTGTTTCTTTTCTCTGCTTTGAAGGTCCCCCTTACCGCCCTTGTGCTTTTTTCTAATTATCAGATCTGTCCAGTCCATTAAGGCTCAAAAACTCACCCTACATATTCACTTGACACAGTTGTCATGATCTTCTGGTTGAGTGGAGGCTCACGGGGTAAAACGGTACCTTCTTGCCTTCTATCACCCAATTCCGAGGAAGCTGCTCCTCGTCCGTTGTTTTCTGTATAGAATGGGCCTGTGGGACCCTGAAGTTCCGGGAGCCCTGAATGGACGGGGCATGCGTCAAGAGCCCTTGAACTCTGGTGGGCAACACACCCGGAGAGCTTTCCCCCCAGAAGTCCATGGACCACATTCAGCAGTGGCTTCATCTGTGGCAGTATGTCTAGCAAAAGGGACTGTCACCCACAGGACCAACAAGAGGGCAAAGTTGGGTAGGTGGAGCAGAGGGGCTCATGCTGCTGTCTGATTTTTTTGCCCATTCATGGACGTACTCACTTAACAGTCATTTTACTCAGCCCTGCGGTCTGCTGGACACTAAGGAGATGATGGCTGTGATCTCTGCTATAGTGGCGTATTGATTTTGGTGAAAGAGACGGACATTCAACAGCTTCCCCAGTCAGTTATTTAATATGCGAGGTCAGTGCTATGGAGGAGAGGTCCAGGAGGCTTGGAGCCTCTGACTCGGCTCCCTGCAGAGGCCGCTGCGGGTGGACTGCTGAGTGGAGACCTGGAGAGGAGGGAGCCCGGTGCAAGGGGGGATGGCAAGAGCTGCGGAAGGGCCATGGGGCAGGAAGGAGTTTGGACAGGTTTGTGGAAATCAGCCAGGAGAAGCCTGACCAAAAGTACTGTCTTTCCTAGCAAATACACCCCAGGTATCTGAGTCTGTACCTCATTTATGGTGCTTTCCACCGCCACTCCTAAAAGCCATCTTTTAACAAGGAAATCACCTTGCAATTTTCCTGCAGTAAATTTTTAAGAATTTTTTTATGCTGCAAAGAGTTTAATGATAGGCACAACACTTGAAATGCCATTTCCTTGTACCCAGAGAATTGGGGTGCTGTGGGGAATAGAGCCTTTTAGAGAATTAGTGAGAAGAAGCTATTTGGATTCAGTAGCGAATTAATGTTAGACTTCTCAGGCTCCAGGAACTTCTTGAGTATTTTGGTTTAAAGGAGTTGGCATATTCGTGGGGTTTTCTGATCAGGTTTACTGGATGCTGTGGGCTGGGAATATGTTAAAACATAGGTCTCAGCCTTTTTCCTAATGAGCTATTTGTGATTCACCTGAAGCTTTAGGCACACTAACCCAGGATGGGGCAGAGATGTTGAAATGCCAGATGCTGACAGGATTGGGGGCAGAAAGTCAGGCATTCTAATGCCAGCCAGGTGAGCAGTCCATTCTGGGACTTCCTTTCAGAATCCCCCAGTGCCATGCTGGCGGGTCTGGGAGGTTAGAGAAGCCCTCCCCTCCCCATCCACCCGACTTGTGATGATGGCTTAGGAGCTGAAGGGTTCTTAGTGTGTCAGAGCAGGACCAATGAATTGTATGAGCTGAGGTAAAGCTTCACCCTCTCTTCTTCCCACCCACAGTGGAAAGCTTTTGAATGTCAAGTGTGGTTTGCAACTTGGAAGTGAAAATGTTTCCTGCCACATGTCGTCCAGTTGAGCTATTCATCTGGTCCTTGATTAGTGGAAGGAAAGAAAGAGAACTGTGTGCCTTTGCACTAAGGCATTTTAAATACTTACTACTCTGACTCACTTTCCAGCGTCCCCCCTCACCACAGCTTTCCCTTCATCTTGAGCCTGTAAGTGATGCCTGAGCCTTCCCTATGGAGCACTGCAGGTCTCGTTCAAATGGCAAAAACGTCCCCAGCTCAGGCCCGGTCACTCCACAGGACACATGACATGTTTTTGTCAGGGTGGAGCCTAAGGCCATCCTGGAATGTGGGTGTCTGCCCTCCGTCTCCTTCGCTCTGTGCCTTTAACTGACGGCTTCCGTTCTTTTAGGTATACTGTAGAATAAAGGGCAGTGAAAGGCTTCATAGCATCGTGCTGGATCTGAGAAAATTACTTACACATCTCCATCAAAAACAAAACTGAAGGCTTTAATATTAAGTAGAAGTCAAAAACCCAATCTGAATTTTCTCCTTAGTATGGCTGCTTTGCCTTGTAACCTAGAGACTGAATGAGAGCTAGAGGTTATGAACTAGACAGGTATTGTGTGATTTTTCTCTAAACACCCTTCTCCGTTAAAAAAAAAAGGGGGGGTTTTAGGGTGAACCCAAAGGTCCATAAAATACTTTTAAAAAAATCAAAATTATGTATTATTAGGTTTATACACCTACCAACGGCAATATACTTAAAACACCATATCAGAACAGTTGTGCAACTTCTCAATTTGATAGCTTCCCTAAAAAGTGTAACCAGGCTTCCATAAATGTAATGAAAGTTTTTTTCATATTAAAGGCATGTTATTGGGAGATGGAATGTTTCCTTCTCCCTAGATAACCACACAGTGATTAATATTGACTAAGAGCCGGGAGTTGACAGCCAGTGGCTTCACCCTGGTAAATGCTGGTGTATGAGCCCCCACGTCAATACAGAGCCATCCCGCAGAGCCCTGGGTTTCGCGGGGAAGTGGGGAGCGGGCAAGTTGAGAGTTATGCACGAGGTGTCAAATTTGAGTGCTATAATAGAAGGATGTATTTTGAGACAAGTAATTCCTTAAAAAGCAACCCAACTCTGTCAAAAGAAGAATATATTTTCCTAATCAATCTGAATAATAAAGAGGATGTTAGAGGTTTTATCAAAGCATCCAGGGTAGCCACTGAATGCCACTGCTTACAGAAACAAAGGAGCTGTCTGTCACTAGGACAGCTTATTCCTTCACAGACAATGGTTACTTGGTTTAGTATGAAACAAAGTGGTTGAAATCATCAGATTTATTTCTGTGATACTCATTTGATTGGGAAATTTCAGTACATCTATATTTTTGTTGTATATGTATTTTCTTTTTTGCTGTTGTTTTAAACAGTCAACATTTAAAATACACAGTTTTTTCTCTCCCTCTATGGGGGAAAAATGACGTTTTGCTTAGTTTCTGAAAGAAAATAGTTCTCATTCCATTTTTTCCTGTTAATGAGGTTCATTATATGTCCAATTACTTTTATTCTAAGACTTATAAACTCTGCAGCAAATACTTGGAATTTGTTTCCAAGTGGCTCCCGTCGGGGTCGAATGGAGGATTTGAGCCTCTGCCCAACCTTGAATCCTCTTTCTCGGGTTGGGTTGTCGCCTAAACACGAGAAGTTGCCGAGGCCCGTTTCGCTAGTTTGCAGCCCTCCACCCACACCCGTTCCGCACCGTTGGCTCGGGCCTGGGGGCCGCCTCCCTGCCGCGTCTGCCCCTCTGGGGCTCGTGGAGCTGAACGGACTCAGTGAGATAACGAATCCCTTTCCTCAAGTTCTGCTTTTTTAGGTGAAGGGAGAGCACTGATTCTTAGTGGTTTTCCCCGCCAAGAAAACGCCTGTGTGGTTTAACTCGGCTTTCAAAGATTCAACCTGAGGACCCAGTGCGTGTCGCAGGGCGGCTGTCAGCCCGACTCCTCTCTCTGCTGCTCGGACCCGCCCCCCCCCTCCTGCCCCCACTCCGCGCTGGGCCGCCCTCCCCGACCACCCCACCCCGCCCCCACACTGTGCGCCCAGACCCGCCCTCCGCGCCCCCACTCCGCGCCCGGGCCCGCCCACCCCGACCACCCCACTCCGTCCCCCCACTGCGCGCCCGGGCCCGTCCTCCGCGCCCCCACTCCGTGCCCGGCCTGCCCTCCCTGAGCCCCTACTCCGCGCCCGGGCCCGCCCTCCCCGACCACCCCACCCCGCCCCCCACTGTGCGCCCAGGCCCGTCCTCCGCGCCCCCAACTCCGCGCCCGGGCCCGCCCTCCCCGACCACCCCACCCCGCCCCCACTGTGCGCCCAGGCCCGCCCTCCGCCCCCCAACTCCGCGCCCGGGCCCGCCCTCCCCGACCACCCCACTCCGCCCCCCCACTGCGCGCCCGGGCCCGTCCTCCGCGCCCCCCCACTCCGTGCCCGGCCCGCCCTCCCCGAGCCCCTCACCCCTCACCCCGACCCCCCACTCCGCGCCCGGGCCCGCCCTCCGCTTGGCCCGCGCAGAAACCTGGCGCGGGTGCAGTGGCACTGGCCCGGGGCTCCAGTGGGGGAATGGAGAAGGTTGGCGGAGGAATGAATGTTTACCTTTCCCCGTTTTCTTGTGGCAGATAGAATTAGCATCCCAGAGGTTTCAAACAGTCTAATCAAGGTGACTTTTGTTTTGTGAGGAAGATGGGCCCTGAACTAACATCTGCCAATCCTCTTGTTGCTGAAGAAGACCAGCCCTGGGCTAACATCGTGCCCATCTTCCTCCACTTTATATGGGAAGTCTGGTGAGGCGTGGTCTGTGGCTTGACAAGCAGTGCGTCAGAGCGCGCCTGGGATCGACCCCGCAAACCCCTGGTCGGGGCAGCGGAGTGCTCGCACTTAACCGCATGCGCCACCCGCTGGCCCCTCAAGGTGACTTCTGACCCGTGTTCAGAACAGTTCTGTCGGCCTGGAGACCGTGCCCTGGCTTTGTTCTTAGGCAGCTGCCGCAGTGAGTGTCCAGTGTGGGAGTGGAGGGCGTGGCCTTGGCCCTGAGTCCTGTTCCCGTCACTCCGGAAAGCACAGGCTTTAGTAATATATTGGGGCAGACACTAAAACAGTCAATATTTGAGACTAAGTCTTCAATTTCACTCTTTCCGGGAAAACAATGTACTGATAAGAATCTACTCTAAAAGCGTGCTCTGGGTACAAGGCGTGACAGAAATGGCGAGATAAGTCGCTGTGCTCATGGCGCTTAAAAAAGTGGGTCCTGTGGAGAGAAAAGTCTTAGGATGGCCTGCTGAGCGCTGAGCATGCCTTCACTTGTAAGAAATTAAACTCAGACTGAACACAGTTCCCGGATGTGATTTCCTGATGGCTCATCTCTACTCTCTGGAAGGTTCCTGAGGAGAGGTTTATTTCTCACAGGAACTTAGTGGAGGTGTCCTTGGGGTTGACTGTTTTCAAGAGCCCCCTCTGAAGGCCAGATTATTTACTTCCCTTTTTCACGGAGTTTAGCACTGTTCATACATTCATCAAAAATATAGAGAGCGCCTACTGTGTGCTGGGCACTCAGCATACAGTAGGAAAAAACACAGAATCCTGGTCCTAATGTGGACACATGCGTTAAACCTGTGAACCCCCTGTGTTAGGGTTTTCTGCAGAAACAAAACCAATAGCGTGGGTGTGTGTGGGGGGCGTGGAGAGAGAGACATTTATTTTAAGGGATTGGCTCTTGTCAGGGCTAACTAGTCTGAAATCCTCAGGGCAGGCTGGCAGGCTGAAAATTCTGGCAAATTGATGCTGCAGTCTTGAGTCCAAGGACCCGAGGGAGGCAGAGGTGTTCCTCTTCAGAGGACCTCAGTCTTTTCTCTTAAAGCTTTGAATTGATTGGATGAAACTGACCTACAGTGTGGAGGGTCGTCTGCTTTACTCAAAGTCTGGGAATTTCAGTGTTAATCATATCTAAAGGAAATAGCTTCACAGCAACATCTAGACTGGCATTTGACCAAACAACTTGGCACCATGGCCTAGCCAAGTTGCCACATAAAATTAACCACCCATGCCCCACCCACTCCCAAATAATGATGTCATTTCACTTTCATGGCTCCTAAACTAGCAGGCATCAGAATCCCCTGGGGCCTCCACCTCCTCAAGTCAGGAGGTCTGGGGTTGGGCCCAAGAATTTGCAGTTCTGACAAGTCCCAGGTGATGCTGATGCTGCTGATCCAGGGACCAGACTCTGAGAACCGCTGGTGTATATAATCCAGGGTCTGCCCTTAGCCTCATGCCTCAGAAACTGATTATGTGATCTTGAGAAAGGTAGTTTTATTTCTCAGGGATGGACCAAATAAACCAAGATTACCAAACTGATGTGTAAAATATCAATGTAAATTTATTGACTTATAGTAAGAACTAAAACCACCACCAAAGTGAGCAGAATGATCATATCAGCCCCTCCCAGGGTGGCCGCATGGACTGCTGAGCAGTCATGGGAAGGAGCTGGGGAATGAGAGCTGAGGAGCCGGGACGATTGAGCACCCACCCCCACCACAAAGATGGTTGTGTTCTCAGGGTCCGCTGGCCAAAGCCCTCTCTCCCTGGGTTTTGTACGTGGATTAAGACAGGGCCATTATTTGGGGAATGGATGATTTAGGTGGAAAGCTTCAGTTTTTACTGGTCTGAAAGAAGACTTCTCCCTGCACTGCAGAGTTTACTCAGCAGTGGGGCTCAAAGTCCACAGAGGTTGGAAGTACGTGTAGTGAATCATTAAAATTTTAGTTTTTATAGTCACTTTTCATTAGAGGTAACATATACAGTTTTTATCAAAGAGGAACTTGAGCAGCGTTAGAATTTGTTAATGTGGGCCCTTTATATGTTGGGTTTCCTTTCTTGGTTGTAATTTGAGTGAAGTTACAATCTCCCCTTCAAAGATTATTTCCATCTTTCTTTGCACATTAAGGGGACTTGACTTTGAAAAAACATCTTTACATTTCATATTTTCAATGTGTTCCATGTCAGTTTAGAAGCCATTTTTCCATGAACTGTGGCTTTCTGCTTCCATCGTGCTATTTTTAGATTTACATTAAGAATGGGATTCCTTTCTTAACACAGACCTTTGAATCAAATTGTGTTGTAAAAAAGTTATGTTTATGTTATTTATTTTAGTGTTCTTTTTTTAGAATCCTGCAGTTGCATTCCTCAGCATGAAAAGTTTGGCCTTTTGAATAAAGATAGACCCTTAAAACTGGTTCTGAGAAATCAAAATGTGGGCTGAGTCTGCATAACCCCTCACACCTGGCTTGCCTCGAACTTCTTGTGAAAGACAATTGAATAAATAGCCATAGCAGGGGGAGAGGTGGCCCAGGACTGCCCCTGGGTTACTGTCCGTGGGCCTCGGTGCAGACGGGACGTAGACCCACCCCAGTCTCAGCAATGCAGCACAAGGCAGGTCCATTCTCACGGTTGCCGTCCAGTCCCATTGTCAAGTCAGTCCAGGGTCCAGTCAGCAAACAGAACCCTCCTAGGAATTTCAGGGAGCAGATTTAATACAGGGAATCAATTACACAGTGAAGGAAGGCTGAAAGAGCAAAGTAGACACCAAGGTAACCCAGAGATGAGTAACTGCAAGAAGCAGCCACCACCCCTAGGCTTGAGGTAACAGAAGGGAAGAGATGATGCTACCGAAATCTTCCTAGGAGGTGCCTCATGTGGCTGGGGCATAGCCCGGGGAGGTGGGGAACATGGCCGAGCTTGGGGAGCATCCTTGGGGGGCATGTGGCAGCCACAGTCAGATCACAGAGGGTTGCCCTAGGACTGGTGCTCTCTGCTGCTGCTGGAGGAATGCCCCATAGGAGCTAGTCCTCACAAAGCACATCCCTCCTCTCCTCCCACTGGCCAGTTTCCCGCTGGTGCCTCCCATGGGCAGGATCTAGCAGGGAGCCAGGTGGCACGGGAGGCTGAGAAATAGGGTTTGCAGAGTCGCTGCCTCAGCATCCCAGAGCAAAGGCCGTGGCATTCTTTGCTTCCTTTTCTTCCTGTGCTCGTCTTGACCTATCAGTTTTATTCACTTATTTGCATAAAAAACTTAGTATCTCAAGTGAGGGTAGTGTTAGTGATAAAGGGATCTCTTATTTGATCTATTTAGATTATCCTGCAGGTTGTTCCCTAGTTATTATTAGGAAATACTTTTATATTAATGAAGGAAACAAAACTGTCAGCTTATTTTTAATATTGCATGTAAATTTCCCCAAAAATAGAATGCTGTGTCGTATTCTCATCTCACATTTGAGATTTTATTTGAAGTTATGTTCACATTTGGGTATAAAAGAGCATCCTCATAATAACCATTCTTATCTTTGTGTCTATCTTGTGTCTAGAAAAAAATGACTTATCTTTTCCTAAAGATTAGAATTCCATGGGCATCTCTTTTTGCTACAGTTCCTTTGTTTGTTCATTTCTAGGATGATGGAGTTGGTGATTTTACTGTCCTCCTTGTATGTGGATTGTAGTCTGCTCAGTTCAACAAGGCTTTGTTAAGGGTCCGTCTAGTGCTGTGGCTCTGGGAATAGGACAGACTTGGCTTTGAGGTCCGGCTCGACCACTTAAGGTTCTCACCCGGCTAAGCTCAGTTTCTTCACCTGTGATATGAGGATAAACACGGTGTCGCAGGGTTGTTAAAGGATCATATGTGTGAAGCACTTGACATTGCATCTGGGCCATAGTAAGTGCTCCATAAATGGTAACATATTGTTATTATTTTGATAATCATTCATAGTTTTGGTCAGCCTTTTAGACATTATTAAATTTAATAGTAAAGTGTTCATTGCTTAGATATTTGTGTTTCATTTGCACAATTAATCAGCATTTTAGTTGTCATTGGCCTAGAAGGGGATTTATCTTTTGAAATTGTTTAGGATTTATACAATTCCTTTTCGTACCTCCAGAAAGGATGTGAGGTGGCTGGCTGTTCATTTATAGGTTGTTTGTTTTTTTCTGAGGCGGATTGGCCCTGACCTAACATCTGTGCCAGCCTTCCTCTATTTTGTCTGCGGGTCGCCGCCACAGCTTGGCTGCCAACAAGTGGTGTGGGTCTGCGCCCAGGAATCGAACCTGGGCCGCCAGAGTGGAGCATGCTGAACCTAACCACTAGACCACGGGGCTGGCCCCTATAAGGTTTTAATAAGAGAATTAAAAATAAATGTCTCAAGTGCTTTAACCATTTTTCAGGCCTTTGGTCTTCAGACTTACAGGTTGACAGTTCATTAATCAGGTAGAGACGTGTTCTGTTCCAGTGACTGGAGTACTGTGTGGAAATTTTAGAAGGAACTTGGATTCTACCTTTAACCGTGTCAGAGATTTGCCCCTAACCATAGGCAAACCATTTGATTCTCTTTGCTTATTTTCATTCCGTGTTTGCCATCTCCTTGATTCACAATAGCATTTATTTACGTTGGATGAAAAGGGTTGTACAAACTGTATCTTACCCTACTGTTGTTGGTGTGGGGCAGGGTTCTTAGCCCCTCTTTGTATCGTAAATCCCTGGCAGACTTGAACATGTTCAGATCCAAGGCATTACTCTTGCACCCTGAGATCCTAATTCAGGCGGGACCCTAGCAATAGCACACGTGTGTGTGTGTGTGTGTGTGTGTGTGTGTGTGGTGTATCTATATCTATCTATACCTGTCTGTGCCCCTATCTATCTATCTGTCTATCCATCCAAGCTCCTAACATGCAACCTGGGCTGAAAAACCCTGGCGTAAAGGATAAAGCCAACCTGTGTGCTTGGTTCTTTGTCTGACATTGTGTCTGTGGGCCATTTCATTGCTTGTTGATATGGGCAGAGGTACTAGTTTCCTATGGCTGTGTAACAAATTACCACAAACTTGGTGGCTTAAAACAATACATATTTATCATCTTTTTCAGACTTCTGGAGGCCAGAAGTCTGAAGTGGTCTCACTGGGCTAAAATCAAGTTGTTGGCAGAGCCGATTCCCTCTGGAGGCTCCAGAGGAGAATCTGTTTCCTGCCTTTTCCAGCGTCTAGAGGCTGCCTGCGCTCCTTCAGTCGTGGCCCACGTTCTTCCCTCTGCTTTTGTCGTTACATCCCCTTCTCTGACTCTACCTGCCTCCCTCTTCCAAGGACTTTTATAATTACGTTGGGCCCAGCTGGATAATCCGGGATACTCTCCCCATCTCAAGATCCTTAACTTCATCACATCTGCAAAGCCCCTTTTGGCCTGTAGGGAAACATAATGACAGGTTCTGGGGACATATTTGGGAGACGCTATTGTTCTCCTACCACAGCAGGAAAAAATTCAGATCCCCCGTTTTTCTCGTTTGAGTGCAGAAACCTCTGAGTTAGCCACAGCTTCTCTTTTTACAGTTTCTGATGGGCAAGAGAGGAACATTTTGCAAAGGCTAGAATGAATGATACCATGTTCAGAAATTTGATTTTATTGACTTTTTAAAAGGCTACCAATTGTTAAATTTTCAGATGCCTTAGGAACTTGTTTCAGAAATAGATTGTATCACATTTGAATCTCATCAGCTCTGAAATGGTGCATTGCTCAAGTTTCCCTCAGGTGGGGTACTGTTCTGCTCCTAAAACAGTGATTCTCAACAGGGTGTGACTTATTCTTGAATTTACTCTTCCAACAAGCATTTACTGAGCACCAGGTGTGTGTGCGTCCCCTAGACGCAGGAAGGCTGGATTCCTGACCTCAAGGTCAAGGTCAAAGAACTCACCCCCCCCCCCCAGTGGTCCCTATTTGTATTTCAATATAATTTATTTCTTTGTAATCCTATTTTTTACTATATGCATGTAAAAACATCATTCTGAGAAGCCGTCCACAGCCTTCACCAGAGTGCCAAAGGGGTGGGTCCTCATGGTATAAAAATGATTAAGAACTCCTATGAGAGGCCAGCAAACAGGATTCTAATAGAATGGTAGGTCTCACCAAAAAGAGGGTCACAACATGCAGGAAGCTGCTCCAGGGAGGAGGAAGCTCCTGGCAGTGGTTTCAACTCCAGCTGTTTTGTGGAATGATGGGCAGAAGGTGAGTGGTGCCCCTTAAAAATACCAGTGCCTACGACCCGCTGACAATTCTGATTTGGTTCTTCCTGGGAGAGCTCTAACATCTGTCATAGAAGAATTGATGTTGAGTTCAGTCTTGTAGAAGTGAAGTAGAATAGGAAGACCTAAGAAAGGGTGGCAGAGGTCAGGGCTCAGTAGAGGAGCTGTGAACAGTTCGATAAAGCTGGAACGTAGACGTGGCAATAAGTCCGTGAGCTCATCCCACTCCCGCCCCAGCTCTTCTGCCAGGCACTGTCTGCTGAAGACTCTGTGACCTTTGAGCAGGTTAGAACCAAACTTAAACACTTGGCAACTCAACAAACTTCTGCCCCTTCCTTCGCCAGCTCATTTCCTAGTAGGGAAGATAGGTTTCTAGGAGTTAAGAATGTGGGCATGAGGCAGACTACTCGGGGGCTGATCCCAGCCCCTCCCCTTACTAGCTGTGAATCCTTGGAGATTTACTTACTCTCTTTGCCTCAGTTTCCTCACTAATAATAGTACTTCCTAGGATAGTACCAACAGCTGAATGGGGTAGGCTTCATACTTTTATTGGTTCTATTTACAGATGAGACTTAGAGATATTAAGTAACTTGTCCAAGATATCACACCTGGTGTTATGGCCTGAATGTTTGTGTCCTCTCAAAATGCATATGTTGAAGCCTTAAGCTCTAATACAATGGTATTAGGAAGTGGGCCCTTTGGGAGGTAATTAGGTTTAGATGAGCTCATGAAGTTAGATCCCTAATGATGAGATTAGTGCCCTAAAACAAGAGGAAGAGAGACCAGAGGTCCTCTCTCCACCATGTGAGGATACAGTGAGAAGGCGGCAGTATGCAAGCCAAGTAGAAGGCCCTTGCTCAGTACCAAATCTGCTGACACCTTGATCTTGGCCTTCCCAACCTCTAGATTGTGAGAAATAAATGTCTGTTGTTTAAGTCACCCATTCCATGGTAGTTTGTTACAGTAGCCCAGATGGACTAAGACAACTGGTAAGGAGACGGAGCTGAGATTGGAAACCATACCTTTGATTCCCAAACAGGGATGCCTAACGTGCAGACCATCTCAGTACTGAGTAATATATGTGATAAAAGTGTGCCCCGGGCACAATGGTGGTCCACTGGAAGGATTCACTTCATTTGAGTAGGTCAGAGGAAGAGAATCTCGAGCTGGGTCTTGAAAAATAATTAATCCTCCTGGATCTGCCAGGAGGATGTGGAAGAAGGCATTCTAGGCAGAGGGAACAGCACATGTAAAATTATGGAGACATGGGAGGGAGACCCCAGTGGGGACCATATGGCCATGGAGTAGGATGTATGGAGGAAGCCAGCAGTAAGGGGAGGCTGTGGAGGAGTGTTTCTCCAGGGTTGTGCTGTAACATGTATATTAGAAGCATTGGATATGTAGATTCCCGGCCTCTCCCAGGCATGGTGAATCAAAATCACTGAGGCTAGAGCCTGGCAATCTGCTTGTTAAATGAAAAAACCGTATGAATGTACGAGGACTCAAGTTTGGTGAGAGGACGTAGGCAAAAGATAGAGCATAGAGGGACCTGTGTGTCATCTGAGGTGTCTGGACTTGGGCAGAGCCCCTGCAGGTTACATGTGGGTTACAGAAAGACCGTTCTGGACCCAGCGTAAAAGGCGGAAGAACGAGTGTGCAGGGGGCGGCATCTGGTGGTGGTGAGAGTGCATTCTAGCAGGGGGTCATGGTCCTGAGTGAAAGCACTCCAGAACTGAGAGAGGGTGGCAGTAGGAGAGAGGAGGGTGGAAATACAAGCCGTATAAAGCATGCTGAATCGTCAGAACCTGGTGAGAGGTAGTCTGGGGTTGCAGGGGAAGCGGGGGCATCAGAGAGGAGTCTGGGTTGTTGGTTGGCACGAAGTGTACCACTTCTTGCAGAGGAGACCTGCCAGGGTGGAGTGGTCGTGCACCAGCTCCTCCCAGGTTCCCCAGAGGAAAGCAGAGAGGTAAACATAGCAGGACTGGGTGACTACATCCAGAGGTGACAGGGAGAGAGCCATGTGGATAGTCACAGTCCCCCCTCTCCGTGACACTTGTTAGGTAATGGTAGCAACAGTAAAAGGAGATTTGCAGTTTTGATTCGGGACATAAGTTGTGAGGCAAAGAGTTGAGAGTCTTTGTAGTAACGCAAAGTACTGATCCTTGAAAACACTTTGGTGACAAAGAAGCCTTCCATTGACCATGGAGAAATGAAGTGATAACCACTCCGAGAGTGTACCAAAGCCATGAAATTGTGAAAGGGAGATAAAAACTAAAACCATGCACTCTGTGCCAGGGAGGGAAATGACTGGACCTTTCTGGACCAGCACCACAGTGTTTTTCTTCCAGATGATGTCATTTAGTTAGAACAAGGACTTAAATGGCCAGCTACTGAATTATGCATTTTTCCATAACTAATTGGCTTTTCCTGTTGTGTTTGGTCTTTGGCTTTCTGCTGCTCAGCAGATCCACATCTGTTTCTTCAACCTCAAACCCTTAAAAAATATTAACATGAAGGACAGTTTTAAAATTTCCTCTAAATTGGTGGAAGGCAATGGTACCACTCATTTCTGCAGCATGGTATTGATAAGCTGGTATGTATTGTATGCTTTTGAACCTGAATATTTATTTGCCTCTGTTGGTAACGGTATCAAGCAGATCATTCTAAAACTTGATTTTATTAGGTGTCCTTAAATTTCTCTTGGTTAAAATGTGAAACTCCTACAGCCACTTATTTCCTAAGTCTTTCCTTTAGATTCTTCCTCTGAGGGATTTTTCTCTTTCTTTTCTTCTACTGTTACCTTGAAAGGAATTAAGCATTATATCAATCAACTTTGTGAAGTTTCTTATTGTAGGCAACACATTTGTACGATACAAATTACTATTGAAATGTTGTTAGACTAATTCTGTACTACATTTTTCTAACTATTAGAAAGTGTCATTTATATTAGTATTATGCAAACTAGAAAGTTGGTATTGCATAGTGGGTAAGAGCAGGTTTTGGAGCCAGCTGGGCTGGATTCTAATCCCTTCTGTCCCTTCTAGCTGTCTGATCTTGAGCAAATTACTTGACCTCTCTGTGCCTTGACTACTACATCTGTAAAATGGGGTATTAATAGTACCTAACTTCACAGGTACTATTAATACCCTTGTATTTGTACAACTTCACAGGTACTATTAATATTCTTGTATTTGTAAACTTTTAACTACTTGTTAGAAGTTTAAATTGTGATGTGTATACCTGACATGTAGTTAAAGTTAGTTATTTTTCTTTATCATCATCATCACCTTACTTCATTTTCATAACAGCCAAGCAAGGCTTATTTTTCCAGAGGCCTAGTGCAGTTTTCTATACCTGATTGGCTCTTAACAAATTAATGAATCTGAACTATTGAATTAGAACGATCATCACAGAAAGTGATTTTAAAATCCTTTCCTTGATTTCTTAAGCCTTTGTTTTAATGATAGTTACAAAGCTCCTGGAATTTTCCATTTGGTCATCTTCCACATGTGGCCTCACACGTGCACAGAGAGGAGTTGGGTAACAGAGGGAGACGCTGGGCGGGGCAACGTATTTGACCTACGTTCCTTTCCTCTGGTGTTCAGGAGGCTTTGATCGTATTGTGTGCAGTCTCGAGAAACCACCCGGAGCCTGCGTCCTCAGGTGTTCTTTCTTCCCGAGGTGACAGGCGCAAGCTCCATCCGGCCACTCGGCACAGTGTGCAGCCGGGCTGCTCTCGTGGAAAGGGCCGGCTTAGTGCTCCGCATGGCACAGTGCAGAGAAGGCAGGCTCTGGGGTCCCCTGACTCGAATTTGGATCCTAACCCTAAGCAAATTATTTCACCTCTCTCAGCCTCAGCTTTCTCAGCTATGGGGTCGTGTAACAGAGAGTTACAGAGAGCATGGCGCAAAACATAGTTATCCAGTAAGTCTCACGGCCTCCTTTGTACCAGGCCCTTCTTGAGCCAGGTGCCAGGGACACAGGTGACCAAGGTGGCAAGACAGACAAGCCTGACTGTTAACGGGCTAGCAGACAGTCCATCCGGTCGTTGCAGAGGAGCACAGGGATGAGGGAATAAAGGGCCAGGCTGGGACACATGGAGGACTGAAGCTGAGGCCTGGTAGATGACTTAGGAGGCTGCCCCTTGGCTGGTGGGAGACAGGGGGAGGGCTGTGCAGGAGAGTGTTGGCACACAGAGGAGTTCAATAAGGCTGGTCAGGGCGGGTGGGATGGGTTGGGGCCTCATTTAAAAATTTGGACTTTATCCTAAGCATGATGAGAAACCTATTGCAGGGTTTTAAGTGGAGAAGCGATACGATAGACTTGGATTCTAAAAAGAGAACTCAAGGTAGAGATTGGATTGGAGGGGGAGCTACACGAAGGCCTGGGCTCTGATTCAGCAGGGGGCAGTTGAAGTCTTCCAGGTGAGAGGTGATGGAGGCCTGGTTGTGGGCAGAGGAGGCTTCCAGAAAGAGGCAGTGGTGCTCTCGTTCACTCACTTGGCCCACACACATTAACTGAGCATCTGTGATGTGCTGTGTGCTGTTCTAACTGCTGAGGGCGTAGACGGGCACACACACTGTCCACCTCATGGAGCTACGTTGTGCATGTAACACAAATGGATATCAGTGGAACACGGACAACACTGACTGGATGACCGAGTTGATGCTCTCCTCCCTGATGTCACTGTTAGGAGGAGAGGTCAAGTACCACTGAGCAGGTGTTTCTCAGGCCAACCTCCTGATGCACAGGGCTCTCTGGGCGTATCTCTGACCACGACAACGGCGTGCCTGAGTCAGCAGCCAGCTGTCTGATCTCCTCCAGGAGCCTTCTTGCCTCCTCCACTGACAGAGACAGGAAAGGGACAGACTCACAGCTACTGGCAGCTCACAGGGTCACAAGCTCAAACGCCTACAGGGGCAGAAGAGCATTGTCAGCTTTCTCTTACACAGATGGTATCTGGTGCGAGAGGGTGAACTTGGCAGTGAGACCGCTGGGTCTGAGGAACACCACCCTCCCTAGTAATTGCTGCTGTGTGGCTCTGTGGTAGTGATTTTCCACATGTGGTATTCAACCCGGGGGCCTGAGGGTCCCAGTGACAGAAGGAGACTCATCCAGATCCTTCTTTTGTTGCTATAGGCCCATGACATGCAGCTGCAGGTCCTTCATTTTTACAGGGCAGAGGTGTGTGTGCAAACTCGGATACCTTAAATTCATATATGCAAATTCACATCCTTACATGCAGGCCAGGCAGGTTTCTAAGGAAGGGAAGCCCCTGACAAGCGTAGGGAGAGAGTGGACCTAATCTAAGGGGACCTAGACAGCGCTGTGCGTGACCAGCTGTCTGTGACTGCTGCAATGCAGGGCACGGGATTTTTATGTGAAAATCCTCATGTTTAAGTGTTAGCAGCTAAGTCCATTGTTTTAAAGGTGCAGTGTGTACTCGTGTGTGGGCTGTATTCTTCCTTCACCTTTGCCAGCACTGCCCTGCGGAGACCGCTCCTTGTGGCATTTGCTCTCCTTCCTTCACTCGCCACTCAGTCCTTTAGGCCTCACTGTGTCCAGTAGGGGTGACTCAAAATTGGCCAAAATGTTCTTGCATTTACAGAAAAGTTATATATAAAATAAGTGTGTATATATACAAGGACTTTATATGAAGAAGAATTTTCAGTCGGGGGCAGTAGCAGTTACTATAATTAAGATATGATTGTAAATGTTGTTTCTCTAAGGGAGAGAAATTTCTGAATTCCAGTCAACTTACAAACACATGTTATGGAACACAAACATTTATTTATAAATAAAAGAAAGAAAGTACATGCAGATGTATTAAGTGTATATTTACACACAATACATTGAGTATATAATTTTCTTAGGACTTGTCAGGTACTTTTTCATACATCAAATGATGGGACTATTTAAAGTGAAAAAGAAAGAAAATCAGTGTATTCTGCATGTATATTTTATTATCACTTTTTTTTGTTGTTGTTGTTTTTGTGAGGAAGATCAGCCCTGAGCTAACATCCATGCTAAGCCTCCTCTTTTTTTTTTTTTTTTTTTTTTTTGCTGAGGAAGACCAGCTCTAAGCTAACATTTATTGCCAATCCTCCTCCTTTTTTCTCCCCAAAGCCCCAGTAGATAGTTGTATGTCGTAGTTGCACATCCTTCTGGTTGCTGTATGTGGGACGTGGCCTCAGCATGGCCGGATAAGCGGTGCGTCGGTGCGCGCCCGGGATCCGAACCCGGGCCGCCAGTAGCGGAGCGTGTGCACTTAACCGCTAAGCCGCTGGGCCAGCCCTGTTATCACTTTTATGGTAAACAGTTACATAAGCAGGTACCTCTAGTCTGGCATTATATAGCTTTAGATTACTTTTTAAATTAAATACAACTATTAGGAAGGAATATATTTTTTGTACCTCCTTTTATGATTGAAATCTTTTGCTTTCTAAGAATTAGGATATTTTCTTCTAAAAGAAGTAATCTATTTGATCAATACTACTACTACTATATTTGTATGTTCCTTATAATTTTGTAAATTTCTTTTATATATAGTAGCCTTATAATCACTTTCTCATTTTTATTTACATCCTTAAAAACATCTCTAGGATGTAGAAAAAAAACAAATTTTAATGAAATAATGAAAATAAAGAACTTGGTGTAGTGCCTGATGCTTGATAATTATGCAACATGCCAACAGTTGTTAATAATGTCACTGTTGTTGGTGTAAGCCTGGCTGATAGTTAAAGACACTGAGTCTTAGGTAACTTAAGTCCACTGTGGTTATAAAGCTAGTAAGTTTCAGAGACTAAAAGTTATTAAGATACAATTCTATTGACCTAAACTCCATAGGCTTTCATTTATAACAATAAAAAACAAAAACACAGAAAAAAAGAGCCTTTTGTTTATTAGAGCGCCTCTTTATGTGCTGGGTGCCATTGCACATATTAGTCACTGATTTTTTTGCAAGTACTATAAGAGGTTTCCTCTATAGATTAAGAAACTGGAACCAGTAAGGGGTTAAGTCACTTACCAAGGTCACACTGCAAGTAAGTGGCAAAGCCAAAAAGTGCTCCTAGCAAGTGGCAAAGCCAAGGCCTCTGATCTTCAAGACTACACTGTTTCTTACTACATTGTATCTAATTGATGCTTGCAAGTAATAAATATTTTATTTTTAACTGATAGTAAGCATTTGAGAGGTTTGTGTTACTAAGAAAATAGTCTTCATTTCATAAAACTGCCAGCTAAAATAGGAGAAAGCACTCATCCTGAATAGATAGGGTTCTCTGTAAAATCAACAAAAAGGTTTTGTTCTTGATTTTTAAAAAAAGTCTCTATTTCTTTCCATATCTGGGAGGTGACCTTTCTGATGTCACACCGTGGGTAGAATTCATTCTGCAGGATATGAGTGGGATTTGGGGAGTGTGATGGGAATGACTGATGAATCCATACCCCATTTGTTAGTGGCTTGTCACGTTAAAAACAGTGCAGTTCTGATGTTGCAGATGAATGGAGAACACATAAACGATGGATGTAGGAAAGTAGCAGTTCGGATTAGGTTTAGCTGTGAGTGACCCAGAAACCCCAAATGCCAGTGCCTTAAACAAGGTAGAATTTTATTTCTCATGCATGTAAAAGAAGTGTGGAAGTCAGGAATCGAAGGCAGTTTCAAGACACTGAAGATTTTTTTCTGTTTTGCTGCTCCATCATCCTCAAGACATGGCTTTCTGCCTCATGCTCCAGGCTAGCTGCTTAAACACCTACTATCACATTGTAATCCAGCTGGTAGGAAGGAGGAAGGGCACATCTCTCTTTCTTTGAGGATGCTTTCCAGAAGTCACGTATGACAGCTTTGCCTAGATCCGGTGAGCCAGCATGTGGCCACATTGTTGTGAGCACACACACCTGGTTGTAAGGTGGGGCCAGAAAATGTAGTGTTACCCCGGGGATGTTGGGGGGCTAGGCATTCTATCAATAAGGAAGAGGGAGAGAACAGATATGGAGGGATTGGTAAAATCTGCCACAGAAAGAATGGAAAGGAGATAACTGTGTAACAGAGAAAGATTGCCTCCTGTCCAGCCTCTGTTCTAGGATTCCTTATGTATCCTTTGCCTAGGACAGGAATCCTGGAACAGATGTACAGATATGGGTCCTAAACTTTTACTCTGAGTATGTGCCTTTGAGTGAATGATGGAAATCTGTAGGAGCCTATGTCTTAAAAAAAAAGCAAAGATGACAAACCGTTATTTATTTATTTATTTTTATAATGGGGTCAGGGTGTCTTTATTCCTGTTTGTTTTTGCTTAGGAAGATTCAACTTGAGTTAACCAATCTGTTGCCAATCTTCCTCTTTTTGTATGTGAACCGCCACAGCATGGCCACTGACAGACGAGTGGTGTAGGTCCACGCCGAGGGAACTGAACCTGGGCCACTGAAGCGGAGGGCGCAGAACTTAACCACTAGGCCATCAGAGCTGGCCCTACAAACCTTTATTTTTTTCAGTAGCTCCTTTGCACACTGCTTCACTACAAATAAAACCTACCTGAGGAATTACATCATGAATGAATCACTACCTCCAAATCTGCACTTGCTTTCAGAAGCTTGCGACTTCCATTTGAAGCTCTGAGCTCCCTGACATAGACACAGACTCTGCACAAGGGACATGGATTTCGAAGTTCTTGTGACACATCATCTTGTCATCACACATACACCCAGGGAATCTTGTCATGGGTGGGAAGTAAATATCTACTTTGGGAAGAAGGTTTAGGGAGCTGGCTTGCTTTTTTGCTTTTCTGTCGGAGTGCCCTTTTCTCTCAAGGAATCTTGAAATAAAAATCCTAACCACTATTTTTGCAATGCCAACCCCATTACATATGTTATTATGTTTAAACTTCAGAACAGCTCTGAAAGGTAGGCTTTATTCATTCTCATTTCACAGACGGAGAAGCTCAGAGACAAAGTCACGAAACTAGTAAGGGGAGTGGCTGAGATTTGAACTTGAGTCTGATGGACTGCAAAATCCATACCCTTTATCACCATAGCCTCTCATCTTTAAAAAATACAAGAAGGTATAAGGCCCTCTTCAATGCTTCTTTTTGTATAATAGCCTAAGGAAAGTAGAGAGGTGGAGTCAGCTTTTCCTGGTCCTGGATTGTATGAGGCTCCCTCGACTCGACTATTGCGTTGGTTCTTTTCTGAATCCGTGGACCACAGGTAAAACCTCATTACAGGAAACGATGGGAAGGCACTGTTTCGAGCTGTGAGGATGTGGACTGCTGAGGCCACGCCGTGAGGGAGGTCGCAGCGCAGAGCTGGAGCCCTGTTCTCTCCTCAGCTTGTTGCTTTTCAAAGATCTGCTTTCACCACTCTGCTCTTTTTTTTGGTCACCTTCATCTTATTGATGTCCCTCCACACCTGGTGGTTGCCAGATGACTGTCTGTGTCTCTAAGACTTTGTGTTTCTTTGTCCTCATCCAGGGACAGAGAGAGAGAGAGAGATGGATGGTCCCTCAAAGGTGCTCTCTCAGAAGAGCAAGGAAACCACTTTCCCGGTCATCCCCAGTGAATTTCTCTTCAGTCTCTGTTGGCCCTGAACCAATGTGTGGAGCCAGGGGTGGGATAATGCGAGTCACCTTGGGCTGAGCCACAAATCCCCTCCCACCCCAACTTCCCCCAAGCACCTGGGCTTTGCAAGAGTGGCTGAGGTTCCCCAAAGAGAGGTTAGGGTTGTTCCTGAGAGACGGCGCAGGGCTGAGGAGAGCATCCACAGTATCTGTGAGACACTCCCTGTTGTGCGAGTCAGCCCCTCCTCGCTCCCAGCAGCGCCCCAAGGACTGGGCTCTTAGCTTCGCTCAGGCCTCCTGGGAGGCTGCTGACCCTAGTGTCTGGAGTAGAGCGCTGGATGGATATTTGGGTTAACCTTAGAGACAGGATCGCAATAGCTGTGCCACCCCTCACACACAATGAGGTTGTGAGCAAAACCAAACTTCTAGAAGTGCTTCAATGAGTAGTGAGTTTAATTAGAACCCTTCCACAGACCCTTCGAGACCAGTCTACCGTCCCTGCCTGACCTGGCAGGCAGCACCCTCAGAGCACCCTCTGTGACCCTTGTCACACCTGTATATAGTCCTCCAAAGTGGGCCTTCCTCCCTAGACAAGGCCGTGCTCTCTGAGGGTGGGGCCTGGTGCAAAGCCCCCAGTCCGAGCACCTCCACACGCAGTGAATCCTTCTGTGAGTGCGTGAGGAACCCACATGCTGCTCAGCTCTCCTGTCCCCTTCCCTAGCCACCACCTTCATTTATAAATGTCAGATATGTCAGCCTAATTGTAGTTACAATAAAAAAAAAAACCTAAGCAACCAATTGTGGTTGGAATATGTGCATATTTATATGCACATATTCCAACAACCCAAAATACACGTTTTGTGATGTGGAATGGCCACTACCTGGTAGGATGGTGGAGAAGGCACTCGTTGTATGGGGCTTTTTATTAGAACCAAATCAGCAAGTACTGCTGCTGTGAGCTTGACTTGAAGCTATGTTAGAAGGGGTCCTCCTTTGGTCTGTACATTTAGGGTAACAGGACTTTTCCTGTGTTCCATACTTTGGGGTAGGAGTGAAGAGGAAACGCAGAAACATATAATTAAAATATAGGATGACTTGCAAGAAAATAGACGATAAGGTTTTTGTTTTGTTTTGCTTTTAATTGACTTCTAATTCAAGTGTGAATGTGGCCGCTCTCAGGATAAGAGAAATTTTGCACAAACCCATGCGTAGAAGTGAATTACCATTCGCTGTAGAGGGCACTGAAGGACAGATAGGATTTCTCAATCTGAGGTCTGAGGGAGGGTTCTAGGAAGTGGTGGCAGCCACAGGTGTCAAGTCCCCACAGCTGTTAGTTTTGGCAGGCCAGACTGCTGCTCGCTGAGGAGAGCTGTGCTGCTCTGCCTGGCCCTCTCCTGACCCGAAGGCTGTGAGACCTTCTCCAGGAGAGGGGCACACACCATCTTGCTCTTTCTCTTTTCACAGGGGAAAAAGAATGGGCAGGTAAGTAACATAGTGATCAGGTGGGTCATGGGATAGGAAGAAAGTTAAATCACTGATAAAAAGTGACTGGAAAGCCCAAATTGTATCATTTATGCCGTAAAGTATTATATCAGTTTTGCTAGCCTGCTCTTCTCTCTTAATTAAGTAAAGGAAATGCTGTTTATTGTCAAGACTATCATCATTAGTTCAATTTTGCTATTTTGTAGAGAATGAAGATAGATACTAAATATTCTAGCTTTCAGTTGACAAATTTCACAATTCTGCTTTGGATTCATTCTTCTTTGAGATGCGTTGTGTTCTTACGGAAATATAGATTTTATTCAATCAGTGTTTAACTGAGACTTTTAAAAAGCTACTAAAGTTGCAAACATGTCCCAATCAGCCCATCTGAACAGTCTCTTATATTCAGCTGTATTTGTGCTTCAGGTGGAGAGTGACGGAAGAGGCTCCGTGCTGGCCTCCCTGAGTGACAGGCAGGTGATGTGGCCTGGGGTGTGTGCCCGCACACCCGCCTGCACACCTGCCTCCACAAGCACTTGACACAGGCTCCTCAGTTATCACACGTCCCAAGTACGTAAATTTTGTTGGTGTGTTTTCCTCAGTGCTCTCTCATCCTGTAAAAGATAACTATTATGAAGATTATAACACTTTGGCTACAAAAACAAAAGTATTTTTAATATTATGTTCTCCACAGGTTAACTTTTCTCTTCAGTATGTCTTTGTTGTTTTTTTTGCTCCTCCCCCACCCCCGTTATAATTTGTGTACGTGTGTGTGTGTGTGTGTGTGTGTTGAACAGACGATATATAGTTAGGAATTCTCTTGAGAAAAATTCTCAGCTTGAGAAATGTGGGAAACCATGGCTGGTGGACTCTGAGGCAGCTGTTTCATTTTGGCAAGGAAAACAATAGGACCTCTTTGTTGGGTGTGCGAGGCGGCACTGTGCCCCTCCACAGTGAGGCTGGTGAAGGGAAGCTCACGCACAGGCATGCGCTTCACACCTGCTGTCTCGTTAAGGCCCCTAACAACTCCCTGAAGCAAGTATTGTTATTCTCCTTGCACAGGGGAGGAAACTGAGGCTTAGATAAGTTATGAGATTCGCCCAAGGCACAGTTAACAAAGGGCGTGGCCAAGTTTCGAATTCAGACATTTCTAAACTCAAGGCCCCTGTTCTTTCTACTATACCAAACAGCTCAGCACTCGTTTTTGTCTTAGAAATAAAAATACAAACAACAATGAACATTTGTCCTGCTTACTGTTTCTCAACAGAGTCACAGACAGTTTCTCTGGAGCCCTTATGTTTTCACTGGGCATTTGTTTTTGTTCTCATTTTGATAAGAAACCATTACTAATAAGCATACCCTGCTTCATCTGGATTGTCACTTTATAACTGAGGACGACTCTGTTAAGTAAGCAGTGCTGTTTCTATTTGTGTTCGCATTGACACCAAGAAGTATTTCTCCACCCCGGAGACTGCTAGCTGCTCTACCCAATATCCGCTCTTCTTCTCTTCTGACGGGACCCAGATCTGACTGGAGGTGGCAATATTCCTACATTTCCCAGACCCCCTTCAAGTTAAGAAGGGTCATGTGACGTGGTTGTAGCCAATGATATGTGAGAGAGTTATTGGGTGGGGCTCCCCAGAAAGATCCTTAAAGGCGGCTGATTTAGCAGGCTAATAGCTTTTGCACTCTGTTCTTTCTCCTTTTCTAGCCTGGAAGGAAGTTGAGTTATGACCATGAGGGCAAGAACACATGCTAGGGACCGCTGAAGACGGAAAGAGTCTGGGTCTCTAATGACTACAAAAAAAATCCTGGACTCAGCTATCTATAGACAGATACCTCATTACATGGGAATAATATGCTCCCTAATTTTTTAAATAGCTTTATTGAGATATAATTTACATACCATAAAATTCACGTTTGTTTTTTTTTTTTAAATCCCCTTGACTTGACTACACCCCAGAACAATTAAATCATGATCTTTTTTTTTTTTTTTCAGGGAAGGAGTCACCCTGAGCTAACATCTGTTGCCAATCTTCCTCTTTTTATTTTTTCTTCTCCCCAAAGCCCCAGTGCATGGTTGTATATCCTAGTTCTAAGTCCTAGTTCTTCTATGTGAGCTGCCACCACAGCACAGCTACTGACAGACAGGTAGTGTGGTTCTGCAACTGGGAAACAAACCCAGGCCGCTGAAGCAGTGAGAGCTCCGAACTTTAACCACTAGGACATCAGGGCTGGCTCAGAATTCACCTGTTTTAAGCATACAATTCATTGGTTTTTGATAAACTTATAGAGTTGTGCTAACATCACCACAATCCCAATTTAGAAAATTCCATCACCGTCAAAAGATCCTGCCTGCCCAATGACCATCAATTCCCAGTCCCGCTCCCAATTCTGTCCCTTTAAATGTGCCTTTTCTGGACATCTCATATAAATGGGATCACACAATACATAATCTGTTGCATCTGGCTTCTTTCACTTAGCTTATTGTTTTGGAGGTTCATCCACATTGTAGCATATTTCAATAGTTCCTTCCTATTGTTGAATAGTATTCTACCTTACAGCTATCCCGTGTTTGTTTTTCCATTCACCAGTTGATGGACATGAATTCTACCCTGTCGATATTATGAATGATGCTGCTATGAACACACACATGTCTTTGTGAGACACATGTTTTCATTTCTCTTGGATAGGTACTTAGGAATGGAATAGCAGGGTCATATGGTAAATTTATGTTTAATTTTTTTTTTAAGAAACTGCCAAACTGTTTTTTAAAGTGGCTGTACCATCTTACATTCCTACCAGCAATGAATGAGAGTCCAGTTTTTCCATATCCCCACCAATAATTATTTTGTCTTTTTTTTTTTTTTTTAAAGTATTCCTTGGTCAAGTAAATTTGACCTCTTTTTTAAAATTTATTTTTTTTTGTGAGGAGGATCAGCTCTGTGCTAACATCTGCCAATCCTTCACTTTTTTTCCCTGAGGAAGACTGGCCCTGGGCTAACATCCGTGCCCATCTTCCTCCACTTTATATGTAATGCCACCACAGCATGGCTTGCCAAGCAGTGTGTCGGTGCGCGCCCGGGATCCAAACTGGTGAACCCCGGGCCGCCGCAGCGGAGCACGCACACTTAACCACTTTACGCCACCGGGCCAGCCCCTATTTTCTCTTTTTGATTACACCTAGTCTAGTGGACATGAAGCGGTATCTCATGGTTAACTTGCATTGCTTTAATGACTAATGATGCTGAACATCTTTTCATGTGCTTATTAGCCCATTTTTAAATTGATTTTTTTGTCTTCTTATTGACTTATAAGAGATCTTTATATATTCTGGATATACATCCTTTGTATATAGTTGTACAAAATGTACAAATTTTGTCTTAGATTGTGGTTTATCTTTTCATTTTATTACTTTGAAGCATAAAAGGTTTAATTGTGGTGAAGTCTGTTCTTTTAGTTTTTTTCTTTTATGGATCATGCTTTTGGTGTTGTGTTTAAGAACTCTAACTCAAGGCCACAAAAGATCTTCTATATTTTCTTCTAGAAGTTTTATAATTTTAGCCCTAACATTAGTCTGTGATCATTGTTGAGTTCATTTTTGTGTATGATGTGAGGTAAGGATATAAATTCATCTTTTTTGCAGGCAGATATCCAGTGGGCCCAGCACTGTTTGTTGAAAATACTGTCCTTTCCCCCATTGAATTACTGTGACACTTTTGTCAGAAGTCAATGGATTATAAATGTAAGGGTTTATTTCTGGATTCTCAGTTCTATTCCATTTATCCATATGTCCATCCAGTCTTGATTAATGTACCACACTGTCTTTTTTTTTTTTTTAATTTTTTGTTTATTGCAGTAACATTGGTTAATAACATTGTATAAATTTCGGGTATACATCATTATACTTCTATTTCTGCGTAGATTACATCATGTTCACCATGCAAATACTAATTACAACCCATCACCACACACATGTGCCGAATTATCCCTTTCACCCTCCTCCCTCCCCCCTTCCCCTCTGGTAACCACCAATCCAATCTCTGTCTCTATGTGTTTGTTTATTGTTGTTGTTATCTACTACTTAATGAAGGAAATCATACGGTATTTGACCTTCTCCCTCTGACTTATTTCACTTTGCATTATACCCTCAATGTCCATCCATGTTGTCACAAATGGCTGGATTTCATCATTTCTTATGGCTGAGTAGTATTCCATTGTGTACATACCACAGCTTCTTTATCCATTCGTCCCTTGATGGGCACTTAGGTTGCTTCCAAGTCTTGGCTATTGTGAATAATGCTGCAATGAACACAGGGGTGCATGTATCTTTATGCATTGGTGTTTTCAAGTTCTTTGGATAAATACCAGCAGTGGAATAGCTGGATCATATGGTAGTTCTATCCTTAATTTTTTGAGGAATCTCCATACTGTTTTCCATAGTGGCTGCACCAGTTTGCACTCCACCAGCAGTGTATGAGAGTTCCCTTCTCTCCACATCCTCTCCAACATATGTTGTTTCCTGTCTTGTTAATTATAGCCATTCTGATGGGCGTGAGGTGATATCTCATTGTAGTTTTGATTTGCATTTCCCTGATAGTTAATGATTTTGAACATCTTTTCATGTGTCTGTTGGCCATCTATATATTTTCTTTGGAGAAATGTCTGTTCAGGTCTTTTGCCCATTTTTTAATTGGGTTGGTAGTTTTTTTCTTGTTGAGATGCATGAGTTCTTTATATATTTTGGAGATTAAGCCCTTATCAGATGTATGGTTTGCAAATATCTTCTCCCACTTGTTAGGTTGTCTTTTCGTTTTGTTGATGGTTTCCTTTGCTGTGCAGAAGCTTTTTAGTTTGATGTAGTCCCATTTGTTTATTTTTTCTATTGTTTCTCTTGCCCGGTCAGACATGGTGCTTGAAAATATGTTGCTAAGACCAATGTCCAAGAGCGTACTGCCTATGTTTTCTTCTAGAAGTTTCATAGTTTCAGGTCTTACATTCAAGTCTTTAATCCATTTGGAGTTAATTTTTCTGTGTGGTGTAGGGTAAGGGTCTACTTTCATTTTTCTGCATGTGGCTATCCAGTTTTCCCAACACCACTTGTTGAAGAGACTTTCTTTTCTCCATTGTATGTTCTTGGCTCCTTTGTCAAAGATTAGCTATCCATAGATGTGTAGGTTTATTACTGGGCTTTCGATTCTATTCCATTGATCTGTGTGTCTGTTTTTGTGCCAGTACCATGCTGTTTTGGTTACTATAGCTTTGTAGTATATTTTGAAATCAGGGAGTGTGATACCTCCAGCTTTGTTCTTTTTCCTCAGGATTCCTTTAGCTATTTGGGGTCTTTTGTTGTTCCATATAAATTTTAGGATTCTTTGTTCTATTTCTGTGAAAAATGTTGTTGGAACTTTGATAGGGATTGCATTGAATCTATAGATTGCTTTAGGAAGTATGCACATCTTAACTATGTTAATTCTTACAATCCAAGAGCACCAAATATCTTTCCATTTCTTTGTGTCTTCTTCAATTTCTTTCAGCAATGTTTTATAGTTTTCCCTGTACAGCTCTTTCACCTCTTTGGTTAAGTTTATTCCTAGGTATTTTATTCTTTTTGTTGCAATTGTAAATGGGATGGTATATCTTAATTTCTCTTTCTGTTACTTCGTTGTTAGTGTATAGAAATGCAACTGATTTTTGTATGTTGATTTTGTATCCTGCAACTTTACCATATTCGTTTATTACTTCTAAAAGTTTTCTGGTGGATTCTTTAGGGTTTTCTATATATAAAATCTTGTCATCTGCAAATAGTGACAGTTTCACTTCTTCCTTTCCAATTTGGATCCCTTTTATTTCTTTCTCTTCCCTGATTGCTCTGGCTAGGACTTCCAGTGCTGTGTTAAATAGGAGTGGTGACAGTGGGCATCCTTGTCTGCTTCCTGTTCTTAGAGGGATAGGTTTCAGTTTTTCACCATTGAGGGTGATATTAGCTGTGGGTTTCTCATATATGACCTTTATTATGTTGAGGTACTTTCCTTCTATACCCATTTTATTCAGAGTTTTTATCATAAATGTATGCTGTATCTTGTCAAATGCTTTCTCTGCATCTATCGAGATGATCATGTGATTTTTATATTTCATTTTATTAATGTGGTGTATCACATTGATTGATTTGCAAATGTTGAACCATCCCTGCATACCTGGAATAAATCCCACTTGATCATGGTGTATAATGTTTTTAATGTATTGTTGTATGCGATTTGCTAGTATTTTGTTGAGAATTTTTGCATTGTTGTTCATCAGTGATATTGGCCTGTAATTTTCTTTTTTTGTGTTGTCCTTGTCTGGTTTTGGTATCAGGGTAATGTCGGCTTCGTAGAATGAGTTAGGGAGCTCCCCCCGCTCCTCAATTTTTTGGAAGAGTTTGAGAAGGATAGGTATTAAGTCTTCTTTGAATGTTTGGTAGAATTCACCAAACAGTCCGAAAGCCGTCTGGTCCTGGACTTTTATTTTTGGGGACGTTTTTGATTAGTGTTTCAATCTCCTTACTGGTGATTGGTCTATTCAAATTCTCTACTTCTTCTTGATCCAGTTTTGGAAGGTTGTATGATTCTAAGAATTTATCCATTTCTTCCAGATTGTCGAATTGGTTGGCATAGAGCTTTTCATAGTATTCTCTTATAATCTTTTGTATTTCTGAGGTGTCTGTTGTAATTTCTCCTCTTGGATTTCCGATTTTACTTATTTGTGCCTTCTCTCTTTTTTTCTTGGTGAGTCTAGCTAAAGGTTTGTCAATTTTGTTGATCTTTTCAAAGAACCAGCTCTTGATTTTATTAATTTTTTCTATTGTTTTTTTGGTCTCTATTTCATTTATTTCTGCTCTGATTTTTATTATTTCCCTTCTTCTACTGATTTTGGACTTGGTTTGGTCTTCTTTTTCCAGTTCCTTTAGGTGCATTGTTAGATTGTTTATTTGAGATTTTTCTTGTTTGTTGAGATAGGCCAGTATTGCTATAAACTTCCCTCTTAGAACCGCTTTTGCTGTATCCCATAAATTCTGGCATGTCGTATTTTCATTTTCATTTGTCTCCAGGTATTTTTTGATTTCTTCTTTGATTTCTTCATTGACCCAGTCATTGTTCAGTAGGATTTTGTTTAATCTCCACGTATTTGTGGCTTTTCTGATTTTCTTCCTATAGTTGATTTCTAGTTTCATACCGTTGTGGTCAGAAAAGATGCTTGGTATTATTTCAATCTTCTTAACTTTATGGAGACTTGTTTTGTGGCCTAATATGTGGTCGATCCTGGAGAATGTTCCATGTGCATTTGAAAAGAACGTGTATTCTTTGGTTTTTGGATGGAATCCTCTGTATATATCTACTAGGTCCATGTGTTCTAGTGTGTCATTTAAGGCCAATGTTTCCTTATTGATCTTCTGTTTGGATGATCTATCCGTTGGTGTAAGTGGAGTGTTAAAGTCCCCTACTATTATAGTGTTACTGTCTATTTCTCTTTTTATGTCTGTTAATAATTGCTTTACATATTTAGGTGCACCTACATTGGGTGGGTAGATATTTACAAGTGTTATATCCTCTTGTTGGATTGTTCCCTTGATCATTATGTAATGCCCTTCTTTGTCTCTTTTTACAGTTTTGGTTTTAAAGTCTATTTTGTCTGATATGAGTACTGCTACCCCAGCTTTCTTTTCATTGCCATTTGCGTGGAGTATCTTTTTCCATCCCTTCACTTTCAGTTTGTGAGTGTCTTTAGGTCTGAAGTGTGTCTCTTGTGTGCAGCATATATATGGGTCTTGTTTTTTTATCCAGTCAGCCACCCTATGCCTTTTAATTGGAGCATTTAGTCCATTGACGTTTAAAGTGGCTATTGATAAGTATGTACTTGCTGCCATTTTTTAACTTTTTTTTTCTCACTGTTCCTTTCTTCTTCTATACAGAATTGATGGTCTCTTTAGTTTGACCTCTGTCTGAAAGCTCTACTCTTTAACTCCCCTCCTCCCTCCTTTTATGTTTTTGATATCATATCTAAGCTCTTTTTTGTGCATTTGTATCCATTACCCTCTTATCATGGAAATAGATAATTTTTCCTATTTGTGGTCTTCTCTTTTCCCCTTAAATCAGTCCCTTTAACATTTCTTGTAGCACTGGTTTCTTGGTGACAAACTCCTTTAATTTTTGCTTGTCTAGGAAATTTTTGATCTCTCCTTCCATTTTGAATGATAACCTTGCTGGGTAGAGTATTCTTGGCTGTAAGTTTTTTCCTTTTAGCACTTTAAATATATCGTGCCACTCTCTTCTAGCCTGTAAGTTTTCTGCTGAGAAGTCAGCTGATAGCCTTATGGGGTTTCCTTTGTATGTAACTTGACTTTCTCTTGCGGCTTTTAGGATTCTCTCTTTATCTTTAATTCTGGACATTTTGATTATGATGTGTCTTGGTGTGGGCCTCTGTGGGTTTATCTTGTTTGGGGCTCTCTGTGATTCCTGTACATGGATGTCTGTTTCCTTCCTTAGGTTAGGGAAGTTTTCATCTATTATTTCTTGAAATAGATTCCCTGCCCCTTTGTCTCGCTCTTGTCCTTCCGGGACACCTATAACACGGATGTTAGTGTGCTTGATGTTGTCCCAGAGGTGCCTTAGACTGTCCTCACTCTTTTTAATTCTTTTCTCTTTTACCTGTTCAGCTTGGGTAATTTCCTCTAGTCTTTCGTCCAGCTCGCAGATCCGTTCTTCTGTATTCTCTACGCTGCTTTTGAGTCCCTCTAGTGAATTTTTCATTTCCAATATTGTATTCTTCATTTCTGATTGGTTCTTTTTTATATCTTCCATTTCTTTGTTGACACTCTCACTGAGTTCATCTATTCTTCTCCCCAGATCAGTGAGCATCCTTAACACTCTTGGTTTGAACTCTCTATCGGGTAGGTTGCTCATTTCTGTCTCACTTAGTTCCTTTTCTGGGGTTTTGTCCTGTTCCCTTACTTGGAATGTATTCCTTTGCCTCCTCATTTTGCCTCTTTCCCTGTGCTCGTGTCTATGTATTAGGTAGGTCAGCTACGTCTCCTGCTCTTGGATAGGTGACCTTATGTAAGTGATGCCTTAGGGGGCCTGCAGTGTGCTTCCCTCAGTTCTCAATGTTCCAGGGGTGACCCCTATGTGGGCTACATGTGTCCTGTTGTGGCCTGTTTGCTCTCCCTGTAGGTGCCCAGGGAGGCCGAGTTATGCTCCTGGCCAGCTGTTGTAATGCTCAGCTGCTTGTAGTTGTTGTGGGCCCTTCAGTCTCTTTATCAGGTGTGGGGCGCCCCAGCACAGTTGGCTGCAAGTTCTAATACCACATTTGTGTTGCAGTATTTCTTTTAAGTGAGTAGGCCCCCAGCATGGCAGGTTGTTAGGCTCAGGGCCTTACAATTGCTATAAGCCTCCAGCCTTTAGGTCTCTTGTCAGCTCTCTGAGGATTGCAGCTGTGTGGGGCTGGCCTCAGGCACGGGAGCACCCAATTGTTTCAGGCTTTGGAAGGTGGGGCAAACCCCCTATGTGGGTCTTTGAGAAGCACAAGTCTTCTTTAGCTGACAAGCCCCGCCGCCCACAGGTCCACACACAGTCAACACAGTCCTGCCCCGTGTGCGCGCCCCGACCCCCCGAAGCGGACCCAGTCTCTCCACGGCAGGAGCCCCACACACTCCACCACCGCCCCACACTATCCACCCCCTCCTTGTGCACGCCCCGCCCCACCGAAGTCGGCTCAGTTGCCAGGCTGCAGAGAACCCAGTCACCAATCTATGCAGGCCCACTAGTTGCCCGAGGGCCCGCTGTTGGGTGGGGCCAATCTCCAGGGTGGGCTGCCTGCCCTGGCCGAGCTGGACCAGATCGGTGCTCTAGTGGGTGGGGCAGACCCCGGGCCAGCAGGCCTCAGCGAGAACTCCAACGTCATCTGTGTCAGCAAGCCCACGTCAGGCCACAACAATGGCCGCCGCCAATGTCCCAGTCCCTGGAGAGGTCTCACCTCTCACCGAGATGCACTCAGGGCCTATTAGATGAGTCTCTTTTCACCAAAGCACTGTGCACCTTTCTTTCTGCTGATTTTAGGTTGCTTTCTGAAATGGGTGAGTTTGTGTGTGGGCCCTTTAAGAGCCAGTTTTAATTTCTTTGTGACCCAGCTTGTCTGGGGGTACTCCCCAATGTTTTAATAGCAGGCAAAGTCAGATATTATGCCACTCGTCTCGATTGTGCTGGGATCACAAAATGCCCACAGTGGGGCTGCTCCCCCGCTCGGGGTCCCCTCCTCCAGGGAGGGCTGCGGACCTTTGGGCTGCTCCCGGGCGGCCGTGAAGCTGGCGGCTTGTGAAGGTGGCCTTTTTCCTCTCCAGAAGGGAGTTGCTGCCTCTTCTACCTCAATTAGGATTGTGCTTTGTTGCAGGAGTTCCTCTTATCCAGTTTTCAGTTCTGTCTCAGGGGTAATTTTTCCACGCCTAGTTTTAAATTGGCTGTGTCCGCGGAAGGAGGTGAGTCTAGAGTCTGCCTATGCCGCCATCTTGACTTCGTCTCCACACTGTCTTGATTAATGTAACTTTTATTAAGTTTTGAAATTGGGTAGTGCAGGTTCTCCAGCTTTGCTCTTTTTCTAGATTGTTTTGGTTTTTTGGGGTCTTTTACGTTTCCATATATATTTTAGGATCAGATTGTCAATTTCTGGTAAAAGCCTATTGGAATTTTTGTAGGAATTGTGTTGAATCTATAGATCAGTTTGAGGAGAGTTGCCATCTTGGTAATGTTGAGTCTTCCAACCCATGAATATAGACTATCTCTCCATTTATTTAGGTCTTCTTTAATTTCTCTCAGCAATATTTTGTAGTTTTCAGTGTATAAGTCTCATACTTTTTTTGTTCCTTAATTTTTAAGATCACTGTTTTATAGACTTTCTTCTGCTAAATTGAAATCCTGATGTTCTAATTAGCAAATAAAATAGAAAATTAAAGGAATAGAAGTGGACTTAACATACATAAATGATATTTTTATGTGAAGGCCAGATAATGTCATGGTGCATTATAGAAAGGATCAGTGTGGAAAGTGGAGACAAGTGTTGAGACAATGAAATTATTGCACAGCACGCCAAAACAGGCATGTCTGGCCCAAATGCCTCTGTCGTACGGTTAGTACCATACGTACAAGAGCCAGTAAAGCAGCAGCGTCTGCCACGATAACTCAGTGTTGGTACATTGCAAGTAATTGTACATCATTTTTGTTTATATTTGTTTGTAAATTTGTTTATATTTAATAAGTGTTATAGCATGAAGAATTTATACCTAGTTTTACATTTATTGGCCCAATATTTTTTCCCTTTAATGAGTGTCTAGTACTCAACATGGGAGATCACTGGTTTTAGTTCGTTTACAAAGCATTTTCAGTTCACCATATTATTGTTCTCACAGCAACCCTGGCGCTTGGATAAAATAAGGATTTTTATTATTCCAGCATTATAAATGATGAAACTAAGATTCACAAAAATTAAGTGAAGTGTGTAATTTTATATATATGTCAGTGGCAATTCTGGGATTTAAAATTAAGATTGCAGGCTCCAAATTCCTTACCCTTTTTGCTACATATATTATTGATTACTGATCACTTCTTAATCCTTGCTAAGGATGCAAGAGAAATATAAAACTTTTGAGGGGCTTTGCAATCTAGGTAGGGAGATAAAAGCCATGAAACATGCTGAAAGTAAAGTCAGTATAATAGAACCCACAGCCCAGACTCTCAGTTCTCTTGGCATCTACAGAAAGCAGACTATATGAACCTGAGTAACTGAGTAGGAAGCATGACCTGAACGATGCAGAGGACACTGTCAGGCAGCCCAGATCCAAGACACCCCCCACCCCCTTCAGAAGTGAAGCATCCGTCCCCCAGCTGCTGGGAATGTTGGCAGCTGACAGTTCTCATCTGAGACATTCTTTGGGGCTTGCCCCTGGCCGAGGAGAGCTGCCTTACCCGAGGTCGTGCCCCTTCCTAGGGCAGCCCCTATTCAGTGTTAGTTGGTGCTAGGACATATAGGCGTGGCCTCTTTCTCCCAGCTTGGGTCAACTCAGAAGGGCCAGCCCAGCTCCGGACAATCAGTGAGGCCTTGGCTGCAACTGCATCACGATTCAGCTTCTCTCTCTGCCCCATCTTCCTTCCTGTATTCCCTCCCGGGGTTGGTCCCCAGAGCACTCCTCAGCAAAGCTCCTACAGGTGATCTCCACCTGAGTCTGCTTCCTGGGGGACCAAACTGCAGCGAATGGTCTCTCAGGGATAGGCAGCAGAATCAGCATGCGCAAAGGCCTAGAGGCCGGAATTCCTCTCAGGGGTCGGCAGAGAGTAAACGGAATACAGTACTCCCCCTTACCACGGTGTTCAAGTCAGCCTTATTGTGCTTCATAATGGCCCCGAAGCTCAAGAGTAGTGGCGCTGGCGTTTCGGATGTGCCAAAGAGAAGCTGTAAAGTGCTTCCTTTAAGTGAAAAGATGCAAGTTCTCCACTTAATAAGGAAAGAAAAAAATTGTATGCTGAAGTTATTGTTAGTTATCGTTGTTAGTTTCTTACTGTGTCTAATTTATAAGTTAAACTTTATCATAGGTATGTATGTATAGGGAAAACAAAGTATACTTACATAGCGTTCCGTACCATCCTTGGCTTCAGGCCACCACTGGGGGTCTTGGAACATATCCCGTGCAGATAAGGGGGGATGACTGTAGAGTGTTTAAAGAGCCTAGAAGAAAGGGGCTGATGGTGGAGGACTTGGAAAGACAGAATGAGACGTCAATCTCAACAGAGAACACCCAGGAAGCCTTAGCTGACCCTCCTGCTGTGCATGTTGCCCAGTGAGAATATTGGAGCTGACCGTGACATTTCCCTTTGTAAGGTGAGTGTGTAACCCAGACGTCAGCCCTGACCTCTGACACTGATGGCCCATTCATCCCTGACCCTGTGCATCAGGCCCTGAAGCCTGAAAGGAGAGATGGGAATTGAAGATCTCCCTGCCAATTTTCTACCTGGGTGATTCTAGAGCTTCTGTTCCTCATTTGGAAAGTGGGTATGTTTTGAGGATTGAAATGTTCCTAATTTCAGGGGCATTGGTGTCATGTGACAGGAGGCTTCCATGGCCAAAATAACTCTGGATGATACTAGGCTAAACTTGGTTAAATGAATTTCTTTTTTTTTTTTAATCGCGAAATTTTTGTTGTACATTATTGTTTATCAGTCACCATGTAAGTGCATCCCTCCACCCCTTGTGCCCACCCACCACCACCCTAGCCCCTGGTAACCACCAAACAGTTCTTTTTTTTTTTTTAAAGATTTTTTATTTATTTTTTGCCCCCAAAGCCCCAGTAGATAGTTGTATGTCACAGCTGCACACCCTTCTAGTTGCTGTATGTGAGACTCGGCCTCAGGATGGACAGAGAAGTGGTGCCTCGATGCGCACCCGGGATCCGAACCCGGGCCGCCAGCATCGCAGCGCGTGCACTTAACCACCAAGCCACAGGGCCGGCCCATCACCAAACAGTTCTATCTGTCCGTGTGCTGGTTTATCTTCCACATATGAGTGAAGTCATGTGGTGTTTGTCTTTCTCTTTCTGGCTTATTTGACTTAACATAATACCCTTTGGGTCCGTAAATGGATTTCTTTTTTTTTTTTTTTTTTTTTTTTTTGTGAGGAAGATCGGCCCTGAGCTAACATCTGCCAATCCTCCTCTTTTTGCTGAGGAAGACTGGCCCTGGGCTAACATCCATGCTCATCTTCCTCTACTTTATATGGCACGCCACCACAGCATGGCTTGACAAGCAGTGCGTTGGTGCGCGCCCGGGATCCGAACCGGCGAACCCCAGGCCGCTGCAGCGGAGCGCGCGCACTTAACTGCTTGCGCCACAGGGCTGGCCCCAATAAATGGATTTCTTTACTGTGGGATTTCTCAGTGTTTAATATACTGCTATGCCTTGTCATCTCAAGGAAGGGATGTAATCCAGATTGTCTTACCTTAACTCATCAGGAAGACCTTTGCCCACTCCCAGCACCTTCCAGGGAGCATCTCATAGGCTTGTGTCCTGCTGAAGTCATATTGGGAAACCCTGGCCCATCGCATAGTAGGCAGTTAGTAAATGTTAGCCTGGATTCTATTGATCACTATGGCCTGCCCTGCCTTGACCTTAAACCAAGTTAGGAATTTCCCAGAAATATGTTAAGACTTCTCAGTGACTGGTACTCAAGATCACTGTAGTCTTGCTTATGTAAATTTGGATGGTATAATTCACTTCAGGGATACCTCCAAATCATGACGTGTATCTTTTAAAGAATGATATTGTCCCAGGCCTTTAGACTGGGGGGAACATGGGTTCCCAATGCATGCACTTTCCATTGGACTGGTAGCAGCCACCATGTTGTGCTGAAGCATGTGGTGGCTGCCTTGTGGAGAGAGAGCAGTGTGTTGAGAAGGATGCTGAAGGTGTGTCTGGGCTGTGTGGGCAACGGTGCTCTGATGGGTTAGTGATGTCGTCCATTAACACAGCATTTCCTTTATTTTAGACCATAGTTAAATTTAACTATATATTGCTTTAATGTTTTTTTGTTGTTTTTTTGTTTGTTTGTTTTTTGGAGAAGATTGGCCCTGCACTAACATCTGTTGCCAATCTCTCTGTTTTTTTTTCTTTTTTTTATCCCTAAAGCCCCAGTACATAGTTGTGTACCATAGTTGTAGAGCTGTAGCTCCGCTACATGGGACATTGCCCCAGCATGGCCGGATGAGCCGTGAGCAGGTCTGCACCCAGGATCTGAACCAGCGAACCCGGGCCGTCAAAGAGGAATGTGTGCACTTAACCGGTCCACCACCGGGCCGGCCCTGCTTTACTTTTTGAAGACAGTGGGAGAATAAGTAAATTATATAAACCATCTCAAGTGCAATGTGTTCAAAACTAACTCAGCATCATCTTCTCCTCTAACTCGAGTCTCTGCCAGTACCCTTCATCTCAGATAATGGCAGTGGCCTCCACCAACGCACATGTGATTCCTCCCTTGTCTTCATTTCGTATAACCAATCAGCCACCAAATCTTGTCACTTTTACCTTCTAAATGTCTCAAATCATTCCCTTCCCCATGGCATCAAACACTTCAGTTCTATAAATGCTATTAACTCGCACCCCAACCACTACAGCTCTCCTACCAGGTCTCCCTGCCTCCAGCCCTGCACCCTTTAAACCCCTCCCCCATCTACCTGCCTGCCTATTCGGGTGAGTCTCCTTCTCAAATCCTGTGATGACTTCCTCAGAGTCAAGCTAACCTCCTGCATTTTCAGTAGAGGCCTCCCATCTCTGGCTCTTGTTGGTCTCTGGTCTCATTTCTTGCTGCTCTCTGAGGCTCCAGCAGAGCTCATCTGCTGAACCACCTGAGTCACGCGATTTCTAGCTCCCACATCTTGGCTTGTGCTGTGCCATCGCCTGAAATGTGTTCTCCACCCTGTTCACGCTGTCCTGTTCCTGCCCAGTTAACCCTGCTCCTCTCTGAAACTCCGCTCAGCCACCACCTACTCCAGAAACTCCTTCCTGACCATGCCCCCCATGCTGGGCAGGTGCCCTCGCCAAGGGTATGTGTGATGTAGACTTAGTATAAATCTGCCATGTGTGTCTGTCTGCACCTGGAGAACGGGGGTCTGTCTTATTTCATCTCCATGCCTTGCACCTATTAACATGCCTGCTTTATCTTCAGCACTCAGTAAGTAGGTGAAGCAATTAAATCTCTATAATAAATACAGCTAAGCTAACACCAGCCCATGGACATCAAGAATATAACTCATACTCAGGGAAGACATTTTCTTTGTGGATTGAGACCCATTGGCCCACATGGCTCGTGAGGTCTGACAGGGAAGCCGGTGGGGGTAGGGGGGCAGGTCACCAGTGAGAGCAGCCCTGAGCCCGTATAAGAACCTTCACTGTCGCTACAGCACCGTGGACGCTGGCATGCGTCTGCCGTCCAGGGAAAGGAAGTCACTCTGAGAAGTGCCTAGCCGAGTTTAAAGTCATGTTCCTACTTTTGTGTGGCCATTCTGAGTGTTTGCCCTTATCTGTACCTCTGGTCTGATTTTTTAAAAACGCCTACAATTTGGCTTGTTTTCCTCATGGATGACTATAAAAAGAACACCTTCTTACTGCTGATTAGATCAGAGTTAAGTTAACCCATGTGACCCTAAGGTGAATTACCAAGTGGGTTATTACTTCTTTCCAACTGAAGCTTTTTTATGACAGTAAAGGAGGAATTGAGTGTGCCTGTCACCTTATGGTTAAGTTCCTCATTGTACTTCTGTCCCTGGGTTTTTACTGTGTGCAGGACTTCTGCCAGTAACAGCCCTGAAGCCTTGGTTTGAATGGCCTCGGGAGTACGGTGTCCTGGACTCTCTCTAGTGCCGTTGTTGTTTTGATTGTCCTTTCACACACATTCACCCTCACACTGTGCTGCAGTCCAGGAACCCTAACTTAAAATAAACGTGTCCTCCCCTTTCACTCATTTGGATGGTGAGACCTTCAGCAGCTAGTCAACTGAGGCCTAGACACACACCTGAAAGTCAGAGAACCCCTTAATCGTAATCAGCCAAAGAGTGTTTACCAAGTCCATGCATAGACAGTCAGTGGGAAAGGAGTGTGTGTAAAGGAGTGCGCTGCAGTCGAGTGGAAACTTGACTCATCCTCAAATGGCGCTACGTAAAGAAAGCACATTACACCAAGGGCACCTTCCGTGCGCTCATCACACGGCCCCCAGTCGGATTGCTGTGTCTACTGCTGAAGTTCTAGGGGTAAAAAGCAGTTGAAAAGCTGTAAACAATAGCTGGGTATACTTTTAAGTGGGGACGATAACACTCTGAGATTCAAAACCAAAGTGGAAAAGAGGGTGCAAATAGTGTAGCATGTCTGATCACTTATAAGCCTCCTGAACGTGCTGTCATCAGCTCCCATCCCTTCTCCCCTCTGATTTCCTAGTCCCCTCAGGTTCATCTCCTCTTCCCCAGGAAGGGGCAGTGTGGAGCTGTGGGCAGAGCACCTCTGGAGTCTGCAGGGCCTTTGTGTGTCTGCAGGGCAGCCTGGGGCAGGGGAATCACTGCCCTCAGCCTCCTCGGTGCCAGGAGCTCTGCCACACACTTTGCGCTCGTGATCTGGCGCAGCCCTCCTGCACACGCTGTGAGGAGGTACTGAGGCTCAGAGGGGCCAGTGGCCTGCGCAGGGTCACAGAGCACGGGTCAGGGTGGCCCGCCTAGAGGCCCTGCCGCAGTCTGTGGAAACAGCACAGGTCCTTTTTCTTTCTGGCCACTTAGGACTTTTTTATGTTAACAAAATTGTATGTTCCAGGTTCTTAATTTAAAAATGAAAAAAGTTTAGCTGTGTGGTCCTTACATTCTGTCTTAGTTATCTATTGCTTTGTAACAATTTACTATAAAACTTAGTTTACGACGACAAACATCTATTATCTCTCAGTTTCTGACGGCAGGGATCGGGAAGCTGCTGGGCGGGCAGAGCTGGCTCAGGGCCGCTTGTGAGGCTGCAGTCAGAATGTCCGCCCGTATGTCCAGGTTTGCATGCAGGCTGCACTGCTTACCAGGGCCACACACCTGGCAACGTGGAGAACTCTGCTGCTGGCCCTTCCGGCTCTGGCCAGACTCCAGGTGGACATTCTATAACAAGGCTTCTGTGGCCCCAGGAGGGCAACCCTAAGGTTAATTCTACATTGAAAGCGATTTTCTCCGAGTGAGAGAGCAGACCAGTTTTAGAATCAAGGTTTTTCACCTTTCCTCCCTGCACCTACCTTAAACAGATACGGAACTTCTGCTACTTACTGACTTCTGCCACACCAAGACTAAACACTTGATGCTTTCTTCCTGTGAGAGGAAATGACTAAAATTACTAAAAGTTACAGACAAGTTATTCTTAAATAAAAATATATATGCATATATATTTTCAAATGAGCTTATCAGTACAGAATATTTTTAAATTTTTAGCCTTCATTCTGTCTGAAATTAAATGAATTTTACCCTAAAGGGGTGGAGGTGGTTACTGGAGCAGAGTAATTGAAACCTGAGGAAAAGAAGGGGAAGGTGTGCCTCTGTCTGACAGTTCACTCAGGAGGTGTTTACTGGGGTGACTGCTGCGTGTTGGGCACTTTCTGGATCTAGAGACAGCTGTAAACACAATGAAGTTCCGCTGTCGTAGCGCTGATCTGGTCCCAGAGGTAAACAGTAAGCAAACAAGAACATCTGTGGCGTGTAGATGTGGTGAGTGCCATGGAGGAAACTAAAGCAGAGGTGGGGGCAGGAGAGGCGTCAGGTGGGGATCACAGCTGTGGACGGGGCATCAGGGAAGGCCTCACTGCTGAGGCAGCGTTTGAAGAGAGATCTGGAGAAAGTCTGGGAGCAACTCACTGGCTCTCTGGGGCCAGAGTTCCAAGCAGAGCAGAGAGCACAAAGGCCCTGAGGTGAGAGAGTGCTTAGCCCGATCAAGAACTGATGAGGAGGGCTTTGTGGCAGGGACTGAGTGAGAAAGGGAAGAACAGGTTGGTTGGCGCTGAGAGGCAGATGATAGAGGTCTCTGCGGGTTCATAGCAGGGCTTTGGCTTCTTCTCTGAGTGGGATGGAAGCTATGGGAGGGTTTTGAGCAGAACTGAGCAGTTGATGTCATCAGATTATCTTTTGTAAGAATTACTCTGGCTATTTTGTTGAGGATAGACCAAGGTGGGGGAGGTTGGAAGGACAGAAGCAGGCTGGGTAGAAGACCTTTGTAATAATCCAGGTGAGAGATGATGGTGGTTCAGAGTGGAATGGGAGCAGTGGAGGTGGTAAGAAGTGGGCAGACTCTGGATATGTTTGAAGGTTCAGCCAAAGAGGATTTGCTGGCAGTTGTGGGACGTGAGAAGCTGGAAAGACTCAAGGATGGCCCCCAGATTTTAGGCTTGATCACCTAGAAGTATGGAGCTATCATTTACTGAAGGGGGAAGAGTGTGAGTGGCAGAGTTTGCAGGAGTTGTGTTGGGAGAGATCAGGAGTTCATTTTAGGCCTGATGAATTTAAGACACTTATTAAACATGCAAGTAGAAATGGTAAGTAGGCTGTCAGATAAAGGAGTCTGGAGTCCAGGTGAGAGAGATAAGTTTTGGAGTCACCAGCCAAGAGACTGGATGACATGTCCAAGAGAGTGAGTTCAAATAGAGAAGAAACTGAAGGACTGGGCCTTGGGTATTCTAGTGCAGCGCCGTCTGACAGAACTTTCTGCAGTGATGGAAATATTCTCTGTCTGCACTGTCCAGTATGATTGCCACTGGATACGTGTGGCTATGGAGCACTTAAAACATGACTAGTGCAACTGAGAAACTGAATTTTTTCTTATATTTACTTTCAATTTAAATAGCCACATGTAGCTAGTGGCTACCATATTGGACAGCACAACTCCAGTGGGTAAAAGTGGGAGAAATGAGGAGGGATCAGCAGAGGACAGGCCTTTAATGCAAGGAAGAGCACAGGAGAGAATGTCGTCTGCGAAGCCGACTGTGTTGAATATTGCTCGTAGATCTAGTATGAGGAAGACTGGGAATTGATGTTGGGATTTAGGAAGGTTGGCTGTTTCAGTGGCATGGTGGAGACAAACGCCTGACTGGAGGGTGTTCAAAAGAGAATAAAGGGGAGAGAGAAAGTGTAGACAGTAAGTCTGAACAGCTCTTTCAGGGATTGTGGTGGTTATCTAGAGAGTGTGGGAGTGGATGAACTGGGGAAGTACGGAGGAGACCAGGCAACACCAGCACCAGGGCGCACCTGGGGTGAGTGGTCACAATTTAAAGTGAGAGCAGTTAGTATGTGTGTGTGTGTTCTCTGAGCCTGGGAACAGGCACAGTGTAGCAAAGAGCTGAATTTATCCACAGTTGGGATTTAACCAAGCAAGGATGAAGTGAGAGGAGCAAGTGAGGTGGAGGAGGGAGTTGGTGGTTGTCATGAGGGGCCATGGAATCTAAGATGCAGAACCAGGAGGACATAATGGGGGTAAGGGACAGTAGAAAGGTGGACAGTACGTGGGATGTGGGGCCTAGTGCAGTGGAAGAATCCTTGAAATCAGGGTACTGGAGAGAGTTAGCTGGAATGACAAGGTGAGGTTGTTGGAGAATGGGAGGCTTGAAAATGAAATTTTGGAAGGCGTGAAGTTATTGGTGATGGCAAGGTCAGGATATGACCGTGGGAGGGTGTATAACTGAGATAGAATGGAAGAAGAATGAAGTCAAGGAATTTACAGGCCAAGATATTGGAGGAATCATCCAGCAGACCTGGAAACTTCCAGGCATTATAACAGAACTCACCATGGAGAGTGACTCTTGAAGGTATGAGGCATAGTAACCTGGGGAGGAATAGGTGACTGCAACCAGGAGGGCTAACTAGGGGGTGCTAACTAGGGGTGGTGTCAGGAGTCTGATGGTAGGAGAGTCAGAGCAGAGTGTTAGGGAGGAGGAACAATTGTCTGGAAACAAGAGAGTAGCAAGGAAGACACCTACCCATCCAATAGGCCCTTTGGCAAGAGAGAGGTGGGAGAGAAAACAGCCATCCCTTGAAAGAGCTGTAGGGGAGACTGTGCCTACAGGTTCCTGTTGGAGCAGGAGGAGGAAGGGACTAGTCCGAGGAGAGGGCCCTCTGGAAGGGCAGTGGGGGACGGGGGAGGAGGAGGAGATGGCGCCTGTGAGGGGTTGTTCAAAGCCATCTGGGAAGGCCTGCAGGTGGATGAGGGATGACCTGGGAGTTGAGGGGGCAGCAAGAGGGGTGAAGAGCCTCTGGAGGTAAGGCTGGATGGTCTCCAAGACCAATAGTGGAGGGGAGGCTGCTAGTGTTGGAGGCAGGGGAAGAGTTCTCGCCCAGAGCACACGGATCTCTGGGCTCTGTGGGCTGATAGCAGTGGGGGGTAGGTGGTCTTAAGTGGAGGATGTGGATCAGGAAAGACATCTCATCTAGAATTACAGAATGCCTCCAGGTGTCCTGTAGTGTCTGCATCGCTTAACCTGTGCTTTCTAAGCCTGAAGCAGCGAAGCTTCGCCTCATCTCTGACCCAGTTAGATTCTGCTTCTGTGCTGTAGAGTCAGGCCTGCGCTGGAGCGAAGAACAGCGACAGCGCCAGGCCAGCTCGGGGCCCGGCAGTGGTGCGTGGTAGGCAGTGGTGTGTGGTAGGCGGTTGGTAAAGGTCCTTTTCCTCCTCTCCTCCTCAGCAACCTCTTAAATTTCGTTTCCTCTCATACTGAGGGGAGTTATGTCTTTCATTGGTATTCGCATGCCAAAAGTCAAAGATACTTTTTTTTTTTCAAAACTGAAACTAATTCTCAAACGAAATGACTGTATGTCTGGTTCCTTTCTCCTCCCCCATCTGCCACCCGGGACCGGCTTTATCGATGTGTATCCTCGCTCAGGGCCCCGGGCTTCAAAGGGCCCAGCTCTTGGCTTAATGCTCTGCTTTTGCCATCCTGAAATTCTTGATTTTTGAACAAAAGGTCCCCATTTTCATTTTCACAAGGCCCTGCAAAGCATGTAGCTGGACCTGTGCCTACTCCAACCCCTAAAAAAACAAATCATTAGTAGAATGTGACCTTGGCGGAGTCAGGTCATTTGATTCATCCTCCCATCCACGTGTCAACAGCAGCAATGGAGGATATTTTGAAAATAATGAAAAACACCTTAACTGTATCATTTGTAAATAAGAAAATAATTGAGTGACTCTAAAACTTGATGAACTCCCAATTTTCAGTCATTTTTTTGTCAACATGAAGAACTAGCATCACTTTCAGGAGGATTCTTCATTTATTGTCATTACCCCCATGTCTTAATAAGTTGAAAATCTGAAAGTTATTCTTAACTCCAAGTGAAGCATGACTGAATTCTTATCGTTCATGGAAACAGAGCATTGAGTCCTTCCATAAGAGCATTTCTTACCTGGATGTGGGAGCACACTCGTTGTCTTCACAGGAGATGTCCATTTACTGTAGTGCCTACATCCAAGAGCAGTAGCCTTGGGCTGAGGAAAGAGAGAGAGAGAGAACACAGGCAGGGCAGGGATGCATTCTAGACTGAACCGTCATTCATCTGGGGCTAGTCAGCATACCTGCCTCATTCCACTCACTGCCTGGGAGAGCAGAGGCCCTGCACAGATGTGGCCCTCACACCCTGATCACAGTGCCTGGTGCTCAAGGAAGAGTCTGCCTGGGCCTTCTGGATTCAGCAGTGCCAGACCTGTACTCTATGCACTGGACCCGGATTCAGGGTTAATTTATCACAAACACAAGGCAAGGAAGTACCTGGAATACTGAAACTTCTGTAGTTCTTTTGTTGTGGAAATCACATCGATAATGATGCTCTCATATGGAATAGCAAATAGTTTCTGCAGAAAGAGAGCATTTGGATGAGAGAGACTCAGGCCACATCCAGCATTTCTTCAAACGTTAGAATACTTTCTGGAAAGCCACAGCCTAAATTTTAGGTTATTGCTGGTTTTTAGCTGTTTATTTATTTATTTATTTATTTATTTATTTATTTATTTTGCTGAGGAAGATTGGCCCTGGGCTAACATCCATACCCATCTTCCTCTACTTTATACGGGACACTGCCACAGCATGGCTTGATAAGCGTACTTAGGTCTGTGCCTGGGATCCAAACCTGTGAACCCTAGGCCACTGAAGCAGAGCTCTCAAACTTAACTGCTATGCCACTGGGCTGGCCCCTTTTTAATTGTTATTTTTGTTTGTTTTCCTCTAAGAAAGCAAACACGCTAATTTTTTCTTTTTTTGCCTTTTTTTCCTCCAGCCTGCACCTCCGTGGTAGGCAGGCAAATATAGAAGTACAGTCTCTCACAAACCCCGTTCACCTTCCTACTGGTCATTTTGCATCCCATTGTTTTGAATAGAAAACTAGTTGGGGCACTTTATCATTCCTTAAATATAAGACTTCTGACCATCTACACTATTACATTTTTCGGTGCACAAGTGGAGAATATCAAATTATTTGCTCATTTTGCCAGGCTGTCCCCTGGAACCAAAAATATATCATACAAGATGGCAAATAGAGAAGTGAAAAAAACACAAGGCTGGTTTTTTTCCTTCTTACTAATTTTGAATTATGTTGGGGCAGTAGTCTACTGGATGCAGGTTAGTGTGAACCTACATGGGGAGCTGTGGAGGATGGTTTTATCCTCAGGCCCAGCTGGCACACTCAGTCCTGCCCTGAGGCAAATCTGCAGGTGAGGGCTCCTTTGAGACTGCCAAAGCCACAGTTCACAGCAGGGAGGGAAATGCAGCCAAAAGGCCTCCCCGGGCTCAGCTCATAGGGTGGCAGTCAGCCACTTAGCTATCCAGGTGAGGCCTTACCCACTGTCTCGAGATGGGAACGCGGCCACTTGAGCAGCTCTGCCACAGTGGGGAGCTAGACTAACGGCAGCTGGCTGCAGGCAGGCCCCGGCCCTACACGCCGAGGCCCTGATGGGAGGGGATATTTATTCATTCAAATATGTGAACACCTACTGTGTGCCCGGCAATGTGTGCTAGATGTAGAATGTACAATGGTAGGCGTGATGGACACAGCCCCTGCCCTCTCATGGAGCATACAGTCTAGTGGAGCAAGGCAACAGTACAAGCCCCATGACTTAATAGCTACAAATTGTGGTAAATGCTAAGAAAGAAAACGTGGTGTGTTAAGTGAATTTGAGGCAGGGCCTTATTTAGACTGGGGGTTAAGGAAAGGCCTCCAACTTTAAGCAAGAGAAGTTACTGGAGTGGAAGGGGAGGGGTGTGCAGGGTGAAACATAGCTCGTGCAAAGGCCCTGAGGCAGGGACAAGCTGGCTTTTCCAGGAAACTGAAACGCCAGTGTGCCCAGAGCTAAGTGAGCAAGATTGTGAGAGGTGCAAAGGAAATCTGGAGGGTAGATCAGCGCCCATAGCAGCCTCAGGGATTTAGGATTTCATCCTAAATGTTGTGGGAAATCACCAAAGAGTTTTAAGCCAAGATGTGACATAATCTGACTTACGTTTTTAGAACATGTTTACCCTTTAATTCACAAAAGGTAAGGCTGCAAGCACTTAATTTTTTATAACACTATGGGAACTAAATCAAGAAGCATGAAACTACCGAAACTATCAAATTAGGGCAGCCGGGTGAGTGAATGGATCTAACTTTCTTTTAAAATGATGTTTTATAGGGGCCGGCCTGGTGGTGTACTGGTTGGGTTCGTGCACTCTGCTTTGGTGGCGCGGGGTTCGTGGGTTCGGATCCTGGGCGCAGACCTTACACACTGCTCATCAGCCATGCTGTGGTGGCATCCCACATACAAAAAGAGGACGCTTGGCAGCAGATGTTAGCTCAGGGCCAAGCTTCTTCACCAAAAAAAAAAAAAAAAAAAGAATGATGTTTTATAAACTTACAGCGTCTAAAATTAGGGTTAAAGGTCTGATCGCCTCAGTTGTAGTGACAGCTCTGCTGAAGAAATCACTTCTGTCCTTTGGAAAATGCATTTGAATTTAAAAACCTCAAAACAAAACACAAGTAGCTTAAACCATCAGTGTGAATTCCCACTGCTGTCTGCAAAGCAGCTGTGGGCCTCTCCAGTGGGCCCTGCCGCAGTTCCGCAGAAGCCAGGCAGTGAGAGAAAGACGAAGCACTGGTGTCTGGGCATGATGGATCGTGTTTATTTTCCTAGTTTTGTGTTTTAGTTCTGCTTTGATTGAATGTCAGGAAAGAAAACAAGCCAACTCTTCCGTCCCATGGGGTCAGCTCAGATGAGGGAGAGGAGAGGTTTGGAGTGAGGTAGACAGGAGTTCTGCAAGGCACTGGTCCTGGAAAGGACTGCTGATTTCTCTCTCGGCTTTCTTACAACATAATGAAAAAGCCCAAGCATGTACAATAAGTGAACATTTTGTTGGCCCAGCTTATGTGTCCGAAAGAGGCTCTGTTTGCTATTCACAAAGGAGAACTGGGTTAAGTTAGAGAGTTTCAGGCCAGTCGGGGTTGGTGTGAGGATTAACTTGACTGCTGTGAGTAATCCATGATGGATTTTAAGCCTCCTCTCTGAGAGCAAGCTCACCCACTGTCCACTGTTCAGAGTAGCATGATTTCTTAACCAGTACCTTAATATTCTGAAAAAATTTATTTCTAAAAGATGAGAAACTTTCCTAATTCAACAGCTAAGATAAAGTAAGTTAATGAAATCATTAAATGATATTCTGGCATTTTTATTATACCACAGAAAACTTTTTAGACCAGTGTTTGTTCTGCCACCATTTAGCAACTAACATCATTTGAACACCTCTTTTGAGGGGTGAGAATGGGAAAGATTATAAAACCATTCCATGTTGCTGCTAACCGGCCCTGGAGAGCTGGTCAGAGAACGCACCTGAGGAAGCTCTTCAGTAGTACTACTCACTATCTAATAGCATTTCAACACTACTTTTGTATTGGGGGGGAAAAAAAGAGTTAAGGACCACTAAAAAATTTTAATAGTTCTTTAGAGATTATGTTAATAGAGTTTAATCATAAATTATTATGCCTCTGTCCTGTGTTCAGCGATGAACTAGGAAAATACATCAGTTGATGAACAGGTAGTTTTCAGAAAAGATATGCTACATAAATTGTTTCCCTTTTTTATCATTATTTTGCTTTACTCTGTGAAATAAATCTTTTGAAAATAGCAGCTCTAACTCTCATAATAAACTAAAATTTCATAATAAACTAATGATCTAGTGTGGCTACTTTCTGAAATATTTTTTCCACAGTCAATATAAAAAGAAAAGAAATAAAACCAGTGCCTTGACCTTCATTACATTTATATAAGATCTTGAATTGAAATCTGATAGTTTTTTGCTCATATATATGCCAATATATAATGTGATATTAATTTTGTTTTGTTGTTGATGTGGGTGATTTGGAAACCTCATCATATAAAATAAACTTGATTTTAAAAGACAGTCATCTGGCAGCCCAAAGGGGGGGCAGGGACATGATAGTTTATGAGTTACCCCATTTTATGGATTAGAGAATAGAGGCTCTTAGGTGGGAAGTAACCCAAGAGAGAAGACACCAGTAGGAGGCCAGGTGGAGCCAGAACCACCAAAGAGGCCTAGATGGTGACCTAGGAGGTATAAGCACTGGTGTAACCCTTATACTCTTATTAATGTAACTGAAGACTATGTATTTATATTATAATTGGTATTAAAATATCATTAAAATGGCAATAAGACAATGGATCCCACTTTTAACAGTGTCTTTGTTTTCTAATCCTATTCATAGTTTGAAATGGTTGAAAAACACAGTTGTCCACTAGAGGTCACCTGTCTTCAAGATGAGGGTCAATCCCTTCCCTAATACTCTGTTAACCTGGCTTTAAATCAGCCACCACCACCTCGGAGGAATGAACAACCCTTTTTATGGCTGGGGATTCCATGTATTACTCTAGCTAAATACACTTATATCGGTAGGTAAGGCTGGCTGGGCTACTGAAAACCTGGAAGGATGAAAGGGTAGTGTGCCCCCTTCTTAGTTCTGACATAGTTCTGACATGGCCCTTCTTGACACGCCAACTTATTTTTATTTGGAAAATCTTGTGATAGCTCTGGCAGGTTTATACTACCTTTCACTTTTTCTGCCACTGCTTTCTCTGACTCCAAAGGCTGGGAAATGGAGACTAAAAGAAATGGTCCTTACACATTGACATAAATTTGGGATGAAACCACGGTAGACTTCACCCAAATTTATCTATGAGTCCGTTATTTTTCTACAGTGTGCGAATTTCAGTCAGGGTTGGCCAGAAAATACTCTGGGGAAGGGCTAGTGCCAATAAACAAGCACTTTGGCAGATCCTATTGAAATATAAACCATCTCATTATTCTAGAGGGAGAGGGGGGCTGCCGCTACGGCACTGCCTGATGCATTAGGTTTCAAATTGTGTCTGTGGAAACCCAGGGTTGCAGGAGGTATTTTTAGAGGCTCATCTGCACCTGTTATGTGAACTACTAAACACCTCATCCCCAGTCCCCCAAAAAATCAAATTGGGAATTAAAGAGTTCTGAGATGTGAAAATAATTCAGAATATACATACAAATGGGATTGTCTGTGAGACTTTGGGCTTTTGGAGAATGTTGTCCTATAAAGCTGTGGTGAGAAGAGGATAACATTTCAGCCCAAACTGTAGTGATTCATTCGCTCATATCTATGCTCATCTCTCTCCACCCCTTTTTTTGACATCAGCATATTAATTTATCCTGCCAAGTTAAGTAGTCTTTTACAGTCCTCAAACTTGAACTTGTAAATGTGTCATTGACCACAAAGGCCGTAGCTTTGTGCTGGTCTTGCTGAAATTCCTGCCTGTGCGTGTCCAGGTGGGAGACACGGTCTGAGTTGCCCAGGGGCCCAGCGAGGTTCAATGCCGGGCTCGGGTCAGGTACACCTGTTTGGCACATTCTCTCATCCAGCCTAAGAGGTGGAGTGTGCAGTGACAAGTGAGTGCCCAATACGGCAGACAAGAAGGGCTAGGTCTAGGTTGATGGCCTGGCATAAGTTTGGGTACTCTGTCTTTTCTTGTTTATAATAAGAAATGTGAGCAATGGCTATATATGTTAGTAAATCAATTTTGAAATACATTTCTTATTGCTTTGCTTTCAAGCTTCTAGATACGTTTAATGAAGACTATCTGGAGATTGCAGCATAAGCTCTTAAAAAGCACTGTTACCATTTCTACCTACTTCTCTGTGTGAGACAGGATTCTCCTGATGTGGCACAACCAAACAAAATAAATGAAAAGACAGATGTCAGACTGTAACTGACATCAATCCTATTTTCAAATGTTGGCATGTAACAAAACTGCCTCATGTTCTCACTGAAGGATATGATAGGTAAATATTGTAAATTTGAACTAAAAATAATTTTATGTTGATTAAAAACACTTTTGATCGTTTTGCATATTGGTTTTCATTTTAAAAGCAAGTTCTAATACTTAAAAAAAAAAGAAAAAGTGATAACCATTGATTCACACTAATAATTTGCTCAGGAAACTATTTTTTAATACCTGAAATAATAAACAGAAGCGTAACCAGGCTCAGAATCGTCAAAACTTGTGAGTAAATTAATTTACATAGTTTGTAAGACTCTCAGGTAAGTTTCTTACTTATAGTTATAAGGATGAAAAATTATACCCTATCTCATTTTTATCCTTCTCTCCCTTCCCATTTCTGGGCCTCAGAGCATGTGGAAAGAAGTTGTAGGAATATCCTGATACCAAGCATCCTCTCTGTCACTCGGGAAATGACCTTGATGCAATGGGAGCCTCCAAGTCCCCTCCCCAGCACCCTGTCCCCAGAAGTCACAGGACAAATTAAGATCCTCAAACCACAGTTCATTGAATCAATTTAAAACACATGTCAAGAAGCAAGAGAAAGAGAAGGAATGAGCTGACATACTTAGGATATGGTGTAGGTGTGCACCACCTGAATCTTAGCTGATGCAGTATTGTTATGTGCAGCCTTGCTGCCACACCTACCTTCCCTGTTGCTGATATGGTTACGCACCAGAGTTGGGGTTGGAGAAAGAAGGCCCAATTAGACAGAAGGTGTCTGCCAATGACTCACAGCTTGCTTTATCAGAGACACAGTGGCATGTCCCTACGCTTCCTCTGTGTCTTGCCCCTGGCCTGATGAGCAGCTATGGGTTGTATTTGCATTTCTGGAGCAGAGGACACACCGTGCCAGAATGGGTGTCACCAATGGGCAGTGTACAATCTAACAAATATTGAGAGCCTCAAGTTATTTAGTGTGGCATGAATATTAGGTGCTTCCCTAGTCTTTCTGTTTCTTTCTATATTCCACACACATGCGTGATTCAGGTCTAACACGTCTAGGTTACTAACTTATTTATCGATACTTAACACATCTCATGAATTCTGCCTCTGTCTACTTGCTTACTCATTGTCTAAATCTAACACATCCTACACATCTCACATATTCATTATCTGTACTTAACACATCTTAAAGTTTCATCCATCCCATTTGTTTTTCTTGTTCTTCTATAGCATTAATGGAATATTCTCAAGTAATACAGTAACACTCCCTACAAAATCCCTTGGAAAAGCTTTCCCTCATATTGGTCCAGCCTCTTTGATCCCACTCTAGCCAGCCTCCTTGTCTTTGGGGTCTTAACCACCTGCTGCTCCTTCAAGGATCCAGTTGAGGATACCTGCCCCACTGTGCTCCTGCATCTCTCCCCTTCTCCACCACGACCTCCTCCTTACTCGGCGGTGCTTCATAAATGACTCACCATAGCTTCAGTGCCACGGCAAGTGAACACCCATTGAGTGCTCCTGATCTGACTCTTCCCGGACCTGGTCCTTCAGTGATTGTCCACCCAGCGTTGTCGGTCTCTCCCTTCCTGCCGGCTCCTTCCCTGCTGCCCACAGACATGTATGGATCTCCCCTATCTTAAACAGCAGCCACAACCACAGCCTCTCTAATTCTATTTTGCACCCAAGCTACCACCCTAATGCTGGAATTGATCCACAAACGTCTTGACAGATTGCTCCCTACTCAGTCCCTCAACTTCTTAACCACTTACAACCTGGCTTCCACCCCTAACACACTACTACTGAAATTATTCTCTCAAGGGAAACTGACGACTTCATAATAGTCAAAACGAATGGCTTTTGGTTGTGTCTCCCTTTCAGCCTGTTAGTCTTTTCTGCTTCCCTGCAGCGTTTGGAGCCACTGAGCTCCCCCAGCCTCCCCTCTCTCCGTGACCCCTTGCCACCTTGGTTTTCAGCTTCCTCTCACCTGTCGACCCTGTGCCTTTTGCCTCCTCCTGCCCTCTAAAGGCAGGCTTTCACCTAAGGTGATTGTATTAGTTTTCTATTGCTGTTATTAAAAATTACCCCAAACGTTGTGACTTAAGTCAATACAAATGTATTATCTTAGAATTCTGGAGGTCAGAAGTCCAAAGTGAGTCTCCCTGGGCTGAAATCAAGGTGTCAGCAAGCTCTAGGGGAGAATCCATTTCTTGCCTTTTCCATCCTCTAGAGGCGCCCACGTTCCTTGGCTTGTGCTCCCTTTCTCTGTCTTCAAAGCCAACAGCATTGGGCCGAGTCTTTCTTACCCTGCCTCCTCTCTGGTTCTTCCTTTTCTGCCTCCGCCTTTTACCTTATAAGGACCCTGGTGATTACACTGGGCCCACCTGGATAACCACCGAACCTCCAGGTCATCTGATTAGCAACCTCAATTTCCTTTTCTTGGGTGGGGATTAGGATGTAGATATTTTGGGGACTCATCATTGTGCTTCCCACAGGGATGTCTTTGTTTCTCATTAGTTCTTGCTCTACAGTCTCTCCCTTAATCTAATCCATTTCTACAGCTTCAACTGTGCTCTCTCTGCCAAAGACCCCAAAGTCCTTCTGTTGGCCTGACTTCTCTCTTGAGCCCCAGTTGCCTCCTGCAGAACTTTATGGTGAAAATTAAAAGACCTTATTACTGCAGCCCCATCCCTCAGAGTCAGCTCTTGCTGCTGCCGTCCCTGTTTCTGTCCACAGCACCAGTTTTACTCTAGCAGTGGTCTCAGAGCCTCACGTTGCCCTGTCTTGTTCACTCCCTATGTTGATCACTGGCCAGGTGCCTTCAGTTCATTTTGCAGTGTTTCATGGAACACATCCCTCTGTATTTTCCTTTCCATTCACTATAACCTCCATCCTTCAGGGCTCTTTAATTCCCTGGACTGTTGTTATAGCCTTTAATTAGGAGATGGGAAAAAAATCCATTCCTTTCCTGAGCACTTAAGAGCTGTTTTACACGTTATTCTCATTTCATCCTGTCATCAACCCAGTAAACAAAGAATTAACATCCTTAGTTTATAGATGAGGAAACTGAGGCTAAGAGCAATGAGGTAACTTCCTGAAGGTCATAATCATTTATTCAAAAATAATTATTGAGGGGCTGACCCTGTGGCCGAGTGGTTAAAGTTCTGCGTGCTCTGCTAAGGCAACCTGGGTTCTCGGGTTCAGATCCCGGGCTCAGACCTACACAAGGCTCATCAAACCATGCTGTGGTGGCATCCCACGTACAAAATAGAGGAAGATTGGCACAGGTGTTAGCTCAAGCGTAATCTTCCTCAAGCCAAAAAAGAGGAGGATTGGCATTGGATGTTAGCTCCAAGCAAACCTTCCTCAGCAAAAAAAAAAAAAAAAAATTATTGAAAGCTTATTAGATGCCAGGTACTATTTCAGATGCTGGGGATAAAAGCACTGGATACACCAACCAAGATCGAAGTTCTAAGGAAACTTACATTAATCTAGAAGTAGAATAGACAGACATTCAAGTCGTGAACAACCACATGAACAAGATGATCGCAGCCTCGGCTCACCTAGCTGTGAGTTCTCTTCTCTCCTGAATTCCTAGTGAGTGAACAACAGTCTCTCTGGAGGCACTTCACTCATTCGTCCTCGTAGACAGTCATTTGTGTCTTGCCCTGTTTCTCTTACCAGGCTCCTGGAGGGCAGAAACACTTCTTGTGGCGCATCACAGGGATCTGTCTCAACTACAAGGTGTGAGACTCATGGCAGAGGGTGGGGAACGCACTCTGTAAGCTATGAAGACCTTGTCTAAAGTTTGTTGTCTCAGGTCATGCCCGTCATGCTCTTCTTTGGGCGGGTCATTTCAAGGACCTGGTTTTCCTGCTGTGAACAGGATTAATTTTCGTCACAATTTCTTTTCTTCCTTTTACATGCCCTGTAAAGAAGCACAACTTAAAGCTATATAAAATGTCTACCTGCTTTCCCCAAATTCCTAAGGAAAAGCTTAAAAGGTATTCCTGAGGACGATGATTCCCTTGCTCATCTTCCCCACCACCAATAACTTCGTTTTTTCCTAACATTTCATCACGAACATTTTCAGACTGAAAAGTTGTTAGGTAAACCCATTTGTGCACCACCCAGACCCAACGATTAATGCTTTACTAAACTCGCTCTGTCACAGCTTCCCATCCACTCGTCCCTCTATCCATCCATCAGTTCATCTCATTCATTTGACGCATTTCAAAGGGGCAGACATCAGTCAGCCTCCCCCTAAATACTTCACCCTGCATTGCATTAACTAGAGCTTGAAATTTGTTAACCAGATCTTTTTTATTCTTTTGAGGTAAATTTTACACACAATGAAATGCATGCATTTTAAATATTATTCAGTGAGTTTCGACAAATGTGTACCTGCGTAAGCCAAACCCATATCAAGTCATACAGCTTGTGCCAGAAAGTTCCCTACGCCCCTTCCAGGTCAGTCCCTGACCCCAGTCATTCATTTTTGAAGCTGTGCTCAGATGACCTGTGGATGTGACTTTTTACCTCCATATTTATTGTCCAAAAACCCCCTCATTCTGTTGCTATTAATTGCTACAATTGAAAAAATGCTTTTCTGGATTTAAAGATACAATAGTTTGCTTGGTGCCAGAAATAGGAACAATAGCTTAATCAGGAAACACTCTAATTTTTCTTCCTTTAAAACATACCTTGGATCGGGTTTAGGTAGAACCAGACTGCAGCCTCACTCTTACTTTATGATAGATTTTGATTTCAAAGATGTCCTACATTGACTCAAAGGGGGTTTATTTCTCCAAGAATAATGGGCCCTCACTGCGCATTGTTTTATATGAACACAATTGCAGGGTCTGAATCTAGAAAATCATGCAGGTTTTTTTTTTCTTTTTGTTGTTGTTGGAGGATTTATGTTCTTTGGCATGTCATAACTCTTAGGCCTTGGTTTCCATATCTGGAAAATAACAGGGTATCTCTTGAGGTCTCACCTAAATCAGAAACCCAATAATTTTTATGGGAAGGGAAGTTGTGAAGACCTATGAAGAAAAAATCTCTGCTACATATACCATACTTAAACAGTTCATCAATATTTTTTAGTCCAAAAATAACAAATGTTACTGTAGTTTGGTAAATTATTCTAGCTTAAATGTTCTCGGAACAGCTGGTTTCTGTTTAAACTTTTTTGGACTAGCAAATCATAATTGTAACACAAAGTCCTCTCCAATGAATGATTATAAAGGGAACCTTGCTTGATATATTCCTTTTCTTTTAATCTTGTTTATACCACTTGAGAGGGTTTTTTGACAGGGTTTGGGATACAACTGTCAGAAATCTGTTCTCCCCAGAGCCACTTCTGAGTCACTTCCACTATTTATGGAACAGCAACTGTGAAGACTGGGATCATGTTTAGGCTTTTTTTTTTCTTTTAACAACACATGATAAATGTCTTTAGGAGTTTATGTAATACCCCAGAGCCTTCAGCTTTCAGAAGAGAACAGAGCCAAGAAAGCAGCTTTTTAGGCCTTGTACAGCTTGAAAGCATGTTCCTGGGTCTTAAGGTCATAGATTGGCAAAGGACTAACTTGAGAGAAGTTTTGATGGCCTTGGAAGTTAAAGCTGCTCTGTTTTCAAGTTGATGTGCCTTCTGTATCAGGCATAGGATTCCCATGTCATCGTATTTGCTGCCTTGCTGGAGGAACTTTACTTTGGCTTGCTTTTCCTGGCACATACTTAGGATTCTAGAGCCTTCACCTGGGTGATTGTATGGCGAGGCGCTCCACACAGAAGTCTCTGCCTCCGTCCTGAGTGGACTACTCAGCAGGGCGGCGTGGAGTTTGGGGTCGGGGTGTGTTGCGTATTGTTGCCTTTCCCCGGAAAGCTTCTCTTCCTTCTTCTTCTTCCCGTATGTGAGAAGACTCACGCTCCAGCTCGGGCTTCTGCTTCATTCATCAGGCTTTCCTCGTGCCGCCTGCAGTGCGCAGGCCTGAAAAGCCCTGCGCATGCCCCGTGGCCGACACTCGCCTCTCTTCCAGGGAGCAGGGCCGGGGGCTCCGGCAGGGGCGTCGCCGGAGTGCTTTTCCTGCGCGCCGCGTGACCCCGGTGCCGGCAGGGAGCCCGTGCGCTCCTCACTTGGGCCTTCCTGCCACCTCTCATCCCCCCGGTTAGGAAGGCTGAGGCCGTGCATGGAAGCATGTCACTGGGGTAGAACTGAGGTCGCCAACTTCCCTCCTGTTTGAATCTCTAATAGCGAAAATTAAGAATATTTATAAAAACAGGTTTTTCTCTTTTCAAGCAACGGAGACATTGTTATAAAATTAAAAATATATCACCAACTATTCCTAACACACTCTCTCCGTTCCTTGAGATAGAGCTTGATATGAAAACTTGTCAAACATGTTGATTTCATTCCTCAGGCAAAAAGTACTTGTTTTTCTCTATCAGCAGCATAATGAAGACTGGACAGTTAGTTATTACTAAGAGTTTTTGAGAAGATAAGATAGATTGATTAAAATAGCTTAAAAATAATATCCCTATTGAATTTTTTTTTTAATTTGATGGTTTAAATTCAGTCAAGATTTTACTGAGTACCATTTATGTGCTCAGGGTGATTTAGAAACAGCAAAACGAATTGCCTGTGGCAACTGAGGAAATAGATAAGGAAATTTTATTTATTGTGTTTATTTTCTTAAATTTTCTGTCATTAAATTAGCTTCAAGAATTTACAGACCTAGTTTTTCCTTTTTATATATCCTAAAATCCTACAATGGCCCAGAAGCATTTCAGAAATTGGCTCGTTTTTTTCCCAGAAACATGTGTGGTCCAACTTGTGTTTCCTTTGATTACTCTCTGCAAGTTCAGAATTCTTTCCATTACTGTCTTTTAGGTAGAATGGTCTGTTTCTAGGATCATATGTGTTATATTGGGGGTGTCTATATATTTAAGTCACAGCATTGGATAATTATATATATTATATATTAAGGAATTATGTATATATTTTATATATAACGATTATTATATATGTAAGGATTTATATATAAGGATTTATATATGAGGCTTATATAAAGCCTTTCTTTCAAAAAAACTTGCGATTTAGTTTCATTTTCATGAAATGAATGAATTATACTGCCTTTACTACTTTAATAAGCTTTCTCACTAAAAAAAATATAGGAATAATTATTTCATCTTATTGCTATTTGACTTACAAGCAGCAGAGCCAAAAATAAGTGGGGAATCAAAGGATTTTTAAAGAACGAAGACCCTCATTTTAGTTACAAAGTTGACAAACACTTCAGAAACTCAACACAGAAAGCATCCTTTCAGTGTCAATATTCAGAATGGATTGTTTTCCCTTTCGCATGTTCAAAGTTCGCAATGATGCTTCAGGCGCCTTTTGATAAGTACCAAGCCAGGAGCATCTGTGGGCGGGAAGGATGATGCCGGAGGTTAGCAGTGTTCCGCTGCAACGTTGATTTGTGTCTGTGTCTCTCTCCCTCTCCCTCGCTGGCCTGTTTCCCTTTAATGAGGACTAGAATGTTTCCACATCAGTTAACTGCCCTCATAAAGCACCAGAAGGTCACACCAGCCCCAGCCTGATCCTTTTCTTTGTGCCTATAATATAATTGGCGGATTGTGCCAGTGATGCGCGCGCCCCCTCCCCCAGCCTGGCCCCAGCTCCATGTTTGCGGCCTCGCCGCTGGTTTCCGAGGGGAGCAGCCGGCGCTGCGCGCTTCCCGGCACAGGCAGCGCCACTGCGCAGGGTGAGCAGCCGAACAGCATCCATTTTCGTCAGCAGGGAGCCCCTGCCTTCCCAGGGCGTTCTCTCTGCCAGTGCACTCCCCCTCCGCAGCCTCGCTGAGCAGTCCTGCTTTGGGGTGTGCGCCCTAGGATGCACTGAGATGGTACATCAGGAGAACTGTTCGTATCAGGTAAGATGTAAAGCCTGATTGTGCGGCCGGCACCCGTTGGGCGGGGAGGCCTTCCTCTTCCAGAGCAGCAGGTTGCCTCTTTCCGGATTGTCAAGGGATTTTGCCATCCTCCACTCCGGGCCTTCATCGCATACAGTATCTGAATTGTAATTAGGTTTTCTGGGGAGTAATGGGGCAGAAAACACTGCTTCCTTGGCCTGTGAAGCATATGTGAAATCCACAGAGGTGATCTGTGCTGTGCACGTTCTGTATGTCTGTGCATGTAAGAGGAACTGCTTTGAACTGTAATTGAATTTAAGGGGCTTCAGAGAGGGAAAATCTAGTCGGAATTTCACATAGGCAACATTGAAAAATATGATTTCTGCTTCTTGCAGAGGATGTGAGTTGCTTCACCTCTAGTTTTTAGGATTTTCTTTAAGGAAATTATGTAACTAGGAAGTAATCATTGATGATCTGAGAAATTTTCAAAAATCAGCCAGCATGCACTTGGTGTGTAAAGTTGCACTTGTTTGCCTTTCTGAACTTATTTTTGTTCGTGTGTTGTTTTAAATAAGAATTAAGGCACCAACATGCATAAAAAACAACAAATAGAAAAATTTTTAGTAATACATATGTATCTGTGTGCTAACGTGCTGCCTGGAGTTTTGAATTAAACGCTTAGACGATTCAAAAGACCAGTTCTAGAGTATTAATAACTCCTTCCTGCGACTTGGACTGCGGAGGCAGCATTGAGAGTATCCTTGTAAATAGACAGCGAGAGTGTTCTCAGAGGAATTGCTCTTTGCAACAGCAAGCATGGCTAGTCCAAGTCCTGGATAGTTAATGTTGGGGTGTTAGTCAGTTGATCGAGTTGAGAAGCTCGGAAACCAATTCTCGAACTTAACAATGCCCCTTCCTTGTGTGAGGTAGGTTACCTGAGACCAGCAGGTGTTTCTCATAAGGTCAGATTTCACAGTGGTTAATGTATGCAGGCAAAATAATACATTTCACAAGACTCAAGGCAGTGGTTTCTCAACTAAATAAAATGTGCCTGTATCGTATATTTTTGCACTTTTTTCTCTGCTTAATAATTGGAATTTTGTATCGTAGACTTGTTTTGTGGTATTTTCATTTTATAGTACACTTAGGTCCATACATCCTAAATATCGAGATTTGTGCTTCACGGAAAGAATACTGAGGAAACAACCAAAACCTCACTGCCACCTAATACAGAGTTTGGGAGTGGAGAGTGTGTGACAGTCACGGAGAGCCCGACCACTTATCGCTCCAGGGGTCACATGACTGTGATAATTAAAATCATGTTTCTGCTCTCTTTTCAGAGAGACTATGTGATTTAATTTTTGAAAGCCATGCTCCTATAAAATTATTCCCTGTGTCCTTTCATTAAGTGGAACATAAAGTCACTGGTTTTATGGGTCAAACCTTGGCCAACTGTCAGCAGTTTCATCTGGAGAGGATTTTGTTAGCCTACTGCTTCTTCCAAAGGAAAACAAATTGATTGTATTTTATATGAACTGCAAGATATAACACTGTCATTGTGTGTTTAATAGTTTTGAAGTAGTTGTTGCTTATTTTCATAATAAAATTTAGAGTATTAGGCATATAATAGTAGTCAGTCGATTCTGCGTTTCCGTGGGGTTTTGTAGTACAACTACCTTCAGGTATGTGTTCTTTTGAAACGCTTCCTCTTTATTCATAACTCAGCCAGAAAAAAACGTTAAGCTTGAAGCCAAGTCGCAATCCTACTTAGCAACCTCAGTGTTAGACCCCACCTGGCACCACGTGTGCCTGCACTCAGAGCGGCTTCTCCAAGTCTTTGGCTTGATGTCACAGTCACTGGTGGTGCCTACATTCTGATGTTCTTTAGAAACCTCCCGTTTTTCAGATGAGGGCTCATCTATTTATTTAGTTTTAAGGATGGTTATGCAGTGGTTAAAGCAAATTCCTCAGTTAGCATTTTTAGTGAGTTGATACAATTTATTTGTAGGACTGATTCCTTTCTTCCCATAAATGTATCTCAAGGTTTCTTAATGGAGAACCCATGAGTGGGGCTTCAGGGGCCTTTCCCCCCCAAATTAGATGCACATTTTGGTGCCTGTGTTTGGAGGTATATTATTATTACTACTGTTATCATCATCATCATCATCATCATCATCATTACAGCAGTAATGGCCTCCCAGCTGGTCTCCTGGCTCCTGGCTGTGCCCCCGCTTCTGTAGTCTATTTTCAACACGGTATCCAGAATGATCTTTTAAAATCTAAGCCAGAGCAAGTCACCCTCTGACTCTCCTCCTCAGTGAAAGCCCACGTGCTCCCAGGCCCGCTGGGCCCCACACCGTCTTGCCTCTGCCTCTTGCGCTCCTCTCCTCCATCCCCCTTCCCTTTACTGCCCACCCACGGGCTGGCCTGGCCTGCCCTTGCTGTGCCTTCTGCCTGGCCTGTGCTTCCTCCAGAACCCCTGGTCGGGTTGCCAGATTTAGCAAATAATCTGCAGTATTTAGGACATGCTTATACTAAACAATTGTTCACTGTTTACCTGAAATTCCGATTCAGCTGGGCGTCTGTGTTCTGTCGGTAGCCCCATGGCCTACTCCCTCACTTTCTTTAGGTCTTTGTTCGAGTGTGACCTTCTTAGGGAGGCCTTCTCTGGACTTACTGTGTCCACCTCCAAGTCTCTAATTCTACCCCAGTGTTTCTATTATACTTCTCCAGTTTATTTTTGTACCTGGCATTGGTCACTGTCTGTCAGAGTACATATTTTACTTATTTGTTTATTTTCTGTCTCTCTCACTCCCTGTGAGCTCCATGAGGGCAGGGATTTTTATATTTGTATCCATGTTTTCCCAGTGCTTAGAACAAGCCCTCAAGAAATATGGATGGATATGCCCACTCTGGGTAAAATTGACTAAGAGAAAAGGAATCGTAAACATACCCCAGCATCATGGTTTCCTATGTTTTGATAGCCACTGTGGTGACTTTTATTCTTACCCTCCCAGCCAGTAACCTGCACTGTTCTCATTGTCTGTGGGTCAGATTATCACTTGTTTCTTGTTATAACTTTTCTCATCTGTGAAATGGGATTTTTCCTAGTTAACATCCTGGCATGAGAGTTGGCAGGTCCCTGCCAGAGGCCATCTGTCTACATAAACCAGTCAGTTACCGTGAACTAAGAGCCACCTCCTGACACACATCAGGGACTCCGTGAGACGGTAGAGCAGCCCAGGGAAGCCATGCGTCACTTCATTTCCCAAGTGTTTGTTGCTAATGTATAGAAGTGTAATTGATTCCTGTATATTGCTTTTCCAAATAGAGAACTGTTTTGAAAAAGAGAGTTTCACCGCTACTGAGAGCTTGAAAACCTGTTTGAGGTGTTGGAATGCTCTGTGCTTTGAACAGCTTAATCCAAGGAGGGAGGGTCAGAGAGAAACTGGCAGGCAGAGTTGTTTGTGGTGGTTTTGTTTTTAAAGCTTCTGTTGTCGTCCTCCTTGCGTGCTTTTCTCTTTACATTCGTTATTGAGGCAGCGTCGTCTTGCTCAGTCGCAGCCGTGTTAGAAGGCAGAATTATCGACCTGCATTTTCCAGTCTTGGGAGGAAGCCAATCTCTTCAGGAAAGAACCTTGCCCATAGCTTCAGGTCTGGCAGTCTTCAAGAGGCCAAATTCTTCTAAATGGTCTCTGATAGAAAGCTTTGAAATATTGTTAACTTGAAAGCATAGTTTAGGTCAAAGGGTCCATTTTGCTTAAAAGCTCCTGAATATTTTCTCCTCTTTCCCTTCAGTTGGTTTTGGGGATTAGGGTGTGTATAAAAACAATGACATGCTTTCATCCCTTTCATTCCATCACCTGAATTCCCTTATGACCACCTCAGATATTGATCACACCCTCACATTCTTAGCTACTGTGGGAATGGAGACTTGAAAGAAAAAAAGTAAAATGGAGTGTGAATGACTCGCATCTGTTTCCTCCCTCAGGAGCGTAAAGAGACTCTTCTTCAACACACACCTGGTCTTCAGGAAACACGGTAGAAGTCTGTAATGCTTCCCCTTCTTACTCAGCCTAAATTCCAAACCCTCTGCTTGACATTCAAGGCCTAGCCATGATCTGAACCCTGGGCAGAAACACGCCTCCCTCCAGACCCCCTGCTCCTGCCCCACGTTGCCGTCAGTGCTCTCTCTGCAGTGGGGCCTCAGCCTGGACAGGCCTCCTCGCACACTGCCTGCTTCGACCTGTTGCAGGCTGGTGCTGCTTTCAAGGCCCAAATGCCCCCTCCTTCAGGAAACTTGCCCCTCTCATCCCCCAGTCAGAATTTCTCCTTCTCAGTGTACTGTGTTTTTACTTCTGTTAGAGCCCATTTATAGCTAGTGACTTGTAACTCTGTCTCCCCATTAGACAACAGGCTTCTTGAAGACAAAGGCCTTCTCTTCATTTCCTGCCCTACTCATGGAGTATGTGCTCGATAAATGTTTGTTGGAATAAATTGTATTTTCTGTAATTGGTGCTGTTCTGAGGCCCCAGGATTAGAATTTCCCATCATAGCCCTAGAGAGAAGCTCAGATCTGTGCACTGCAGCCGGGAGTGCTGAAGCAGACCCGGGACTCCCGGCACCGGGCTTGCGAGCCTCTTCAAATATCCCATGTGCCAAAATGGGGGATGTGCTGCCAGGAACAAAATGAATGAGGTGGACATTCCTGCCTTCCCAGAACGTGCCTTTGTCCTGCTTCTTCACCCAGAGACTGTCCCAAGGGGGCCTCATGGTCTGTCCCCAAGCACAATACCTGTGGTCCGTTGAGGCAAGTACTCATCCCCAAGTTGCCTTTCTTTTTTTTTGCTGAGGAAGATCAGCCCTGAGCTAACATCCGTGCTAATCCTCCTCTTTTTGCTGAGGAAGACTGGCTCTGAGCTAACATCTATTGCCAATCCCCCTCCCCTTTTTTTCCCCCAAAGCCCCAGTAGATAGTTGTATGTCATAGTTGCACATCCCTCTAGTTGCTGTATGTGGGACGCGGCCTCAGCATGGCTGGAGAACTGGTGCGTCGGTGCGTGCCCGGGATCCGAACCCGGGCCACCAGTGGCGGAGCGCGTGCACTTAACTGCTAACCCACTGGGCCGGTGCCCCAAGCTGCCTTTCTTAATATATTGAATTTTGCAAAGTTTTAATAAATCTTTTTACCATATAAAGGGATAATTTTACTGTCTCCTGAAACAGCAAATTTTTCTTGGGTAGAATGTTTCAGCGCAATTGAAGTGTCGTATACAGCACATAAAATAAAAGATGCCCTATATTGGTCCCAAATGATAAAACCAGGAAGTATGGCAATTGAAGTAGTACACCAAGATGTTTTAAAAATTGTTGCTGGAGAAAGTAAACGCCTTCATGCCCAGATTCTAGTGGGATATTTAATGGTTAACAAAAGGAAGGAAATATATTCTATCCCTGTTGACACCAGGCCAAGTGAGGGCTCCTTTCCCAATCCCTTCTTCCTGTGAATGAGAAAACAAGGTATCAAATTTGAGTTCATTTAAGATTCTGCCCAATTTAAGCCTGGTTTCATCTACAGCAGGGAAAAATATGTTGACCTAATGGAAAAGGGAATTTTGAAGCATTTTAGTGCACTGTTTGATACAGGCATTTAAATATAAGTTCAGTGAAACAATTGTCTATCTTATTCTGTAGACGTTTTTGATTGGGAAATTTTTTTCCCATAGTTAATAGAGTTGAAGAATTCTTTGTTTTCCTACTTTTGAAGTTCAAGTATAGCTGTGTTTTGCCTTTGAGATACAGTGTTTTTCTGAGGTGTTAACATATCTACCACCTTAAAAATTAAGAAATAATTCTAGATGTAAATTCATCTGTACTTGTTTTTACCGAAGATATCTGAAAATCTAATTTATATGTTTTACCACAAAAGGAGCACAGTGATAAGTGCCCAAATGGAAAAAAAAAAAATCATTTCAATGAGGCTTCATTATGGATAGACCTGATCTGAAATGGCAATTCAGTACAAGCACATCACTCCTATTTAAAGTAGCACTTGGGGTCCCAGACATCATGATTCAGATGTCAAGTGCTTTTAAGAAATAAATGTGTAGCACACATTTTAAGCCACACATCTAGTATTTTCTCTTGGAGAGGGGTTGATGGGGAAGGGAAGGAAGTGGGAACATCTCTGTTGTGCACATCAGTGCATCCATGATTTTTGGAGAGTAGAGACCCCACATTCACATACACAGTCTGGGAAACTGATCACAATTTCACATGCAGAAGCTCAACATTAATAGAGCCCTATCCCAGTAAAGCCATAGCCTGTTATTTATTTATATCCTCCATACCCAGGGAAAATTGACATCTTGGAGTATTCCCCTGTGAACTGTATAGAAGCATCAGAAACTACCAAGCTTCCTAAAACAGAAAGTACTTTGACAAAACTGCTTGAAGTCAGAAGAGAACAACCACCAGAAAGGCCTAGTGACAGCGTGTTGACGGTCATTAACGGGGAGAGAATGCTGAGAACACAGATGCGTCATGAGGGCACTAACACGGGCCCCACTGGGATGCTGGGCCAGGCGGTCAGCGTGACTGCGGTTGAGTTTCTTATACTGGGGTTTTCAGTTGGGCAGAAGGATCCAGCCTGTGGTCCTCAGTCTGTTTGACATGGGTACATGTTTGCACTCTCCCGACACTGCCGTCTCCCCCACCCCACACTCCCAATGCCATTATTTTAATTTTTTTAACCTACACTGAAAAAAGTCCATTTAAAAATCACCTGCATATTTTCGTGGTTTATGTAGCTAACAGAATACCTTAATTGAAAAGCAAAACAAATTTAGATGAACTTTGCACAGAAGAAAAAAAAGCTTATTTGAAAAGAGATGATAAAATCAGGTGTCAGTTTGTAAAGCCCACGGAATTTGGATGTCAAGACTGAAGGGAACGCAGTGGGAGGCTGAAGGGTTAATCAGGACGAAATGGAGTTTCCATCCGTGAACAGGAAGATCTTCTGACAATGCATAAGTGATTTCCTAGTAATGTGGGCAGTGTTGTCAGAGTCAATAATTTCTACCAGTGCCCGAGAATGATCATTTAAAAGCATTGACTCACGTGACCCCTGTGCCTTGCAGTTCAGATCATGACTTAACAAGAAGCTGAAGCTCTCTGTTCTAGTCCTTGAATTTCAGGACGGGGGTAAGAAGAGGCCCTTTGAACCTCGGGGACTGTAAGTGGCTCTGTGCACATTTTCTGAGGGAAAGCATTAATATCTGGGCCCATGTTATGCTAGCACTGCTCATTTCAGAGAGGACAGCAGTAGAGTAGGGAAGCAGAGAAAATTCTCCGTAGGAAGGAATGAGTGGCTGTTATCCCCTTGTTTGCATAGCTGCTGCAAAACCACGAAACATATGTTCAGCTCACATCTTCTGAGGTTGCGTTTTGTTTTGTTTTTTCCCTTCCTGTATTCATTTAGACTTCTTGGAAGTGAAATTAATTACAGTGTTGGTCCCAAGTATCTAAAGTCAGGGTCTTGCCACCAAATAGAAGGATAATGGTTTATAATGAATTATTTTTAATATCTAGAGCTGTGCTTCTAAAATTTGAGGTGCATTAAAAAAAGTCCTAGAGCTCTTTTTAAAATTTCTGATTCAGTAGGTCTGTAGTGGGAGCGGAGAGTTTGCGTTTCCAGTAAACTCCACATGATGTGGATGCTCTGATCAGAGGACACCCTTTGAGTAGCAAAGCTCTAGAAAACATTCAGTCTACATGTTAGGAAAATATGGGATATTTTAAGCTGGTACAAGCTATCCAGATAGCAGTGATACAGCTCCTCTGGACAGGGTCTGGGCTATGAGCTTGCTAAGCACTTCTTTAGGGACGGTGCAGAGTAGATTCACCACCGCTGGGGACCACTCTATAAGCTCTCGCATCTGTGTTTCAGGAGGAGATGTTCTATCACTTGTTTCTTTTTTTTTTTTTTTTTAAAGATTTTATTTATTCAGTTTTTTCCCCCCAAAGCCCCAGTAGATAGTTGTATGTCATAGGTTCACATTCTTCTAGTTGCTGTACGTGGGACTCGGCCTCACGTTGGACGGAGAAGTGGTGCCTCGGGGCGCTCCCGGGATCCGAACCCGGGCCGCCAGCATCAGAGCGCGCGCACTTAACCGCTAAGCCACGGAGCCGGCCCTATCACTTGTTTCTATATTGTGCTTATTAGAGAATCACTAATGACGAGAAATGGGGTAGGCGGTAGAGGAGGAGAATGGCCGTTAGTACTCTGAGTACTAATCCTTGTTGCTGTTGTTTGGCTGGGAAATTTCCATCTTGGATTTTGAGGTGCCCTTATCCAAAAGATAATATGTTATTAATGTATGTGCACGTGTGTGCATTCTATGAATACACTCAATATACTCTTTATGTATGTTAATTTGAATATGCATATACATATACATAGTTAATCATGACAGTTCAGTCATTTTAACTTTATGTTTAAGCCCACCCTGTTAAAATTAAAGGATGTTAGTAATTAGGCTTATAGTTTTATGTGTCTTTCTGAGTCTTGTAATCACTAAATTTTTATAATTTCATCCATGTTAGCTCTTGATTATAGATAGCTAAGTGGACTGGGGTGCTCAGCTAGGTAAGAGACTGGAATTTGTGGTAGCCCCTCCTCCTTCAACCCTAGTAGACCCCTTTTTATCTTTTGAACATGTGTGGTTTCCACAGAAGATTTCGGTTGAAAGGCACTAGTTAATGTTTCCTTCTGTGGACAGTATTTGGAGGAAACATTTTAGACAACACATACGTTTCCCCTCTGTTCGTGTTTTTATTCAGCAGCTCTGCATTGCCCACTCACCGTGTGTAAGGCAGTGTCTAGCTGCCGTGGGGAAAACAGGATGTGTAAACACAATCCCTGCCCCCCAGAGAAATGCTTGAAACCATAACGGCTGTTGGAAAGAAGCCACAGTGGTGCTAAAAACACCATGGTAAACTAGAAAGGAAAATTCTCTGTACAGTGTGGTAGGTCATGGCCGTCAGGGAAGGAGCTTTATCTCCCGTCGTGAGGTCTGATTGGCAGGGGATGGCGGCGATGGTGCTGGGTGTTCCAGATGTGATTCATAATGCGTGTCACTGTGTGGTACTGTTACATGATGCTGCCAGAATTCTCTGTGCAGTAAACCTTAATTTGTAAAAGCTGTGCTTGATTATCTTATTGTGTGCAATTGTTTCTTACAGAGGCAGCCAGGGGGAGGTGGTCTAGCATGCCTGTTTAGAATATGGGCCACAGAAGCAGAGGGCCCAGGTTCAAATTCTGGCCTGGCCGATGATAAGCTGCCACGCCATGGACAAGTTACTTAACCTCATTGAGCTCTCACTCAGCTGTAAGATGCAGTTGATCATAGATAGTATGTACTCCAGAGGGTCAGTGTGAGGATTAAAGACATGTGTCAGAGGCACACGTGAAGTGCCTGGCACATAGCAACCCCTCAGTAAAGGGTAGCTATTGGTACCGTGTATGACATGTATGTTCATACATGTCATGTAATAAGATGTGTGCTTCCTTCATTTTAACTAACCTCCTTTGGCAGGATTTAATACATGCTTCACACCTTCACGGTAGAGCCTACTTCATCTTTTTTTTTTTTAATTTATTTATTTCCCCCAAAGCCCCAGTAGATAGTTGTATGTCGCAGCTGCACATCCTTCCAGTTGCTGCATGTGGGACGCGGCCTCAGCATGGCGGGAGAAGTGGTGCGTCGGTGCGCGCCCGGGATCTGAACCCGGGCCGCCAGCAGCGGAGCGCGCGCACTTAACCGCTAAGTCAGGGGGCCGGCCCAAGCCTACTTCATCTTAACCCCAAAGCCTTAGCCTGGGAGAATTCTCAGGTGTTGGGAACACCCACCCTGGGGGCAGCACAGGTGGCCAGCATTGCCTCACAGCCCTGAGAGGTGTTCAGGGCTCCTTGCATGCAGATCATGGTACCCTCGTCTAGAGTGGGGGTCCTGGGGTCTGCAGGAGAGTAAGACAAGGAAGATCTCTACTGGGGAGAAGCCCTGCCCCGAGGCTCACGAGGTGCACCTTGTCAGCGGACCGTCTGGCACATGTGCAGGTCATTTTCCTGGGAACCGAGGTGGGTGAGGGTTTGGGGTGGATTCGGATTTGGGGCAGGAGCTGCAGAGGAAAGTGTTTGCTTTATAGAAGTAGGGCTACAACAAACTACGTTGAGAGACGTTTATGCCACCAGTCTTTCACAAATTGAATTTTTAAAAAAATTTGTGGAGAGGAATAGTTAGACAACCGAAGGTGAGCACATCAGCAGAGGTTCTGATGCCAAACAGCTGTCTTGAATGGCATTTTTTTTTCAGAGTTCTCAGGTAGTTGGTTTCTGTATTTTGTTCAGAGACTTTACTTATAATCAGTGAGAGAAATGGACTATAGTGAGCTTGTACTATTTTGCTGGCACTGGAACCTCCTTTTTAAATATTTTTTGTAGGGTTGTTTATCTTTTTATTGTTATGTAGTAAGAGCTTTTATATATGCTGATACAAGTCCTTTGGTCAGAAATGTGTATTGTGACTATTTTCTACCAAACTGTGCCTTGCCTTTTCATTTTCTTTTCTTTCTTTTTTTTTGAATTGTACAGAATTATTTATTGTCTCAAATGCCTCATGGTAGCCAGATCCCAGAATCCTCAGGTTTGATAGATGTGGAAATAACTTTGATATATGTGGTGGTGTTTTTTTTTCTTTTATGCTGGTTATATTTAGAGAGTATGGCATTTTTTGTTTTATTTTATTGAAATCATATTGGCTTATAACATTCTGTAGTTTCAGGTGTACAATATTATATATCAGTTTCTGTATAAGACTGCATTGTGCTCACCACCAATAGTCTAGTTTTTATCCATCACCATACAAATGTGCCCCTTTACTCCTTTTGCCCTCCCTCCACCCCCTTCCCCTCTGGTAACCACTAATCTGTTCTCCTTATCTATGTGTTTGTTTATCCTCCACATATGAGTGAAATCATACGGTGTTTGTCTTTCTCTGGTCTGGCTTATTTCACTCAACATAATACCCTCAAGGTCCATCCATGTTGTTGCAAATGGCACGGTTTTGTCTTTTTTATGGCTGAGTAGTATTCCATTGTATATAGATACACCACATCTTCTTTATCCATTCATCAGTTGATGGGCACTTGGGTTGCTTCCAGGTCTTGGCTATTGTGAATAATCCTGCAGTGAACATAGGGGTGCATAAATCTCTTTGAATTGTTGATTTCATGTTCTTTGGATAAATACCCAGGAGTGGAATAGCTGGATCATATGGTGTTTCTATTTTTGATTTTTTGAGAAATCTGCATACTGTTTTCCATAGTGGCTGCGCGAGTTTGCTTTCCCACCAGCAGTGTATGAGGGTTCACTTTTCTCCACATCCTCTCCAACACTTGTTATTTCCTGTCTTGCATTCTGACAGGTGTGAGGTGATATCTCATTGTAGTTTTGATTTGCATTTCCCTAATAATTAGTGATGTTAAACATCTTTTCATGTGTGTGTTGGCCACTTGTATATCTTCTTTGGAAAAATGTCTGTTCATACTCTTTGCCTATGTTTTGATTGGGTTGTTCATTTTTTTGTTGTTAAATTGTTTGAGTTCTTTATATATTTTGGAAATTAAACCTTTGTTGGATATGTGATTTGCAAACATTTTCTGTCAGTTGGTGGGTTATCTTTTCGTTTTGTTAATGGTTTCCTTTGCTCTGCAGAAGCTTTTTAATTGAATGGCATTTTTGCTTTAGAACTCTGTTCTTGATAGCGTTGAGATTGGTCGAGGATTCATATTGGAAAATGTACTGACTAGTACCTATGCTGCTTTCTGTCTCAGCATAGCAGAGTGTAAGATGGTGTTGCCAAATGGAGGCTTGGCCTTGGAATTCTTCTTTGGCCCATTTCTCCTGCAAACAGTAACTATTTTTTTTAAGTAAATAGTAGGTGTATTTTTTAGTTTATGGCTGTAGTAATTCAGTAATGACAAGTATGTGTTTGTATGTGCTCTTCTGTTTGCTTCTTGCACCAAACATCCTCCAGCTGTGGGCCTTTTCCTTCTCTGTATGTAAAGCCAGTAAACAAAACCAAAGCCATGGGAAAAGGGTAAAAAGAGCAGCAGAAAGGAACACTCTCTTTTGTGAACAAGCCCGCCACTGGCTGAATTTTAAAGAAAAGTTGATGGATCTTTTTCTCTTGCCTATATTAATGGAACAAAGCACTGATCCTGGGGCAGAAAGGGGTCCTTCTCTATCTTGGAAATAAATTGCATCCTTGTGCTCAGGCTTCTACCAGAAGATAAGACCTCTACGTCTGATTCTAAGAAACGATAGGTTATAGGAAAAAGAGGAAAGAAAAGCAAACGTCTGTCTCACAGGTTAGCCTTTAAATTGTCCTGTTTTCATTTCATCATGGGATACCAACTTGTAACTTACTGGTGAAGTCTGCTAGGCTGGGTGTGTGCATCTGTTTTCATCCCACACGATGCCCTGGTTCAGAACAAGGCTGCTAGTCTCCTCGCAGAGCTCCTGTGCACACTTAGGCCTGAAGCGGGGCGTTGGGGAGTTGAAGCAGCTTTTCCTTGAGAGGAATCCAGGCGGGATCATGCAGGGGAAGGTGACAGCAGACGGGAAAGGCTGGACTCGCAACAAGCCGACTGTCAGGGCAGAGTGAGCCTCGGAGCATAGCAACTGCCCGTGCCGGAATGCAGAACTGACCAGGGAGGCTGGGCAGGGCGGTGTCTCTGGGACAGAGCGGGGCAAGGACACGCACAGCCGGGCACAGCCTCTCAGCTGACTCTCCATGTCAGCATGAGCAGTTACCACTGGGCAGTTGGCACATCAGCCTATCAGAATTCATGGGAGGTGATTTCTTAGGTGAAGTTCTAAAGAGTTAAAGGATGAATTTGGACAGCGGTGGAATGGATGACATCATGAGTCAAGAATCCCCACTGGATGTGGAGGGGAATTCTAAAAAGGTAAGAGGGAGAGCTCTTTTGTTTGTAAACAATCGGACCATTTTTCTAAGTGGAGAAAGATCACCCTTGAGGAGTGGCCAAATTCCACACTCAGTGGCCATTGCCGTCAATATATTCAGGAAAGCTAGAAGCACAGAATTGAATGCATTAGCTAGGAGAGCTCTTCTTTCTGCTTTTCCCAGCTTGTGTTCATTAATATATTATAGCAGTAACTGGAATACATATGTTGATATTCAAAGTTGAAAAAGTTTTATTGTGCATTTAGTTGCTAGGCAGGCTTTTTATATAAAGGAATAATTTCTTAAATTATTGACATTGTTGACAGTTCACCTGCAATAAATAATTACTAGGATGTTTAACCTAAGTTTGACTTTTTTAACAATGAAAAATATAAAATTTTACTAAGAGAAGTGTGGGGTTTTAAAAAATTGATAATTCTTTGCTTGCCTTTTCTTTTGAAAGTCAGTAAATATATTTTTGGCATGTTTTCTATGGTAATTGTCCGGTAATAACAGGCCCAGGTAAAAATAGCTTTAGTTATATGAGTCAGGTCATGAAACTAAACTACAAGTATATGCTTTTCTGTCCACAGAAGGCTAAACACACACTGTGTCCTCCCCTTATTATCCTCCCTGAGTCAAGTGTAGGTCACAACACAGCACGGTGTGAAGAACAGGCCCTTCTGTCACGGACCTGGAGAGCAAGACCTCTTTCCCCTCAGAGGCAAATATCAGTTAACACGGTCTCCTGAAAAAGTAAAACTTGATGCTAAAATGGGGCTGGCCCCGTGGTGTAGAGGTTAAGTTCAGCACATTCCACTTCAGCTGCCTGGGTTCATGGGTTCAGATCCTGGGCACGGACCTACACTGCTCGTCAGCCATGCTGTGGCAGGCATCTCATGTACAAAATAGAGGAAGATTGGCACAGATGTTAGCTCAGGGCTAATCTTCCTCACCGAAAAAAAGAAACAAAAAAAACTCGCTGCTAAATTTTTAATTTGATCAAATATGTCACTAACTTTTTTTTTCCCCAGAGTGAGATATAGAAAGAAGCTTCTATCTTGATAGATCCTTAAGTATAATAATATACTATATGGCCCTTTATGTCTTATATACATTACTGTATGTATGGGTCTGTTTTCAGTATGTACTTTATTTCTTAGAGCGTTCACTGTAGTTGATGTTCTTTCTCCGGAAGCTGAAACTTAAATATGTAAAAGAGGTTTAAATGACTGGTCATGTGGCCCTGTGTGGTTTTTGTCCCTCGTGATCCCCGAGAAGGGAACAAGTGCCCAAGGTGCTAAGTGCACAGAATCCTGAAACCCTGACACTCCTCAGCTGTCCCCTCCGCCGGAAGCCGGTGTGCAGACCAGGCTGGGCACACCCAGCTGTCAGAGTCTCTTACCCAGCCCAGCAGGACTAGTGCACGGTTCTCCTGCCACCTCCACTTTCAGGGCCAAAAGACTGTCATGGTTTTCTTTGTGAGACGCAGAAGTGTAGGTCAGTCTGCACTTAGGGAAAATGAAAGACATACTGTTGCTAATGCGATAACAATAGTGTTAAGGACCACTGTAGTTTTATCCCGCCCGGAAACTGAGACCCAACACCTGGAGGGAGTGAGTGCTGATGCGCTGCGCTGTGGAATCTGTGCTCTCACTAAGGCAGGAGAAGGCCACACGTGGTCTCGAGAAATCGTATCCGAGAGGTTGCTACAAAAGACCACCAGATGAAACTTCTGGATATGCGGGATGGCCAGAGATCAGTCTGTATCGCTCTGGACCCTGAACATGAGCATTGTTCTCTGGTTATTTCAGCTTGTAACTTCCTTTCTCAGGCAGAGTGCTTTCAAATTTATGCATGTCATGTTTATGAAGGTGTTGATTAATAGTGTACTATGAAGGTACAACATTGATAATTGTATCACGAACTTCTAGTGAACCTGGGCAACATATGCTTTCTTTAAAATATAAACAATAGGAAAACAGTTAACTAGTATAAAAATCACTTTTCCCAATTAGAATCTTCCTTTTCTAAGTTTTTTTCTCTAATATTTTTGTTTGATTAAGTAGAAAATTAGATGCCATTAAGCAGTGGTCTGCAGGGTTTTTTGACCTGGTATCCATCAGTAAAATGTCTTTGAGCCTGTGTCTCTAACATACATATATTTTCTTCATAAATTATACAATAAACCACTGTAAAAATGTATAATGCATGTATAAAACATATACACAAATAGATATTTTAAAAAACAACTTGTTTAAAGTATAAATAAAAATAAAAATTTTAATAATTTCTTCTCTCACCTCCTGTCACTTTGAGGTTAGTTGTCAAACATAATTGGAAAATTGGTATACCCCTGGCTAGGTACAATAGAGTTTCCTATACCAATTGCACTTATAAGTACCACATGCGTATAGGGATGATTTTGCGAGGTTGTTTTCGTGTCAGACAAACAGCCTTCAGGAGAAAGGTCACTTGCTGATGACTAAAATTAGATTCCATCGAGGCAAAGGAAGGAAAGGAGTAAGCATCTGTTTCTTTTCCTTGGGGAAGACCCTGATGGTAAGAAAGATATTCTATTAAGGACCTCTGGTTAATTCAGTAGTAGTAGTAAAACTATCAACAGAAAGCAGATCTTAATATTTAGGAAGGAAAGCCTGCACCCTGGCAGAATCCGAGGTGTGTATGTTGAGGCCATTATTGCCCTGCCTTTCTGAGCAACCTCTGACCTCTGGTAAAGACCTCACAGCCGAGGTTCTTCGGGATCACCGTGGCCGGCGACATGCGGGTCAGGGTCCTAATTCCTTCGGCCATCACTCACCAAGAGCCCTCCTGTGTGCCTGGCATTGTGCTTGGGGCCAGGATCACAGAAGGGAGACTGGGCTTTCCTGCAGGGAGCTTACAGTCCAAAGCAGGAGGCACAGCAATCAGCTGACGTGGAATTGCTGCTGCCTGGAAGAACGTTCACATTGCCTGTGCGCACCTAGGAATTGTAGAGCTTGTACTGTCTCAGGGCCAGGGAAAGATCCAGATTACACCAATGGAGAGAGAGAAAGGAAAGCAAGAAAATGGAACAGAGAAGACAGCAGAAGACTGGCTCCCACTTTGTCCCAGAGCAGAGCAAACACAGGGAAGCAGGTCTTGCCTTCTTTTCCCAGGCTGCTCTTTGCAGAATAAGGAGCTGGGGACAGGCTGTGTGTGGTTGGAGGGCAGGAAGGCCGGCTCGCCGAGCTTTGTTGCTCCGAGGTGCTGTCTTTAGCACTGTGCATCCAATTAGGGTGAAAGATTAGGGAGGAGCCCGTGAAAAAACTAAAAGCCTGGACGGAACAATATTTAAAGTGAAGCCACAGCTGCGCCTCATGTTTCTTTTAAAAGGTGAATGGAAACGACTGCTTGAGATAAACTGCAGTAAACAGGAAGACAGAATGCCAGCTGCCGTTCCAGACAAGAGCCCTGCCCTCCCCACACAATTACTGAGGAAGAGTGGCGGTGACCTCCATTAACCCTCCGTCTTCCTGTCTGTGCGGGCTGAATACAGCTGAAGAACTGTTCAGTTCCTGAGCCTGGGAGCCTAGCCCCATCTCCTCATCCGGGGACAGTCTCTTCTGCTTTCTGGGCTGGGGGCTCCTTTTCTTTCAAGGGAGGAGTTGGCCTGGTTGGTCTTAGACATTATAAATCTGAAGGCTCGTGGTGCCTAGTTCCAGATTCTCTCCATCGTTTCACCCTGTGGCACACCTCGGTGAGCCAGCGTGCTCAGGAATGGCTCGTTTCAGGTAACCACAGTCTCCAGTTGTGTGGTTTGTGAATCATACCTCAATTTAAAAAAATAATCCAACCATGTGTGATTATTTTTTTAAATTGAGGTATGATTCACACCATAAAATTCACCATTTTAAAGTGTACACTTTGATGGTTTTTAGTGTATTCATAAGATTGCGCAAACCAGTACTATCTAACTCCAGAACATTTTCATCATCCCCCAAAAGAAACCCTGCGGCCATTAGCAATTACTCCCCATTCCCCTCTTCCCCCTCAGCCATTAATCTACTTTTTATCTTTATGGATTTGCCTGTTCTGGACATTTCTGGTCTCTTTTATCCTTTTCTACACTCTTCTCACCAGCTTACTCCACCCCTCCCTTGAGCATTAGCAATAGCTGCCATTTGATCAGTTCTTCTCAGGGTTGGGCACTGTGCCAAGTACTTTCTCTATAGTGTTTCATTTAATCCTTAAAAGAACCTAAAAGATAAGTAGTATTATCTTTTTTCAAAAAAATAAACTGAGGCTTAAAGAGTTTCAATAACCTACACTAGGAAGTGTCAGAATCAGGATGTTAACTTGGGTCTTCTTGACCCCAGACCTCCTGCACTCCTGCCTCCTTTCTGGTCACGTGCCCATGTCTGGCTCTCTCGGTTCCTGAGTCCACCCTGACTCGGGAGACTGAGGACACCAGCCTCCTGGTGGTGGCTTGGGGTTTGGCTGTTTCATAACATGCAGGAGGTGTTTTGGGCTGTGGTGTTCTGGCACTGATACTGAATGACTGTGATGGTTTTACAGACTTCTAAAATGGTACCTGTTAAAAATAGAGTCCCCAGATAACACTGCCCTGTGTTAAAAGGTACACTAGTCCTCCTCATCCAAGGTTTCAGCTACTGCGGTCAACCCCAGTCTGAAAATATAGTAGAATAAGATATTTTGAGAGAGAGGGAGACCACATTCACATAACTTTTGTTACAGTATATTGTTATTTGTTCTGTTTTACTAGTTTTTGTTGTTAATCTCTTCCCGTGCCTAATTTATAAATTAAACTTTATCATAGGTATGTACGTGTAGGAAAAAACGTAGTATATATAGAGTTCAGTACTACTTCCCCGAGGATAAGGGGGGACTAACTATGGTCTCTCTAGGCGACCATTTGAGAACCAGAGAGAGCTCAGGATGCTCCTCCCAGCAGTTTGTGTTTTGGATACGCTGCTCACAGGGGAGGAAAACTTGAGTTTTCAACTATCCCTTTAGGATTTAATGTTGGAACGCTTCCACTGCAGCAGGCGTCTTTGTGGACTGCCTCTTGGGCTCCTGCTCCTTCATCAAAGGCCCCATTCCGCCAGTAAGTGGCTACTGCATTTCAGCACCTAACAAAGGTGTTGGTTAAATACCTTTGCTCCGGTCCTTAAAGATTAGCATATTCAAGTGTTAGGGACTCTGCACAACAGCCCTTCTGCCTGCCTACTTCTGTTCATATCTCCTCCCTGTAGCATGAGGAGAAGGAATGCAGACGATAGGCAAAATCATCCTCAGGGCTAACTAATTGTAAACAAACATCTCCATCCTCTGAGCTGGCATCCCAACGCTTTTGATGTTGGCCAGTTCTCAAAACAGGTGTCAGAAGGCCCTGGACCCTAGAGTCCTTCCCCTTGGGTGCCCATCCTGGACTGTAGGTTTCCAAGGCCGGCTCTCCCATGAGTACTGATGCTGAGCAAGCCGAACCCAGGTCTCAACATTGCCTAACAGCCCAGCTAACACCTAGTCCAGAGGACTTGTTTAGGCAGATCGATGCAAGGATGCAAAAATAAGAGATTTCAATAGCATTTCAGGAAACCTTTCTGGACAGTTTAGTGTAAGTGTCTGAAATGGCGAATGTCGAAAATACAAACTGAAAAGAAAATGTCCAGACTTTGTATCCATTCAGTGATAACAGTGGAAAGATACCAGGTTATTTAACTTATATTTCTACTAATAATTGAAAGGCTCTTCCCAGGGGATAAAATAAGATGCAAGAACTTGAAATAACTTCCATGGTGCCAGTATTTATGCACTGGCATTGAAAAGCATACCATTTATTTTCTTATAGAATATTGTTTTCATATTTTGATCTTGTAGTTGTTTCAGTGACAAAATAATTAGAAAGTAACGTCAGTATATTTGGGTTTTCTATTTGATTTTTGTTGTTTTAAAGAACATTAATAAAATTTGCCTAATGAACAAACAAGTTCTGTGCTTCTGGTTCCTGGTATTTGAGAGCCTCAGCCTCCCCACACTGGCCTGTTGCCCCCAGATGTTGGAGTAAAGCTGTGTTTCTTCCAAGCTGAGGAGAGAAGTGAGAGTGACTCCCATCTTGCTAAAGGAAGAGTGCTTCTCTGTAGGGTGCTCCCGGATCCGAGCTGCACTCCCTGGTGGATGCGGCTAACGGCCGTCATGCCGGATATCACTAGGCAGTAGATTGCATTGAAGCAAGGGGATCATTAATTGCTTCAAAACAGGCATCCTGGCAAGGCCTTGGCAGAAGCCAGATGGCTACAAATGAAATCCACCTGGATCCAGGGCCTGGCCATTCCACATGGAACAGATTTGTGCTCAGTTAAAGAGGAACCAACTCTGGGTTTCATCTAGCTACTTGATCTGTTAAATTGTTTAAAGCCATGGCTCCCAGAGTGTCTGAACCAGCCGCATCAGCATCATCTGTGTGCATTGTTCAAAATGCACTTTCTCAGCCCCACCCCAGACCTTCTGAATCAAAAAAATAGTCTGTTTAAAAGCCCTCCAGGTGATTCTCAAGCATACTCAAGTTTGAGAACCCCTGGTTTAAAGAAACTTGTGACGAAGAGAGGGCCACTTCGTGTGTGGGTGTCCACCTATGCAGTTCTCCACTTTGCACACTGGTGTCACAGCAACCTCCTGGCATCCTGAGTCCCTTTATGGGCCTTGGGGGACCAGTGTGTTCATCAGCTTCTGGAATAATGCAGCCCCAGTCCTCAGGAAGATTTTCCTCAGCAGCACTTCTTTTCTCTTTCCCATTGGTGGAAAGTGTTTACTTCATTGCTGTCACAGGCATCTCCTGCTGCCTGTGTATATAGCACCAATGTAGAAGAGGGAGAAAGAGTGTTCAAGCCCTTGAGGCTTCTTAAACTTAGAGAGGACCTTGTGTGAGGCATCTAACCCCTCACAGCTCCTGGGGCTTGTTAGAAATGCAGAATCTCAGGCCCTGCCCCTGAAGGAGAGTCTGGGTCTTAGCAAGATCCCCAGGTGATTCATATGTGCCCTGAAGTGTGAGCAGCACTGACCAGGTAACAATTCAGCAGTGCAGACAGGAGGCTGCTGGAAGTGGTACCTTCCAGGGTTCGTAGTGAATTGAGTACTGAGACAGCATTCTGAAACAAGCACGTCCACTCGTCGCAGGTTCTGTCAGTACCATGTGAACAGGTGAAGTAAGAAGCAAACGGAGCTGGAGAGGCCAGAAGGTCAACCCAGGGAAGAGACAGAGGACAGGAAATCGGAGGGTCCGGTGTGCTTTCCCCACTCCCCTTTCCCACAGCTGAACCGTGTCCAGGCCTGCTTGTTGCTGCTCCCAGCCTACACTTGCGTGTAACCCCACAGCCCCATTGAGCCACTCCCAGCAGTAGGGTCCTCTGAGTCTCTAGGCCGAGCGTCTTTCAGTATCTTCCTCCTTTGGGGAGCTGAAGGAACCCCTTCCTCTTGGCCAGACAGGCCCTTTCCGGCTCCGTGGGTTTCGTCGTCTGTGCAGGAGTCAGAAGGAAGCAGCTGTTTGCAGTGCCCTGAGCACCAGCTGGCTCTAGGTTTAGTTTTACGATGTTATTTCCCAAAGTGTTCCTGAGAACCCTAGTGGCCCCACAGCTGCCCCCACAAAAATACAGTTTGTTAATTAAATAAATTTTAGAAATGCAGAAGATACCCAATCTTCGGCTTATAAATTTATGTGCAAATTGCTATGTGAAAGACTAGAGGGCCCCTGCTTCAGACACCAGAGGTACCGAGATGCTGCTAGCAAGCAGAACTGGGCAGAGGGACGAAGGCAGGACCTGAGGGGTCTCAGGAAGGTAATTGATGTGCAGGATGGAGACCCGTCACAGCCCGAAGAAAGTGTGGAAAGGACTTTGGGAGGTACTGGGTTTGGAGATGGACAGTATCTCCCCAAACAAAATATTCTGCTTTTTATGTCATTTACCCACTACCCCTGTTTGATCTTGTCAAGTTTCGGGCCTTGCAGCAGAGCAGTGGCGCCGTGCGGAGGCTGAGCCTTGGTGTGTGGGGTCTGAGCGTGCCCTGTGGGCTGTGTCCTGAGGTGGCAGCTCGCATCGCCCTCGGAAGCCACTGTGAGCCTTGTCTGCCCGGGCGCCGGGTGGCCATAGGGAATTCAGCGGCAGGAGAGGACAGTGGGGAGTTTCTAAGTGCAGGTTGACTTGCATCCTGGTCCTGCCTCCTTTTCTGTCTCACAGTGGTGAGCACTGCTCCTCAGTTGTCCTTCTGCTTTTTGCTAGCATTGTCAATTTTAGATGTTTTACAAGGGTCTTTCCCAAGACCGTTTTAGGAGTGGACGAGGCTCCCCTTGCCTTAAACGCAGCCAAACAGTGTAGCTTTGAGTCAGCCTGTCTCTTTTCCTATTCCTCACCCTGGGGCATCTTTGGCCTTTGGGGAGTTGGAAGACATAATTGCCCTGCAGGTATAATTCCTTAGAGAACAAAAGAACTTTGAAACCACACACACACACACACACACACTCTTACACATGTGGGCCACCAAAAGGAAATTAGTTTCCAATTGTTGAATTTTAAGAGAAAAACTGTTTTACTAGTTAGTTGAATCATAGTTACTTGAAAGATTAGAAATCGCATTTGTTCCAAAATGAAGATTGAGCAGTGGTGTCAAGGAAAGCAGCTCTGAGGAGAAGGTATTTGCATTGCAAATATTTGTGGTTATGATTGGGCCTTGGAATGTGTGCTTTGCAGTCACGAGTTTTCTCCTTTTCTGAGAAAGCATCACATCTGTATCAGTCTCACCCTGTGTTCCCAACATGGCGTCCACCATTATTCCCCTAGGCACCTCACTCGTCAGTGTGGAGGAGCAGAAAGACGGACTTGAATCCTGGCTAACAGTAGAGTAACCTTCCTTCACCCTCTGCTTCCTCACCTTCAAAGCAGTAATTGTTGGAGGATTAACCATAATAGATACCATTTATGGCAGATTTACGTTACCATGGGCCAGGTACTGCTGCTAAGGAATTTACGTAAATCTCTCATTTAATCCTCCAGTATCAAGTGAGATCCTTTACCTTTGGACTGGGAAGGGCTTCCCAAGCACAAAGCCATCAAGGACAGGACAGAAGAAGCAGGCTATTGACTTAAGTACATAACACTTAGGTTTAAAACTCAAAAGGACTAAATACCTTTAATATAAAACTTTCAAAACTCTCAGACCTTTATAGAAAAGTAAGCAAAGCTAGGAGTAATTCAGAGAAAAGCAAGTACAGTAACTAAAAAACATTTAAATATTTAATCTTACTGGTAATCAAAGAAATTAAAAAGAATACCACTTTTGCATATCAAATTGTTACCAGATACATACCCAGGTTTTTTAACCTCTTCATGCTCAGTTTCAAAATTAAAAACAACAGCATTTTTTTTTTTCAGTGAAAATGCTCAGTTTTAGCCAGGATATAGTGAGAGCTGTGCTCTGACGTGGCTGGTGGGCATGTAAATTGGAAAAGCTTTTCCCTGGAGCAATGTGACAAAATGTGTCAAGAGCCTCCACAAATGTTCACCCACAGCTGATCTGGTGATTCCGCTTCCAGGAATGTTCACACTCAGCTGATCTGGTGATTCCACTTCCAGGAATGTTCACACTCAGCTGATCTGGTGATTCCGCTTCCAGGAATATTCACACTCAGCTCCACAAATGTTCACACTCAGCTGATCTGGTGATTCCACTTCCAGGAATGTTCACACTCAGCTGATCTGGTGATTCCACTTCCAGGAATGTTCACACTCAGCTGATCTGGTGATTCCGCTTCCAGGAATGTTCACACTCAGCTCCACAAATGTTCACACTCAGCTGATCTGGTGATTCCACTTCCAGGAATGTTCACACTCAGCTGATCTGGTGATTCCGCTTCCAGGAATGTTCACACTCAGCTGATCTGGTGATTCCACTTCCAGGAATGTTCACACTCAGCTGATCTGGTGATTCCGCTTCCAGGAATGTTCACACTCAGCTCCACAAATGTTCACACTCAGCTGATCTGGTGATTCCACTTCCAGGAATGTTCACACTCAGCTGATCTGGTGATTCCGCTTCCAGGAATGTTCACACTCAGCTGGTCTGGTGATTCCGCTTCCAGGAATGTTCACACTCAGCTCCACAACTGTTCACACTCAGCTCCACAAATGTTCACACTCAGCTGATCTGGTGATTCCACTTCCTGAGGAAATCGTCAGACAAGGTGGGCATGGGTTATGTCAAAATGCTAATCTCTAGGTTATTTTTAATTGGATACAGCCCAAATGGCTGACAATAGAAGGTAACTCCATAGGATAGAATAATATGCAGCCATTAAAAATTGTGTTTTTAAGGAATATTAAATGATATGATGGAAATTGTCAAAATAAATAATATCTCAATTTTATAAAGAGGAAAAATATACATAAGATAAAAAAACTAGAAAGAAATATACCAAAAATACCAAAATGTTACAATGATCTGTGTCTAAGTGGTGGGATTATGGGTGCTGTTTATATTTTTTATACTTGATTTGTTCAATGGGATCCAGAAAGAGAGAGAGAAGGGGAGAAGATTGTGTGTTATAAAACAGCTCTCTTTAAGCTCTTAATAAAGTATTCGGGTATAAAGATTGTAATTAATGTAAATAGAGATATTTTTCAGGCCTTCCCCCATATCTGTCGCTCTAGCAGACCCAGTAAATCAAGAGAGAGAGATGTGGAATCAAGGGTGTGTTCACACCTCACATTCAGGGTAGGTGTTTTCTTTAAATAAAGCCTCTTCCAGACCCAGGCTAATGTGGAACACCAGCATGTTGTTGAACATTGGTTATAAACATTCACGTTATTACCTGCTGATTGTATGTTTGGATATTCAGTTCCACTCGACAGTTTTCTGACTACAGAGGAGATTGGGTGAGAATCTCTTTTGTCTATTACATGGATTGAGAAATAGCTTCACTGACTACACTAAATCTGCACAGCAGATTTTGGGATTTTGCAATGAGTTTGTTATAAAGATGTCAAGTGATGGCCTTCTGTTTTGGCAGGACAATCGCCAAGTACCGGCCCTGCATATTTGGAAGGGTGGGTTGCTTTAATTAAGGCCCCCAGCAGCACAGTTGCAAGTGGTTAGTGAAATTAAAAGCATTCTTGCTCCCTTTACAACCTTATGGGCACCCTCTCAGGGCTCAGTGCTGTGCTAGCCCAGGAAACAATAGGAAATCAGCATGCGTCTGGATAAAACCAGTCTTTCACTTTGTGGCTGTGTTGCACAGACACACACACACACTGTAGCTCCTCGTATGACACAGTTCCATCAGTACATGCCAAAATGGAAGGATATCTGTGTAGACAGATATAATTGCTAAGTGTGGAAGTTGAAGGATGCTTATGGTGTCCAAGGATTAAAAAATGTTAGAGAAAAGAAGAGAGATGAGCTTTCCTTGAACTATAGGTTCTCAATCCTACTGAAACTAAACATCTGGTGCTAGAGCCTGGGGATGTGTACTTTACATTTGATCTTAGCCAAAAGACTGAGAAGCAGTGGGAATGTGTATTTCATAGACTGTCCAGGAAATTCTGATGCAGCCTGTTGAAGCTGGCAATTGGGAACCACTGTCTTAGTAGAACTGTGCTGTCATATATTTTAATCTGCACTGTCCAGTATGGTATCCACTAGCCACCTGTGGCTGTGGAGCTCTTGAAATGCAGCTAGTGTGACCGAGGAACTGAAGTTTTAATTTAAATTAGTTAATTTTTAATTCAAATGTCATTAGCCACATGTGGCTTATACCACCATGTGAGACAGAGCAGCCTTAACCTGCAGTCTGCTGCCCTTCACTTGAGGGGAAGTGAAGCCATGTTTCAGCCCGCTCTTCCCACAGGTTGTACATTTTACCACACTGACACAGTGATGCTCAGATGATGGCTCAGAGATTTCACATGTAACTTCTGGGGACTGGTGACAGCAGATGTGGCTCCAGAACCTTCTACCGGGAGAATCAAGGGGCCATCATGGCTTCCATAGCCACACCCAGTCATGTGAGCTGGGTTTTGTAATATAATTTGCTCAGCATAGTCTTCTACCCCCTGCTCAGAATGTAAAATGGTGCTTCTCACAGCCTTCATCATCCCACAAAACAGAACACCGAAACCTCATTCTCACCCCAGGATTTCTAACCCATTATGTTTGTTTTTTGTAGTTGTTTTATTTTTAACTAAGGAAATCATTTGTAATCTTCTCTCCTGTTGTTTAAAGGCTTTAAAAGTTCAGCATGGTGAGTTTTTATGGGACTTTTATGAAAAGCCAAGTGTTGTAAACATATCCAAATTATCACAGTAGTGTAGTTTACCAAATTCTTTTCCTGTGCACACCGACCTGACTGCCCTTCAGAATATGAAACAGATGGGCCAATTCGAGTTCTCCCGCTACTCCAGACACGATGTTAAGGTTTCTCACATTCTCAGCCTGGTAAGACCAGGATAACTCTTGAACAGAAGCAATAGTCCCCATCAAGACCACAGGCTAGGTACAGGCAGGGGCTGGGTCTGTCCGTCCTTGGCTGTGCTCCGGCACGCTAGTGCGACACCTGCCATCTCACAGAGGCTTGGTGCCTGTTGGTTGAATGAATTAATGTTCTTGCCGTAGAGAAAGTGGGCTGAAGGGACAATGTAAGGAAGAGACGATAAGATCCAGGGAAGGGCCACATGTGAGTTAAAAGCGATTTGATTTAGGACAAAGTGCTTGCCTCCACAGCTTGACTCGGTCATATCTGGCAGGTAAGAAGAAGAAAGATGACAGCGCCACATAATCTGGATCTGTCTTGGTGAAGACCACTGGGTACCATGATGGTGATTTCCTAGACCAGTGGTCACAAAAGGCTCTGAAGAGTTGAAAGTGCCCGCAGAGGAGGAACCAGGAGAGACCAGTTTAATTTCAGCTTTTAATAATTCAAGTGGTCTTGTGCTGTGGATATTTACTTTTCATCTAATGTTACAATTCTAAGAAACTTAGCAGTTAGACTGCCTATGGTTGCGATGTATCTGCCCACTTATCGGCATTTTTTTTTTTTTCCTGAAATTTTAGGCACAGAAAAATGAGCGAGAATCTATCCGACAGAAGTTGGCACTTGGAAGCTTCTTTGATGATGGCCCAGGAATTTATACCAGCTGTAGCAAAAGTGGGAAGCCAAGCCTTTCCTCTCGGTGAGTGTTCTTTTAGTTGATTTTCTGATATGTACCTAATGGTTTTTGTCATCTGACTATATGTCTAATAAAAGATATCCTTTAAATTCTCCGGTATTTTTTTTTCCCATAATACTACCACCTTTATTTGAGTTCTAGACAGACCGCTCCCCACCTGTTTGTTGGGTTTGTTTTTCAGTTTTTGTCCAAAAAACCAAAAACTTTTAGTTTTTGGCCCATTTGCCCAGCCACTTAAGGTCAGATTTCTGTATTTCATTTTTTTTTTTGGACACAATTCTGATTTTGCACTGTAATGGAGGAATCAAGCCACACTCTTAAGCCAGCAGACGCTTAGAGAAGTGTGGCAGACCACCAGATTTCCCGTTAAGCAGTCCCAAAGTATCCAGCATCACCCCTGACACATGGGACTGCCGTGAATCCCAGTAACTGAGAAATACAAGCCCCCCTTTGATCTTTCAGTGTTGATTACAGTGCTTAACCTGACCTCCAGGTGTTTTTTCTTTATCTTAATTTATTTCAGGATTTCATTGGTCATTTGTATAGCTTCTAATTCCAATTAAAATATATTAAAATTATAATTTACCTAGAAAACAAGGCTGTAGACCAGAGCTTCTCAAACGTTAATGTGCATATGAGTCACCTGGGGATTTTGTTAAAATGCTGATTCTGATTCAGTAGGTCTAGGTGGGACTCAAGATTCTGCATCGAACAAGCTCCCAGCTGATGTCCATGCTGCCAGTCCACAAGTCACACTTTGATTAGTGAGGGTATAGACAATCTGCAAAGTTAACTCCTAATAGTACAGGTATTCTGAGTGATTAAAGCACGTAGAAAGTTGTTTTAATAAAGGTGTAGTAACTGGAGACTTGGCAGTGCTCTCCTGATGCCTCCCCAAATGTCTGTTTCTTCTTAGAATGTCTGTGTCTTCCTTTGGGCTCTCTAAGAGCAAATATTCCCTGTATAAATATTAGATATTTTGACCATGTTGAGCCAGGTGTGGGAGACACATGATAGCATTCATGCATTCATTCAACCAACAGATTTCCACTCTCTCCTTCATGGGAGGCCTGGAATTAGACACTTTACCATCTGTTTAAATCTATTCTATCCAGCTTTCAGTAAGCCTTGTACTTTAGTCTGATCCTTCGAGATTCATCTAAATCAGCAAAAATCAGAAAGTGCACACACGCTCATGTATATGCATACTTAGGAGTCACTGCAGGTGGGTTAGTCCATCAAGGCAGCAGCTGTAGTTTGGCTGTACATGTTACAGCATCTCTGCCCCAGCCGGGTGCCAGCCCAGTCTCTTAGGTCCCCTTGCTCTTCTCCTGTGTCTGTCCAGAGCCGGAAGGTCAACCTTGCCCTTAGCTGTGGAAGCAGCTCTTTGCCCTCCCAGTGGGATGTGGCAGAAGAGCTCTGGCCCAGGGACCTGGAGACCTGAAGATGAGTCCTAGTCAGCTTCTGATTTTGAGACTTTGAACAGTTTACTTAGTTTTACCATGCCTCAGTTTCCTCATTTTTGTAAAATGAGGAGATTGGACCATATAGTCTTACAAATCTCTGCTACTTCTCTTGAATATTCCCCAAAGGGCCAAAAAGTTTTCTTCTAGAAACCCCATCTCTGTGCTCAGCAGTGTCATATCTATCTGGTCCGAATGGGAGGTTTTTGTTTTAAAATCAAAGTTTTATTTATATATATGTATGTATGTATGTATGGCTTTGAAAGTAAAATAGAATTAATAATAACTACAAGGTGTATAATGACAACACAAAATAAAAGTAACAGTCCCCTGTCCCATCACACTCTATCCTTGTCCCACTCTCCAGGAACAATAACTTTTAACTCCTTGGCTATTTCTTCTAGTATTTACCTACATATCTCTAAGTAAAACGCTTATCTTCTTAGCTTTTACTTTTAAATAACTATCTATTGATAACCAACTATAGAAAATTGGGATTTAACTCTCTTATAGCCTTCCCAGACATATCTGTTTAATCCTCCCCATTCTCCCTTTATAATTATTTCACAATTTGGGGTCAAATACCTGTTCAATCTTTGCAGTATTAAGATCTTATATTATTCACACTGAATCATGTAGTCAACTATGATTACTTGGGAAGTGTCATTGTTTCTCCTGAAATTAAAATGGCCCCATTTTCCCTTTTGCCAGTCTATGGTTTTGACTGCTGTACTCTGTTCCACTGTGTGAATACATCACAGTTCATTCAGCCACTCTTCTGATGATAGGCATTGGGTTGTTCCAAAGGTTCTGCTCTGGTAAACAATGCTGCTTATAATTATAAACATTCTCGTACATGCCTTCTGCTGTCCATGTGCACGGGTTTCTCTTTGGTGTACATCTAGGAGTGGAATTATTAGGAAAAACATAAATGTTCACATTTAGAACATAATGCCAAACTGTTTTCCAAAATGATTCCAACAAGTTACCAGAGTTTCAGAGATCCTTGTGGATCCATAGCCTTTCTAACACTTGATATTGCCGATTTCTTTTACATTTTTGTTAATTGAATGGGTATTAAATGGTATTTCATTGTGTTTATTAGACATCTTTGTTTTCCCTTCTATGAAATGTCTATTTGGGTCTTATGTCTAGATTTTTAGTGGATTCTTTGTTGGTTTGTGTGTGTGTGTGTGTGTGTGGAAGATTGGCCCTGAACTAATATCTGTTGCCAATCTTCCTCTTTTTTGCTTGAGGAAGATTGGCCCTGAGCTAACATTTGTGCCCATCCTCCTCTATTTTGTATATGGGACGCCGCCACAGCATGGCTGGATGAGCAGTGCGCAGGTCTGCGCCCGGGATCCGAACCTGCGAACTCTGGGCCGCCGAAGCAGAGGGCATGAACTTAACCACTACGCGACCGGGCCGGCCCCCCTTTTTGCTTTTTTTATTGATTTATTCAAGTTCTTTAGTCATGATACTAATCCTTAATATGTTGGACGTATTGCAAATACCTTCTCCCAGGTTGTAACTTGCCTTTTCACTTCCTCAATGTATCTTTTATGACCAGAGGTTCTTAATTTTAATATAGTGATTTTTATCTAACTTTTCTTTTATAGTCAGTGCTTTCTGTGTCTTGTATACAAAAAGTCTTCTTCTAAGCCAAGTTCCAAAAGACAGTAACCTAGATTTCCTACCAAGAATTGAAAGTGCTGGCTTTTTTTAAAAGTCTATAATCAATCAGGATTTGGTTTCTTGATTAGAGTATGGAGGAGAAGTCCGATTTCATCTTTTTCCATACACCTGACCATTTCTCCATCATATTTATTAAACAATCCTTCTTTTAGTCAGTGATCTGGCAGACCACTTCTGTATATACTGTACACTAATGGGAATACATTCTTTTCATTGGTTAGTGTTTCTATCCCTGAACTAATACTATACAGTCTTAATTACTATAGCTTCAAAGTAAGCCCTGCTATGGTCAGGCAAGTCCCTCTCTTTACTCTTTTTTTACAGAAGTGCACTGCCTTTTCTTGCTTTTTTATTCTTCCATATAAATTTTAAATCATCTAATCATGTTCAGCAAAATACTCTCTTGGGATTTTGACTGGAATTTCATTGAATCTATAGATCCATTTAGGCAAGAATTACATTTTCACAATATTAAATCTTTCTATCAATGAACATGGCCTGTCTCTCTTTTATTTAGATCTTATTGAATATTTCTTAATAGGGTTTTATAATTTTCCATTTAAAGATACTATATATCTTCTGTTATATTTATTTCTAGATATTTGATATTCTGATATTATCTTAAATTCTCTTTGATAATGCTTTCTCATTGTTTGCTGCTGGTGAACAGAATTGCGACTTACTTTGTATACTTTTCTTATATCTAGCCACTTTGTTATTATTGCACCTATTATTTCTCTACTCTTCTATTATTTCTAATAAAGTTTTGTATAGATTCTTGGGGATTTTTAAACAATATTATCTAAAAAATAGCGGCTTTAATTATTGCTTTCCAGTCCTCATGTCTCTGGTTTCTTTCTTTCCTTTATTGCACTGGGTAGGCACCCTAATATATTGAGGATTAAAAACAGTATAGTTGGAATCCTTAGCTCATTTCTCATATTAAATGGAATGCTTCTTATGTTTCCCTGTATAAGATGATGTTAATTTTATGTTTTCTTTATGAGATTAGTGCTATTCCCTCATACTCATAATTTTTACTCATAAAAAAAAGAATTTTTATTATGAATGGGCATTTAACTATATCACATGCTTTTTCTGCTTCTGTTGAGATGATTATATGATTTACTTTATTAATCTATTAATGAATTAAAGAATTACATTTACAGATTTTTGAAATGTTGAACAATTCTTGCCTACCTAGTATAAACCCAAATTGGTTTGGGGTATTATTTTTTTTCAGACACTGTGGGATTTTATTTATAATATATTGTTTAGGATTGTTACATTTATATTCATGATTGACATGGGTCTGTTGTATTCTTTTCTTGTAATATTTTTCTCTGGTTTTAGTATCAGGGTTATGCTGGCTTAAAAATGAGTTGGCTACTATTCTCTGTTTCATATTGTCTGAGAAAAGTCTCCATAATATTGGAATAATTATCTGAGCCTGGTGTTTACTTTGTGAGTTTGCTTTAACTGCTTCCATTTCTTAAATGGCCATAAGATTGTACACACTTTTTGTTTCTTCTTGAGTGAATTCTGATGAGTTATATTTTTCTAAGAATTTGTCCATTTTGTTTGTTTTCCAAATTTTTGGCATGATACTTTCTGATTTCACCAAGAGTATTAAGTTGGTTAAAATGTTTTCTTCTGATTTCTACATTGTCTGTTATCTTTTTCTGAGTTTATTTTTTTCTTTGTTTTGACTTCTGTCCGTTAATAATTAAGTGTAAAACACTAAAAGCTATTTGTAAACTCTCAGATTGGGGCTTGGTGATGTCTCCTAGAGAGAATTTCCCTGACCACCCACTTAAAAAGTCAGCACCCAACGTACCTGTCCCCCTCCCTCCTCTTACCCTGCTTTCCTCTTACCCTGATTTGTTTTTCTTTGTAGTCCTTATCACTACCTGACATTGTATTATATATGTTTGAGTCCATTCTTTGTCTTTCTTTAGCACTAAAATATAAACTCCAGGAGAGCAGGTCTTTGTCTATTCTGTTCACCACCATAACTGTTGATTAAAATAGTGCCTAATACGTAGTCAGTCACCAAATATTTGTTGAATTGATGAATGGTGAACTTCATTTTAGAATAGTCAGATAAAAACACAACTATTTCATTAGGGTACATCCAGTTAAAAGTATCTAAAGCTCTTTTCTCTTGGACTGTAAGTTGCTGTGGAGAAGAACTCCCAGTTTCATCCTGAGAAGTTTTAAGCCTGGCTGCCAGTGTTTTAGACTCCAGCAGGGGGATAGTTGAAGCTCAGCGTGTAGGATTTCACTTAATTTCCTTGATTTCATTAAGGCACTTCATTGGCACCTCAGCTGTGCCTAAGTGTGCCCCAGTCTGGAGCGCCTCTGAGTCAACCCCTCATCATAGTAAACTTCCTCGTTCTGCCAGGCCACAAGTGGACAGGGCAAGTTAGAGGGTCTAGGTAGTCCTTTCAGTTGTTCAGCCTTTCTTTGTATGCAGTCCTACCCCACTCCCTGCCTTCAGATGTACCTGAGCTCTTCCAGGATTCTGCAGTGAAAATGTGTGTGCTTCCTCCAGCAGCCTCCCCCTGTAGTCACCTAGCAGATTGAAGTAGTTAAGCAAATGCCTCTCATCCGTCTGCATTTTATCTTCCAAAATTATTCCACACTTTTTTTTGTGTCATTGTCTCCCTTGCCATTTTCTTTATCCATGTAGATTTATATTTTCTTTCTTCCTTTAATATTATTTTAGTAGGATTTCAGAAGAGAGAGTAGATAAAAATACCTGTGTTCAATATGCCATGTTTAACTAGAAGTCTCATGAAAGTTTTCATTATTTTTAGTAGCAGAAATATCTTCTCAAATAAAATCCTGTGCAGAAACCCTGTATGTCAAACAAAGCAGTCCTTCTCTGGTTCAGGAAGACTGAAGGAGAGGGAGGGACTGGGGTACGCCTGTCCAGAAAATGCCACCTCCATAGTCTCCCTTCAGTGCCACTCTATATCCTCCACCTTCCTTCCCCTGCAAGCCCCCGAAGCCCACTTGAAACTCTTCTGGCAGGGCAGAATTTGAAAATCACTGAATCATCTACCCCCTTGGAGACATAGTGATCTAAACACATAGGTATTTCACAATAGCTCTTAACAAGCTACACTTGTTGACTCCCCATAAGGAAGATGATTTATACCCTGTTCTTTCAGATGTTTCTGTCTCCACATTCTGGGATGAGATCATCCTCTGTGAGAATACCATGACTTTTTGCATCCCTCGGAGGATGATAATGAGACTTAATGTTTCTAAGAAATATCACTTCATCTCTGTAAACTTGAATTTATCCCTTCAAAGACTGACTGTCCTTCCCCTCATCAGTAATAGTGAGTAAGGAGAGCAGCCTTAGGAAATGTTCAGTCGAAATTGTGTGACCCATATTACCCATGCCTATGAGAATTAATTTTTTTCTAATATATTACAATCCCTGAAATTCTTCATTGAGCTAGAAATACCTTCCCTCTTACTTACAAAAGTACTGGAGGGACGTTAGAACTTTGAGGTCGCCAATATGGTGTTCCAAAATGCATCTGAGCACGTGTGTTGAATTAGTGAAATAATCAGAACCAAGTGAATCTCACATGCATGTACTACTCTAAAGAGCTCAGTGCTCAATTTTAAATGGGGCTGAGGACTTAAAATTAAGTGGCCAAGCAATGGATTCTGAAGTGCCAAGCTTGCTTTTAAGGCAGGGCCTACCCAGGTGAGTGGGATCTTTGGCAAAATAATGGAGTTCTATTTACGTATTTTAAAGGGTGTGCATTTGCCTGTAAAAACGAACTTCACACGCCTTGTATAAGAAGAGATGAAGTAGACGAGGGTCTTCCGAGAAGACGTGTCTAGGCTGCTCCTGCGAGTGTCAGTCCTTCTCAGTTGTCTGGGTTTCAGCCCCATTTTTCTGATTGGTGCTGTCTCCTAATGCACTTTTTAAGAGTGACAGGCTGTGAAATGTGAGCTGGACTTACAGTAATCCCATAAAAACATTTCCTGCCTGATACTGCAGCAAAAGAATTCTTGATATTGCTTCATAACTCAGCTAATTAAATTTGACTTATACTGAAATGTGGCAAATATAGGAAGTGCCTTTCTTTTTTCAAAATTTGCTAATTCACACATAATCAGCCTTTTCAAACTGAGACTGTATGAACTTTGTGATTTTATTCTATTAAAAATGCTTTGGCAAAAAGCTTTTAAAAGCCTAAAAGGAAAAGAGAAAAATGAATTACCTATTTTTGAAATAAGATTTCTAAGAAATATTAGGTTTACTCATATTCTTGAAAAAATAAATATTCCTTTTCTTTTATTAGTATACTTTCATATAAAATATTTTTATGACGAAATTAATCTTAAATCAGCATTATATTTCAGATTCTGAGTTTATATAGTTTAGTGCTATTAAAGGAATGGCTTGTCTGCTATGAGAACACAAGACAGAGTGGTTGTTAGTGATGGACATCTACGAAATCTTTCATTTGTCAAACATTGCAACCTGAGCTGACGTTGTGGAGGAAACTTTCTCTGCTTTCTCCGTTCTCCTTTTCTCTGAGTAATCACAAAATAAATTTGACTGTCACCTCCCTTCTTACCTTACCCCAAGATAGATTTTATTTACCTACGTGTAAATACAGTATAATACAGCCTTTTTCATAAAGTATGCAATGGGGATGGTGTAAGCTAGAATAGACTATACCCTTCTCTCCAAACATTGTGAATATTGTGAAAAACAGAAATTCCCCAGAGAGCTTTTGAGCAGCTGGTTTGAATAATTATCACTGTTGACTTACCTCAACCACTCCAACATCCCCAAATCAAAATTCATTTCTTCTTGTTCTTATAGTTTTATTGGTGAATGGCTGAGACGAGACCAATAGTAGATACCACCCCCTCCTTTTGTGTTTGGGCTGGGGGTGGGGGGAGGCACCAGGGAGCTGGATCAGCTGGACAGATGACAGGGATCTAGACAGCCTTTGTAGAGACTGGATTCACAGGAGCTTTGATTGTGAGGAACTGAGACTCTGTGTATATAATCTGCCACGGAATCACAGGTCAGACCAGCAACATTCTGCCAGGAAAGTGAATCATCCTTTTGTCTCTAACAGTAATAATTTTTGCATAATTTCCTGGAAGAAGTAGCAAAGTGGTCATATATACCCAGCATGGGTGAGTAAAGAAGTTATCCTGTTTCAATGCAATGAATTTGCTTTCTGTGGCATGTTTCTTGAAGTAATAGGTGCATACCATGGCAACCTATTTATAACACACAACATTTTTTAAACTTCATGTTAATCTCATACTTGTGTGCTAATAATTTGCTTAGAAACCCCTTCATATAAGTAATTCCAAGGTATGTATCATTGCAAATGATGGTTTACAAATTTTTTTTAATGTTATTTGAAAAGTCATTGGGTAATCTACAGAAAACCTATCATTTTTTATGCTCTCCTCCAAGGATTATCTCTAGTATTCTAAAATATTACACAATTTTAAAAGTGAAGCAAGATTTGTAGTAGATCTTTTGAGGAGTAATAAGCTTAAAATGGCAAAACAAATTTAATTATGTAAGCAATTCTTCTTTCACAAACCTGAAAGAAAAGCAAATTGGTATTTGTGAAATTTTCTTTGTCTAATAAATAGCCTCACTTTACAATAATGCCAATGACCCCAGTTTAATTAGGTGCAATTAATTTTGTGGAAGCAAAATTTGACATCTTGCTAGAGGCATAACCAGCTGTACCCTGTCTTATGAAATTTTTTTATCACCAATGAGAATTCAATTGTTAGAGCTATTACAAAAGGGTGGGAGGCAGAGACGAAAAGCCCACAGAGCTACATTTTATATTTAAAAATGCCTCCAATGGACAGCTGAATGTTTAATTAAAAGCTTCTAGGAATGATTTTTCGTTGGTGCATCATCTCTGACAAATTATCATGACTTTATTACTGCAATTTGCCCTCCGTCTGGACAGTGGTCCCACACATGTGTCTGGACACACATAGTTTATATGAAGACTGGGCTCCTTTGAGAGTTTACAAAAGCATTTGCTGCTGCTAGAAAATGCTCTCACTGACTGTGGGTGAGCTGTGTCATCTGGTGGTTTAACATAATCCTTTTGTTCAATCTTCTAAAATTTTCTGTGCCCCTCAGATTATTCTCATTCAGATTATCACATGCGTTAAAAACCCACGGAAGATGTTTTGAAAAATCACTGCCAATTAAATGGTGACACATGCTTTCTTAACCCTTAGAATTTTTAGTTATTGAAAGAATTCTTTTAGACTTATTTGATTATACTCTTATCACGTGTCTTTTGTGCATACAACAAGAGAAGAAAAAGTGAAATACACTGGTTAAGATAGTGCTCAACTCTTCACATTCAGCATCCACCTTTCCTTTACCCACTCTCCATCGGAGCTGTCAATCTTTGCTTTTCCCCACAGTGTCTCCCTTTGTGCCATCAGGAGGTTCATCACCTTCCAAGCCACTGTCCCCTGTTCTGCAACTTTTGATGTTGGAGCTTTGTTGTTCTTATCAGAAGGCATGAACGGTGGACTACCAGAGGCCACCTCTTCCTCAGTGTCCTTACCTGGTTTGTTGGCTGATAAGGTTACAGCTCAGTAGAGCAGTGACGCCAGCAGCTGCCTGGATGGCTGAGATTGAGAGACATCTGACTTTAAAGATGGCAAAATGTGAACAACACGCTTCATAGAATCAATGCAATTCAGCAGATCTACTGCATTCTTTTTAATGACTGCTTCGAATTCAAATGACCACAAATTAAATGATGAAAAAGAATGTCTTTGAGATAAAGCTTCCTATGGAACCAAGCCTAAATGGCAGGCCCAACATTTTTTTAAACATGAAGATAAAAAGTGGTGAAAGCGGTGATTCAGTGTTCAAGAGGGGAAAAGAGTTTACAATTAAGATTTTCACCAAACCCAGTCATACCCCTCAAAAACACACACAGGCACTGACTCCAACTGCCGTGTCTTTACCCCAACCACATGAACATTGTCACAGGTCTGGAAGGGGACAAGCATTTCTTCAGCTCCAGTGGCTGAATCTCATCAGCAGGTCAGGCAGATACAAGTTTAAACTCTGTCTGGGCTGAGCAGAATAAATAGGCAGGCTGACTTTAAATACAAAGGGGGCTGGCGGGGGGGGGGGGGGGGGGGGAGGCGGCCCAGTGGCGCAATTGGTTAAGTGTGCGCGCTCCGCTGCGGTGGCCCGGGGTTCGCTGGTTCGGATCCCAGCGCACACTGACGCACTGCTTGTCAAGCCATGCTGTGGCGGCGTACCATATAAAGTACAGGAAGATGGGCATGGATGTTAGCCCAGGGCCCGTCTTCCTCAGCAAAATAAGAGGAGGATTGGCAGATGTTAGCTCAGGGCCCATCTCCTCACCAAAAAAAAAAATACAAACAGGGGGCCTGCCAGTGGTGTAGTGGTTAAGTTCACAGTGCTCCGCTTTGGTGGCCCGGGGTTCTTGGGTTTGGATCCCGGGTGCGGACCTGCGCACCGATTATCAAGCCATGCTGTGGCGGCATCCCATATAAAATAGAGGAAGATGCGCACAGATGTTAGCCCATGGCCAGTCTTCCTCAACAAAAAGAAGAGGATTTGGCCTCGGATGTTAGCTCAGGGCTGATGTTCCTCACAAAATAAAGAAGAAAAAAATACAGTTAAATGTATATCAGTTACTTTCAGAGTCTGTAATCAAACGTAGATCCAAGGAGGGATTGAGACTGGGCCAGAAAGGGATGTCAACAGTTGACAGTCCATGCACAGAAATGTTCACGTATAAGAAAACGTGTTTCTTGCTGCCCCCCAAGAGGATATCCTGCTCCCAGCACCCTGCCAAAAACGAAAGCCTGGCCTGACTCATGTGAGTCATGGTCCCTGCATAGACACCATCTGAGTCAGACCCACAGCATCCTCTTCCAGCTGTCAAACATTTAATCCTACTCACCTTTTCTCCAACACCCAAGCGCTAATCAACTCACCCATTGTCTCTCCTCTTCTTTTTTTAATTCCTGCTAAATGCCCACACATGGCAACTCAGAAGCAGTCAAGAGAGAAAAACTCAGTCAACTGAATTTCGTCCACCAAAAAATATCTAGGTATATTTCCTGCCATTTTTTCTATGCATATATCTCCACATTTTTGTTTACAAAGTTGGAATCATACTATACCTACTGTTTTATAGCCTGTCTTTTTTCACTCAACCATACATCAGGAACATTTGCCCATATTCATAACTGTTCTTCTATCATATGTATTTTTACTACTGCATAATGGCCCACCGTATACTTCACCATGATATACTTAATCAATCTCTCCTTGTTAGATGTTGGAATTGTTTCCAGTTTTTGTTTTCTTTTTATTTTGCTTTCTTTTTTCATCTCTTTTTTTCTTCCATTCATGAATTTATTCTATCCTTCGTAAAGTGCCCTGGCCTCTCAAGACAGACTCTCCTCGAGTAGAATACCAGTGTTGTGACCTTGTATAACTGAACCTCTGAGCCCTAGTTTTCTCACATGTAAAATAGGGGTGACAATACTTACTTTATGTGTATCTGAGAATTAGAGGTAATTTATATAAAGTGTCTAGCACATGGTAGATGCTCCAAAATGGTAACTCTTTTTATTTCTAGATTGCTTAGAAATCATTTGGCTTTAGTTAAGATGAAAGTAGACCACATTAGGTGCCTAGGAGAGATGGCTATTTTATTCCATCATTATTCCAGTATCAGAAGAGGCCTCATTCTGGTCTTCAGTTCACGCTAGAAAATATTGCTGGTGAAAATACATTTTTCCAACATTAAGATCCTATAATTCCAAATTTAATTACACGTAAGTGGTCATTAGTGAAGGAGCTGCACACTGACATGGAATGAGAACCAGCAGCTGTCTGAGGAATGCGAGTATTTATAGCTCTCTGGAGAATCGGGTGAGGATACAGGGGCTGATGCTTCGAAAAGAACTCTGGTGAATGCTAGTTCCCCTTTTCTGTTGTTTGGTGAGTGAGAAGATTCTGTGACCTTGAGGTGCCGGCTGCCTACCAGCCATCAGGTGAACATGTACAGATGGAAGGTACAGAACTAGCCTTAGAAAAGGGAGCAGAAAGACAGTATGTGCAGGATTAGGAGAAGGAAACCCAGAGAGGGCCACGCACATCCCAGCCTGCTTTAGGGCTGCCTTCCTCTGCTTCTGCAGAGGAAGCCAAATGCCTCAGTCCTGTAAGATGTGGGGTCAGGACAGGACATAAAGAGACATGAAGTCACCCTTTCCCCCAGTCCTCTTTGGCACAGAGTTTGAAACTACCCTTAACTTCTCTGGGCACAGAGCTGCTGGAGGGCTCGCTTTCCCATCCCTCTCCTGCATTTATGTCCCCCACCCCAATTCACCAAGACCTCCTTTCTTCTACAGTTCCCTGCTCAGTGACTCTTTTTTTTTTTTTTTTTTTTTTTAAAGATTTTATTTATTTATTTTTTCCCCCCAAAGCCCCAGTAGATAGTTGTGTGTCATGGCTGCACATCCTTCTAGCTGCTGCATGTGGGACGCGGCCTCAGCATGGCCGGAGAAGCAGTGCGCCGGTGGGAGCCCGGGATCCGAACTCGGGTCGCCAGCAGTGGAGCGCACTCACTTAACCACCAAGCCACGGGGCCGGCCCTCAGTGACTCTTCTTTGTTAGCACCTTACTTACTAATTAACGTTCAGGTAGTAAGAGCATTTCTTTTCTTGTATATAAGATAGGGAGCGTCTACTAAGTGTTTTTTGAGTTCTCTTCCAATGCTCTATATATTCCACATTTCTGTTTGTACATTGTGATATAACGATCCAAGCATGTGGTACCTATTAGAAGACCTGGATTCTGTTCCTGGTTCAGTTACTGATACCGAACCAAGTGGGCTCGCCTCCTGGTGAGTTAAATAAGACTACTCTACACCAGTGGAAGTTGTCTCACAAAGTAAAGTGTATGTGCAGCAAATAGGAGGCCATGAGGAGTCATTTCCAAAGTCATGGTGTCCGCCCAACAAACGGAAGCAGGAACTTTTATTTCAGTTGGGGAATGAATGTTCAAAAGGGAGAGGCGGGTATTCGCTTGCACAGGCTCAGTTGGAGAACATGCTTCCCCATAATGAGGTCTAAGCTCCTCCTGGAGAGGTCTTTGCATTAAAAATAAGGCAAAGGTTCTGGGCACAGCTCTTGTGGTGAGGCTCGGTCAGTTTCAGGATGGCTGGAGGTTACATCTCCTTAACGTACAAAAGGAAAAGAAACAACTTGGAAAAACAGTTAATTGCTTCCAAACCCACCCTGGAGTTTCTCGAGCCACCTAGTCGGTGACATTACCACTCTGCATCCATTTAACATAGCGTCATGAACTATAAATGCCTTCAGGGGCCAGCAAGAAACAGAACTGAGTCAAGTAGCCCAGCTGAAAGGCATAGGTGGGACTAGCAGCAAACTAGAAAGGGTGTGCCCACAGGGGACAGAGCTCCTCAGCACTAGCCCACTGGGACCAAGAGGTGTGCAGAGATGCTATTGCCTGAGCACTAAATGAATGGATGAATGAGCAGTTCAACTTCCCTTTTGTCTCTAATAGAGTTATAAAAATCATTTATCATACTTTGTGTGTGATGATAAATGTTGGACCAGCAATATTCGCACCCTGTTATATGAATACCACTGTTTTTTAAAAAGTCAAATTACCTTCCCATGCATTACACACACCCCTTAGCAAAAGAAAGTTAGCACAGTTCCCTAAAGGAAAATAAATAGTGTATTTTCACAGTGACAAATATTAGGACTCAGAAACTTTGCCTTTCCTTTTTTTTTAAATACATGTATTTCGGTAACTCTCGGGGTAATGTCAGTGTGGACCCAGCGCCGGGGCAGGGTCTGGGGGATGGGAAGGGCATCTTACAGTTTATCTGGAGGAGTAGCACCTCGTTCTAACCCTCCTTCGCACACTCTCTAGAGACACTGCACACACGTGGTTCAACTAGAACTCAACCTAACCTCAACTGTTTCTGACATTCTTTCTTCACAACAAATCCTTAGAAAAATGAATGTGTTTACAGCTACCCTTGGGTAATTACAACCCACATTTTATATTCCATCCCCTTCGAAATTCTTATGAAACAGAAAAAGATATGGTATAAGAATATGGGTGATTACTCATTATATATAAAGCCTTTGAATAATGCATCAAAGATCCATTAAAATAAGTGGAAATAATATATTTTAACAGCCCAGCCACAGACTAGTTGGGGATATTTAGTCACGAGTGGCACAGCTGGGCCAGTGGCTCTCACAGCCACACTGGTTGTGGACAGGTCCCGAGCAACGCATGTTTGAAATCCATAGGCATATGCAAGTTCCTTCTCACTCTGTTTCTTAAGGAAACCATACAATTGCCTTGAAATTGTAAGCAACTACAGGAGGTATATGCCCTTTAAAATTATATTGCCATCACAGGCAGGACCTAATAAATACAAACCTGAGGTTAAGTGTAGTATGGGGGAAGGACCACTGGATTCCAGAACCAGAAGTCCAGCCTGTGGTCTCTTGCTTTGTTACCTTGTAGCAGTTATGTGTTGCCACAGTGAAGATGTGCAATAAAAAACCACCCACATCAGTGGCATACAACTGTTGAGGAGCCTGAGGTCAGCTGAGCACGTCTGCTCATCAGAGCTGGGCTCACGTGGGCTTACTCGTGTCTGCAGTCGGCTTCAGGTTGGTGAGGCACCTCTGCTGCTCTTGGCTGAGCTCTGTCCTGTGTCTGCGGCTTCATTGGGAACAACTGCCGATTGAGCTCTGCTAGGAAGTCACTCGTCTGCCAGCAGGCTAGCCTGGACTTATTCTGAGGGCAGTGGCAGGGTTCCCTCCGGGGAGACTCCGAACTGGAACACGTCACTTCCTCTGCATTCTATTGGCCAAGACAGGAGGCCAGCCCAGGGGTGGCCGTGATGGAAGAATCTACAAGGTCATATTACAGAGGGGGCAGATATAGGGAGGGGAAGAGCTGGGACCATTTTTACAATCAGGCTGTCACAGGGCTGGTGCAGGTTATTGGACTCCTCGGAGTTACCATCACCTTGCCCATAATCCACAGGTGGTGGTGCAGCCCAAGGAGAGAATGTAAGTGAACATAGTTTTAACTACAATTCAGTGCAGTAGTTCAAGTGAAGTTAACTAAGGGGTGGTGCAGGGGGTAAAACCAAAGAATCTTAAACCTGTATATGTAGATGCTGGTGGTCCGAGCTGGTGCTGGGAGGTTCCCATTTAGAAAATCAGAAAACACCAAATAGTTCTCGGGTTCAGCGCTGTGCTCAGACCAGCCCAGTCCCAGGGAGCGCAACTCCAGGCCGAGGACAAAGGCCCAATTCACAATGGCTACTGCCCCACTGGAAGTCCCAGCGAACTTCAGAACCACGGCGTTGTTTATCTCAGGGAATAAACTGGTCTTGTCCTGGTATTTTGAAAAGAGGATTATCTTTATACCGAATCATATTACCACCGGGCTAGGTTTTCGAGATACGGTCTTAGTGGTTAAGGACTTCGCACCCCGGCCACCCTCTCAGCCCCGTGCCTGCGGTAGTGGCCCGGGGCCGGCGGCTGGCGGTCCGCACGAGCGTTTTCCCGGGCGCAGCCTTCCCCGCCGTCCGCGGTCGCCCGAAAGCACCTCCGCCCCTCCGGACGCCCGGGAGGCACACGGGGCCGTCCCGTCCTCGCTCCCGAGCGCGCTCCCTCCAGGCCGCCGTGTGTGCAGGCCCCGGGCCCCTGAGGCAGCCGGGGGCCGCGGGCTGAGGGCAGGAGGCTTCCGGGAGAAGCAGGGCGACCCTGCAGAACCGGGACCGACGGGCAGGCGGCGGCCCGCCGCCTCCGTGCTCGGCCACGTGCGCTCGAGACGCCGGGGACCTGGCGCCCGATACCTTCAAGTCTGTCGCTCATTAACGAGACGAGGGTCGTGCTTTGTTTTCCCCTCAGACTGCTGGAGCGACCCGGCAGGCGGGTGCCGAGACCCTTGGGAGCGCGCCCGCTGCCCGCCGCGGGAGGCCGGAGGGCGCCCCGACCCCGGGCGGGGGCCCCGGCACCAGGTGGCCCACCCCGCCCCCGCCGGGCGCTGCCTGCGAGCTGCGGTTGAGTCTCCCCAAGGCCGCCTGCTTCTTAAACCCCGCTTATAGGCTAAAGGCAACAAATCCTGCTTGAAGCCGGAGTCCGTTTTAAGACGTCTTGAGTGAAATCCCCTCTGAGCCGTTGGCGGTTGGGCACATCGTTCCCTTCCCGGCAGTGGCCTTCCTGTGATCGCTCGCTCAGCTTCCCACGGGGAGAGTGGGGTGCTAAGGCGATTTTCTGAATTTCTACCTGAGCTGTTTTTTCATTTCACTCCGACTACTAAATCCTTCTTTTCTTTTTTTTCCTTTTTCTTTGCCTTTCCTGAGTTAGAAACGCTGTATGGGATGGTTGAGCCTTAGCGCAAAGATCAGTTAGGGGCAGAAAACAAAATTGACCATCAGACTTTCTTCAGAATGAAAATATATTATCTTTGGACGTTTTAAACCTTATTTTGTAATGGTATCATGGGTTAGTTTATATTTTTATAATGTGTGTATCTAGTGACCACTTTTCAAGGCTTTAGCTATTCAATGTGTAGAAAATGCTACACAATCCTACATTTGAATTAGGTTTAATTTAAAATAGTTTTTACTTTAAAATATGTTTTTAATTTGCAGTTTAATTTCCCACTATCTTCCAATCTATAGAGCTTGAATTTTATTATTAAAAATGGGTTGATTTGGGTTTTTTTCTTTTTACCAACTACAGGTAATAAATTTTAAAACTTAATATGGGGTCAGAGGGTAACCTGAACATGTTAGATTTCTGCAGGAAAAAAGTCCAATGGAAGAAAGTTAAAAGGAGACTGATTCTGGCTCACAGACGTCCAGGCTCCTGACAGTTAAAGACAGCTGGAGGATGCGCTCAGAGAGCTGCCTGTGCATCAGGGCTCTGCTGGGACCAGAGGAGGCACTGATGTCGGGGCTTTAGACGTCCCTTTATGAAGTCACCTCACCTTTGAAATTCTGCATTCCTTTGTCTGGGCCCTCTGAAAGTAGAGGGAGGAGGATAATGAACACATGCAAAGCACCTGCCCTGTGCCCAGCTCTGAGCTAACTCTTTTCTTTCCTACAAAACACTGAATTATTCAGCCCATTTTACAGTTGAGGAAATGAGGGTCACAGAGTTTAGGTAATGTGCCTTGGGAAAGAAGTGAGGATTCAGAACCTAAGTCCGACTGACTCCAAGCACCTGAGCTGATCTGGCAGAACCTGCTGCCTTCTGTGTCCAGCTCTGGGCCTGGCTCCCCCGCCTGCGTGTGAGGGCAGTGTGGGGGCAGAACTGGGCCTCTGAGTGGGGGACGGCTGCGTCGTCTCCTGACCGGGAAATAAGCTGGGGCTTTCCGTAATTTTGGAAGTTAACAGTAGGTGGCAGTACATACACGTAACAGTGCCAGTGCCTGCCTTATGTTAGTAGATTATTTTTCTGGGCTCTGTATCATTTTCAAAGAAGCGCTTTATATGAGTCATCTGAGCAGTTTGTACAAAGCTTCTCTACCCACTGGAACAAACAAAAATCAAGTACAACCGTCAGCTATCAGCTGAGTTGCTCTCTGCATTTCTCCCTGTGCCGGCGGTAATGCCTGAGCCGTTCTGCCCCCGCTGTCCTCAACCTGGCTTAGCCCGGCCTCCTGTGATTGCTTGCTGCTTCTTGGCTTCCTTTGCCCTTTCTTTCTCTGAGCTCACACACAGACTGGGGCTGCTAGGGATGCCAAGAAAAGTACTTCTTTAAAAGCTCTGTCACCAAGTAGTGCTGAAATGTGTTCACCCTCAAAAGAAGTTTAGGACAAAGAGTGGGATCCGCTGTGTTGCCTCGTGTAGAGCAGATACACAGCCGGGTGGCCATTTGTGACCACGTTTCCAGCAGCATCACCCGTGGAGCTCCAAGATGCACCACAAACACAGTGAGCCCCCAAGAAGTCTCCACCTGTGCGCAAGGCCACTGTAGGACCTCACTCTGTCCTAAGGTTTTGCCTTTCTGACTGGGTTTGGGGGTTTCCTTAAGTTTCTTTAGGGTGAGCCTGTGGTATATTTTTTTCTTAATGACATAAATGAGCTCCTTTGGTTGGCTTTTGGCAACTGCCTTAAATAAAGTATTCGTGCAGACAACCGTATTCTATCTGTTTCTTCAGAGAGCTGTGGCCTTGGGAGGCTGGGTCTAGTGAGCGTCTTTGGATTTTCCCCATGGGACAGAACACTAGATGACACCAGACAGCTTTATTTGGCCGAAGCCCCATTCATCTTCATCGACAGGAATGTAAACTCAACGACTCAGCACATTTTTATTGTGCACTAACTTTGGTATTGTACTGGGTGCTATAATATGTGGCCTTAAATTATTTTTCACTAAACTTGAAATTGGTATGGAAAAAACTAGTACAATATTAGTAAAAGTAATCATTTTATCATCTATCAAGTTTTCAACTTATTGAGTTCTCATTATTATCCTGTAGTAAAAGTTATCATTTATGAGTTTGGAGTAATATTAGTCACTCATTTCTCTGGTTGAAGAACACATAAAACAACTTTCTGTTAGCCAAACCGGTTGGTTGTATTGGGTGTGGCCAGATAGTGCACAGCTGAGTGAGCTGGTGTCCTGTCTGCTTCTCCCAGCCTGCAGAGTGGGATGAACCTGCAGATCTGCTTTGTCAATGACAGCGGCAGTGACAAGGACAGTGATGCTGATGACAGTAAGACCGAGACCAGCTTGGACACCCCCTTGTCTCCCATGGTGAGTCTAGAAGCTGCCACTGACGCTTAGCATGTGTATTTTCCTGGTCGTTTAGCTTCTTTTCTGTTGTTAGTCAGGAACAGACGTTGCAGAAATTAAAAAAGAAATGTCTCTTGACATTCCTTGACATGGCATGCTCCTAAAATTTGACAGTGATTGAAAAATCAAAACTGTGATACAATTAGGAGACATAAGCTCTGTGAAAGTTAGCAACTACTTTCATATTAAACAGTAAGAAAAATCACATATGCCCTAAAAAATTGTAAAGGCAAATATGCTATACACCAATCCTTCCCCATTGGGCTTAGAGATATACACACAGATTAGCAGTAGGACACATTTTAAAAGGCAGGGGATGGGGGTAGGACAGAGGTTGGAAGACTAGCACATAGAGATGTTGCTCAGAGGAACCAGCAAGATCATGTGTGTAAAGCATTCCTTACTCGTTCCTTGCACATGTGTTACAAAGGATGGCTTAATGGTCATGGGTGCTTGTTGCTGGAATTCTTTCCTCTTTGTGAGGTCTGTCGAGCACCTTTCTTACCAAAGACCAACCAAGGGGAAGCCGTGCTGGTAGGGAGTGCAGTGCGATGTGAGGGCACCATTGGATGCCTGAGACCCTGTCCACTTCAGGGAGCCAGTACTGCCTTAGCTCGGGGTTAAATATTTTGCTGTGTCTGATCACTTCAGGAAAGTTTTGAGACCAAGAATCAAAAAAAAGTTTCAAGTTTGTCATAAATATATTCTCCCTGTTATTAATTATACTACTCTTTATGTTAAAATCAGAGTCTATTATTGACACTGAAGAAATAAACTACCTTTTTTAATATTACTTGAGATTTGTACAGATGAAATCAAGCCGCGAGTCGCATTGATGGGGACTCATGGCCACCGGGAGAGAGGGCTCGGGGAATGCTGTAGCCCATCTCCAAAGAGGGTGCCTGGCATGGAATGCTCAGGGCTGCTCTTTTTCCTTTCGCAGAGCAAACAGAGTTCTTCCTATTCCGATAGAGACACTACTGAAGAGGAATCTGAATCCTTGGATGACATGGATTTCCTCACAAGGCAAAAGAAATTGCAAGCCGAAGCCAAAATGGCCCTCGCCATGGCCAAACCAATGGCCAGAATGCAAGTGGAAGTGGAGAAACAGAACAGGAAAAAGTCTCCCGTCGCTGATCTCGTAAGCAGCAGACGCTGAAATGCACGCGAGTTTGGTGGCTGCAAATGGTTGACGCTGTCCAGTCCTTTCCCAGAATTATGCAAACTTGGGTTTCTAGAAGGCAGTTTGTAAAAAGTACTGTCATTGAGAAATATTTAAGTTTGTTTCTTTTTCCTTCCTACCATATCGCTGAAAGATACATAAGCAACAGGTTTCACAAAAGTCAGCTTTGCTCCTGATTCATATCTACTATGTTTCTTAGGGGCAATATTAGCCGTCATGGGAATATTTTAATTCCTTTAAAGCAGTCACATTTTAAGAACCTATTGGTTGTGACAAACCCACTATTGCTTTGCTCTCTTTCCCACCTTTTCAAAGAAGAAAATATAGCATGGTGAATAAGAGCCCTGGGCCTTGGAGTTTAGGTCTAGCTGTGCCGTTGACCTGCTGCAGGGCTCTGGGCAAGTTACTTAAGTCCCACTCTTCTCATCTGTAGAATGGGAATGATAATAACACCTGTGTCAGAGCACAGCTATGAGAAGCCAGTGAACAAAGGCTTCAGAGCACAGAGCCCTGTGCTTGTAGTACGGTATGAATCAATAAATAGCTGATATTAGTAATTTAATCCATGTCATTGATATTACCTGAGCTCCCTGGGAATTCGTTTGTGGATATTATATTGACTCACGGTTGTCACAGCCTGCGTTAAAGACCTATCCTGAAAGCTTCTGATTTGAGTACTGTAGCATTTTGATGCCAGGAGCGTTTTAGACAATGTGGTGTGTGTACATAGGGCCTCGCGTGGGGAACATCAGACTGGGAAAGCTTTTAAGCACAGAACCTGAGCTGAAGTGGGCGAGTGAGGGTGGGTCTGCTAGGAGAGCATGGGCTCTTCTGTTCAGTGTCCTCGCTGCTCCACTCACACCTCCATTTCCTCTCTTGTGTATCTTCAGCTGCCACACATGCCTCACATAAGCGAATGCTTGATGAAAAGAAATTTGAAGCCCACTGACCTGCGAGACATGACTATTGGGCAGCTACAAGTGATAGTCAATGATCTCCATTCCCAGATAGAAAGTAAGTGCAAGATATGCTTCAGGATGGGATACTCCATGTAAACCAGGACGGGATAGCGCTGCTTCCTGGATTCAGTTCCTTTGTACATCTCACTGGGTTCCTTCTGTGTGCTTGCAAGGAAAGGAAGGGAATCACAAGGCTCTTTTCTCGCTTTTGTTTTTTTACTGTAAAATGTTCAGTAAGAATTTTTCAAGGTTCGCAGAGACTATAGGAGTTTTTTATTCCTCTTACATCCCCAGCTCCTAGCACAGTGCCTGGCATGTATTTGGCTCACAACGTCTGTTTCTATAACACAATTTAGTAGTTACAAGTGATTTATTATATGATTATACCCTCAACTTGATTTGTATGTACGTTCATTTTAGGTCATCAAATCAAATTCGACTTATTTTGTGGAACTCCAGGTGGTGAAAGTATATATGACCACTGTGTGAAAATTACAGGGTGACAGAGTATGGGCCTTTTTTCCCCAGAATAAAGAAGAACCTCCAACAGAAGTGTGTGGGGCGGAGGGGGTGAGTGAGTGGCGCTCATTCGAGGTGATTGGTTGTCAAGAAGGGCAGGTGCTTGGCCTGAGGAGAGAGAGCATGTGCCCGCTTGGGCAGTGTGGTCAGTCCAGATGAACCCACGAGCCTTCCAGCCTCTGGAACACATGACTGTATATAATCCTGCGGACCGAGAGATGAAAAGCCACCTCAGAGACATGCCAACCAAATGCACTCAGTCAAACCAACTGTGAAAAAGCATTTAGGAGCCAAGCAGGGAACTTTGAGTACTGACTGAATGTTTTATTCAAGATTTATTTATTTATTCAGGTACGATAAAGGTATCGCGGTTATGTTAATTTAAAAAAAGAAAGAGCCCTGTCTATAGACCTACCTACTGAAGCATTTACAGATGAAATAATACAATATCTGGAATTTGCTTTAAAATACTCCAGTAGGGGAAGGGAGACAGGCAGGATTGGCCGTGAGTTGCTAATTGTTGAGGCTGGTTGGATGCTTGGGGCACGGGGATTCATTAAGCGATTCTCTTTGCTTTTGTATCACTTTGAAAATTTCCATAATAAAAAGTTTAAAACTTGATATAGGAACAAAATTCCTATGCACTATACGGGCACTCTGCTGAGTGCTAGTACAGAAAACTACCCAAAGAACACATGGGGAAACAGAATTGGATGTATTCTGTGTCAAGTTCATACATTCAGTATTGTTTTAAAATCAAGAGAAAGGGTTTAACGTTTTAATTAGGAAACCAGAGATTCACAGGATTTTTTTTTTAATTCTACTACATTTTAATTTCAGTTGAGAATGAATTAGTAGGAGTGTTATTTTTTCAAGAACTTCAAAGGCTTTCTGATATTTTACCACTGAAACATCTTAGACTTTTAAATAATAAAATTGCCATCTAGTCCTTTTCTGAAGTAGATGAAGTTTTAGACCTCTTTGTATGATTTTTTTTCTCCTTTTTTTAATTGGAAACTAGTCTGATCTAAAGGCAGATAAACACATCATTTGAAGTCGGGATCTCTAAAAGCATTTCCAAGGAGGACCTCTCTGAATACCTCCTTCCGTCCTTTGTTTCCCGGCCTGGAGCTCTTGCTAAATGAGTGCTCTCCCCCCGGTGTTCATGTGTTCGGCCCTGGAAGCTTTAATTCTCAGCTGATCTGAGGGGAAAAAAGCAAGAGAGCCCCCTGCTTGTCCATGTGTTTTGGGGGCAGAAGCCAAACCAACCCGGTGCACTGGTGTCAGGAGGATTGGAAGGGTTTCCATCTGTCGTATTCCTGTCTGAATCCTGAGGAGTATTTCCTCGGCACCCGTTTTCCAGAGGTTTCAGAGGTTTCTTCAGGTCTTACACATCTGGCCTCCCAGTGTCTTCGGATATGACTTGTTCCTAGAACAGCCTGCACACATGGGGTGCCCTGGGCCACAGGAAGCCTGTGACGTCTTCTTCTCCAGCGGGGCGTCTGATTTAGTGCTATCAGGTGCGAGGGCCCCCAACTCTCAGTGTGGCAGGAGCATCCTCTAGATGAACAGTGGAAAACTTAATATGCCCCAGACTTTTTTGTTCACATTTCCTCAAAACAAAATCCCGCTTTTTCTAACAAGCTATTTTCCCAGCAGCTAACAATTTCTTTTCCCACTGTACCGTGAATATAGTTGGAAATACCTTGTACTTTACTTTTTTCTTCCAAGACTTCTGTAATTTTGCAAACTATTCATATTCTGAAATTGATGTCTTCTCCTGGGCTTATGAGAAGCTAACATAAGCTGTTTATATATGTGTATGTATCTGTGGTACATGTATAATGGTCTATAAATAGTTACACTTCCTGACTTAAGTGCAATTTTATCTATTTTTAAATGCTCTTTTTTCTTTGTCCCAGGCTTGAATGAAGAGTTGGTCCAGCTGCTTCTCATTAGAGATGAGCTGCACACAGAGCAAGATGCCATGCTGGTGGACATCGAAGACTTGACCAGGTCAGTGATGCCTCACCCTTTGCAAAGAAAGAGAGGAGCCCGGGATGTCTGAAGTTTAAGAACTGAGGCAAGAGCAAGCCCTAGAGAACTTCTTCCCTTACTTCCATGAGTAACTCACCTAATCTCTGCTGATGTCAGCTGTTTAGATGGAGGGGAAGTGGCCAAACCTGCTCCTTTCCAAATGCCTTCTTTTTCACAACTATCCTCCCCTTGTGATGGATTGTCAGTGCGTTAGAACTTCTTACACCCCCACCTAAGCAGGTCAGCAGTTATGGCCTAGGACTTTATCCTGAAGGACTGTCCCCCAAGGAGTTGGCCCTGAGCCATTCCATGCTGGAGTGTTTCCAGCACATGAGCAGTCACGTGGTGGGTGCCACAAAGTGGCACTTGCTGTTATGTGACCCGACTCTTGATCGCATCTGCCATGCCCAGAAGGCAGAGACGCTGGCATCTTTCCACAGCACCAGTGCCACCAGATTATTCTCACCATGGGGACACTCCAGGACTTGAGTTTCTAGCTGGGCCCGGCTCCAAGCACCTCTCTGTAAAGAGGTAAAGAATGCTTTCTTCCCTGGGGGATGAGGAAACTGGGCTAATGCTGGTTGAGAACTTGCATTTCTTAGTAGTTTTCCTTGTAGAAAAGCCTATCACCCTAATATATAAAGCACATGACAAACTGTGAGCATTCCTGTGATCTCTTAATTACTGGGGCACCTTTCCTGAGACAGTTCATATGAAGTCTTTAAACCAGGAGGCAGCAATTACTATTCATCCCAGAAATGGTACTCAGAGAGTAGAAGGCTCCCCAAGGAAAGAAGGAACACTGCTTGTCACAATAACATGAGGAATTAACCAATGATCCAGAACGTCCGAGAGAAGCTGGAGAACATAGGTAGTGACAGTGCTCTCAGCACCCGCTGGAGAACTGCTCTCAATGTGTGGTGCTGCATAAAAGAGTTTTCTCAATGCCATGTTATAAAAATAGTTTGGGTAGCAAAATAAATGCTGCAGAACTCGGTTTAGGTTTTTTGTTTAAGACCTGTGGGCAGCACTCTGTTCTGTATGCTTTAGATATTATATTGCCTCGCCTCTAACACAAAACAAAAACAAGAAAACAAAAAACCAGAAGGCCTTCTAATACCTTCGTAGCATATTTGCCTGCATCTGAAATATCACAATGACACTGAAATAATATCATTGCCATCTACAGACGGATTCAGGCACTACACCAACACCTGTAATACACGTCCTTTCTTGTAACAGTCTAAGAACTTTGCATGTAAGTATTAAGATTATGGGAAATCAGTAGTGAAATATACAACTAGGACCTGCATCTTTTGAAAACTGTATAGTCCTGTGTCACTTAACGACAAGGACGCATTCTGAGAAACACGTCATCAGGCGAGTTCGTGAGTGTGCTTACACAAACCTAGATGGCACAGCCTCCTGCGCAGCCAGGCTGTGTGGTGCTAACCTGTGGGAGCACCGTCGTGTACGCGGTCCGTCCTTGACCAGAATGTCGTTATGATGCCCAGGACTGTAAACTCATTTGTAAACCCTTGGCTGGCCTGTGATTGCAGAGACTTTCCTCTGCCCTTCAGGCAGCATTGGCATTCCTCGGGGCAAGGAGGACATTGAGAGGCTCCTCTCTAACTTTGAAGTGTTAAGCTGTTACTTAGGTTTGCAGTGTATTGTTTTATACCTTTCAGATGTGATCATGGGCAACAGGGTAGGCAGAACCATGGGGTTAAAAGGAGAGGAGTCACTAATTTAAAGGTGTTGGGGGAACCCTTTAAATTGTAGGTGGTGGGGGGAAGTTTCTATGTGCATTCCTGGCTGCAGAAATGTAACTTTGCCCATGGTAGGATCCGAGGATACTTAAGCATCCCTAAAGGTAGCAGTCCCAGAGTTTGCAGCCAGATCCCAGAAGGCTGAGAGCATGGCTCTGGCCTGCTGGAAGTCCCGTTCACCCATTCCCTTTATCTGTCCACCTTCTACCGTTCCAGGAGTGGGTTCAGATCAGTAGTTCTCAGTTTTGGCTGCACATTGGAACCACCTGGGGTTCCAACTATAGATGCCTGAGTCACCCCCAGAGATTCTGATTTCATTATTCTGTGGAGTGGCCTGGGCATACAGCTCTGCAGATGATTCCAATGCACAGCCAAATTTGAGGACCGATGGTCTAGACAAGGCCTCTTTGGAGACGTGCTCCCTGATGCCCAAGACTCGGGGAGGATCTCTTCTCTGTGTTCCTGGCAGCACGGCATCCTCGCATGTGGAGCCTAGTCCTACTGTGCCGTATGTGTCTACTGTTTCTCCCCACCTGACTGTACACCCCTAAACACAGAGGTGACACCATTCCCAGTCACTGCTATGTCCCCAGAGCGTACGACAGGGCCTGCCAGATATGTGGTAGGTCCTCACTAGTGATTGTCCATGAAAAGGAGTCCTGTGGGGCTTGAGTGAAACAAATCGTAATAAGGATTGTCGTATAAATACTTGATAAGAACTTTTTAGTATTATGGACTGAAACCCTTTCCCTCCTTTGTTTAAAATTGTAATGAAATTCGTCCTTTTATGTGTGTCTCAAAATAACACCCAACCTTCAGTATTTTCTGAAGCTAGTTCCTGTCTGTTCTTTTTTTCCCTCAGAAAAACCCCTTACTGTAGGTGTGCATGCACGTGCACACACACACACATACACACAGATACGTATTTAAACCCTGCTCTAAGAACTATAATTTAGCTACGGTGGAATCTTAGCTCACTGTGCGTCAAAATACTTCTTGAGCTGAATTTGTTAAATGAGGCCTGTGAGCTCCTTTATGAAAATGACCAAGGTTCGTTTATACACATAAAAAGGGCCATAAGATGGTCTGCATAATTTTTTTAAGCATAGAGGGCTGATGATATCTTTTCCCTGAGTTCCTTTATTGTTAAATGAATATCACCAATTATTTGTGGGCTGCTGAATGTGGCGAGGACACTGCTGTCACTTCCCTATTTCTAAAAGCGTTTGTGGTTTGTCTCCCCCATGCCGTGGATGTGAGACACTCTACACAGAGCTGGTGAGTTCCTCTTGACGTCACTGACTACCCTAGTCTGGGCAGCACACAAAAACTGCCCCTGAGCCTTTGATTACAGCTGGACACCCCCCCCCCCGCCCTTAGATGCTTTTCTCTTGCCAAATTTATACTTTCCTAAACTCCTTCAAAACATCAGTCTTCTGCGGCCCTCAGACCTCACAGCCTTCAGGAGATGTTTCCTCAGTGCTGCTCAAGGGAGGTGGGCAGCTTGCCACTCCCCCCGCTCCATCTGGACCAGCCAGCAGCTGGGGTGGCTGAACTGTGGGCTCACGGGCCATAATAGGGCTTGATGAAGAAGGAGACTCACCCTGCTCTCACTGCCATGACCATGCCCTTAGGACTAATGGAGGGGGGAAAAAGGAATGCAAACACGGGGAGCCGGCCCGGTGGCGTAGTGGTTAAGTTTGCACACTCTGCTTTGGCGGCTCAGGGTTCGCGGGTTCGGATCCCGGGCACAGACCTGCACACCACTCATCAAGCCACCACAGCACGGCTTGATGATATACAAAACAGAGGAAGACTGGCACAGATGTTAGCTCAGGGCGAATCTTCCTCACCAAAAAAAAAAAAGTACGCAAACATGGAAAATCTTTACATCCACTAAGGCCTAGCATTTGTTAGGGAGACTGGATTGGATTACTGGCTTCAGATTTCTTGCAGGAGCCTTGTTAATACTTAGATTTGTGTCTGTGTGCCTGTGTTTGGATAAAGTCGTCACGCAGTTACTTTCTATCATAACACCTTGTTTTGACTTGTTGCTTAACACTTATTTTCTCTCTGCTATCCCCTTGGTTGCTCTTTGTTCCTTTCTTGCCTCTCTCCACTGAAATATATGCTCCATGAGAACAAAGACCTTACTGCTCACCACAAAGTGCCCAGGACCAGGAGCAGTGCCTGGCACACAGAATGCACATAGTAAACATTTGTTGAGTAAATTATCCAGCCACTTCACTCTTTTCATTTTTAAACACAGCACTGTTCTTCTCAAAGGTAGTGACATCTACCAGCCGCAGGTTAACCCAGTGGCTTATTAAATACAAGGAATCATAGATAGAATATAAAATAGAAGAGGGCACATCCCTTTGAATTAAGTACTGTGTCTTCATTTCACTGTGAGTAACTCAGACCCTCAGTTTGGAGGAGGTTTTAGCTGTTGATTGGAAAGCAGTTTGGATCTTTCTTCTTAGCACTGAATAACTGTATTATTAATTTTACAGACATGCCGAAAGTCAGCAGAAGCACATGGCAGAGAAAATGCCTGCAAAGTGAACAGAAGCCATCCACCCAGAGGACAAGCTAGAATTTATTTTGCTTCTGTGGTTGTAAAAATGCTGTGGAAGGTGGCGCAGAAACAAACAAATATCAGTGTTAGTCATTGATCATGTCTCAAGCTTAATGTCCAGTGATCGGCCTTTGCTTCTTAATTTATTTTAATTTTTTTACTGTGCCCCTAAATATCAGGCATTTCAATAAAATATTGTTACAAAAAATGTACAGTACTTACACCATCACAAATCGTGGTTAATCAAAGAAGGTAGTTTTAACTTTATTTGTATTTGTTTAGAGATTTTAAGTTGGAACAGTATTTGACCGTTGATTCCTTTCATTCTTCACTGTGGTTTTAAAGAAGAACTGTAACTGACGGTGCTATCCAAGTCACACATACATGCCTGCCTTGTAGTGAAGTTGTAGCTCTCCGTAATATGTATATTTTAATCAGTTTTCAACATTTTGTGAATGTTGACTACCTGAAGTTCATTTTTAGATGTGCTATTAACATTCTGTTAGATTCAGAAAGTTCCTTGAAAGTTTTATGTATAAATATGTAAAATAAAAATTAAAACTTTGTTTCATATGATATGTCTTTTTGCTCACTAGCAAGCCCTACACCAGCTATGTTTCTCCCCTCTTCACTCTTCCACAACTGAATTCCCCACCAGGAAGCTTCTGTCAGTGAAAACAGAAAATGCCCAGAGGATAAGCAAGGCAGCAAATGCCAGGAAGGTAGTGAAGGGTGTGTGAGTGTGAATGAGGTTGTGTGAGTGAGGGTGTGAACAAGAGTATGTGAGGATGCGTGTGTGAGGGTGTGTGAAGGGTTATGTGAGGGAGTGTGTGAATGAGAGTGTGTGTGAGGGGGTGTGAATGAGTGAGGGGGTGTGAATGAGTGAGGGGGTGTGAATGAGAGTTGTGTGAGGGTGTGTGAATGAGTGTATGTGAGGGGGTGTGAATGAGGGTTGTGAGGGGGTGTATGAGGATTGTGTGAGGGTGTGTGAATGAGTGGGAGGGTGTGAGTGAGAGTGTGTGAGGGAGTGTGTGAATGAGGGTGCGGGAATGTAAATGAAACTGTGTGAATGAGAGTGTGGGAGGGTGTGTGTGTGTGTGTCTGTGTGTCTGTGGGTGAGTGATCCCAAGACGACAACATCAGCAGCATTAGAGCTAGCACTTCTGTTATTGCTTAAAGGTATCAATCTGGAATTTTAGCACTTTACTATTTAATAGCAACCAGTCTTGTTAGCGCCTATTACTGTATCAAAACTCCATTGACCAAATTTGCCACATGAACAAATGATGCTTGCATTTATGCTTTTCCTAAGACCAGTTGTTGCCATTTTTCAAATTTTAACCACTTCTGTTGGGCTCATGAAGAAAAATGCCAAGTCTAAAGTGGATTACAGATTGCTCCCCAATAAGTACAGAGTTTCAGAAAATCGATTTAATTAGCTAATGCCCGTGCAGGTCTTAGAGAACCATAAACTAAAGCTGAAATGAGTAATCAACATGCCAGAACCACCACAGACCACCTGGTTTCACTTTAAGGTCCATGATGTAATCTGAAGATAAAAGCTTAGACAACTGTTTACATTTTCCTTTCCTAAAAATTCCAGATAGAAATTTTAAGTAATTAAGAGTTGCCAGTTTTCATAGTCTTCTTGGCAAAATATATCATCTTAAATTGTAACACTAATCATTTTTATGGGCCTCAATCATTTTCATTTGGGATAGAAAAATAACGTAGCCATAAAGATATTTTGGTTTTTGTGAGTTGGCTATTGAGCAGGACAGGTTGCTCACCACTGAGCTAAAGGGTGGGGCCCACACTCCTCTCTGCACCTGAGCCCGGAAGTCCTGCGCCTGCCATCTGATCTCCTGGGTGACCGCCAGGCCTGAGAATCCAGGCACATCTGCTGGACCTTTGCTGCTGCAGCTGGGGGAACGATTGGTCAGTAAGCCAGTGGTTCTCGTCTTTAGCTGCACAGTGGAATCACCTGGGAACTCTAGACAACACTGGGGCTGGGTCCCACCCCCACAGAGAGAGATTTAATTGGCTGGGGTGTGGGGTGGGCATCGGGAGTTTTTAAAGGCCACTTGGTGATGCTCATGTTGAGAAACACTGCCTTAAACTTCCTGCTTCTTTAGCTTTTCTTTAATCATTTTTTTAGCATCTAGTTTTTTCTAATTAAAATATATTGCTATTAATTTGGAACTTTGGGAGAGAGCCGACCTAGGAAGAGTGCTAGGGAAAATGCCTGTGCCCAAGGAGGAGCAGTATGTGGACTAAACCTCCTCTGGGGACATCTGCCACCTGGAGTCCTGACGCCAAAACAGCCCACCAAGAAAGGCTACCTTAATTTTTTAAATCCTTGCCAGAATTGCCAATTCCAATAAGAATTTAGAAATGAGTTTTCTCTTTGTCTTAAGCAATGCAATCTCTCTGGTTAGAAATGTGTTCTGAAGAAATCCATGGCCTCTGAACTCTTCAGTTGTTTGAAGCCCATTATCATAACTAAAGAACCCCTAACAGAAGAAGGAGGAACGGGAGATTACACCCATGAGATTACACCCACAAGGGCCCCTCAGAACACCTCTGGGGTCAAATCCGGCTAAAAGTAGAGCCGTTCTTCCCACCACCCGAGACCCTCAAAGGAGATGACACTCGGTGTACCGATCCCCCTCTCACACTTCTCTGCCCTGTGGACAGATCACCAAGTGACTCACCTCCAAGGGGATTCTTTCAAGACTGAGTCTTTCCAGTCCTTTTGCTTGGGTTTTTCAGCAAGGACTGGGATTATTCCCAACAGAGTTCTTATCTGCACTGGATCACCCATATATAGACTGGTACCCTTACTAGTCAACCAGGCTTAGTTAGAATGCTAGACTACTTGACCAAAAAACCAGGGCCGCCTCTCTTGTCGATCGTAAGAGAGTATATCGACCCCTTCAGAGGGGTAAGGAAAGCGTGTGCTCTGAGCCAGAAGAGATGGCACAAATGCTGACCCCACCATCTTCCTCGTGCTTTGACCTTGAGCAAGTTTCTAAAGCTCCATTTTATCACCTGTAAATAAGATCTCCTGGGATTATTCTAAAGATTGACTAAAATAATCTCCATGAAAGCACCTGGCACCTTGTACATACTGAATAAATTACTGTTAAAAGGAGAAGTAAATGATCAGGGTTTGGGTGGAGGAGGCATTCTGTATTTTACCAGTTTCTGAGATTTAACATATCCTTGTGAGTTTTTTCTTGTTTATTAATCATTAATTTACAAAACAGTTGCCTAAGGGAAAAATTAACTTCAATCTTCAAGCCCCTCCTCCCTCTTCTAAATATCAATGTTAAAGCTTGGAAGGTATTCTTACACACCTTTCTCCATGATTATACAAACAGACACACACATATAGGGTTTGTCACATAAAACACAGTGCTTTGCAACCTGCTTTGCCCCTGGACATCCTTCCAGGTCAGTACACACAGATCTGAGTCATTCCTTTTAACAGTTATATGGTAATCCCCAGTATGGTGGAACATACTTTATTCAGCCATTCCCTTTCATGATGGACATTAAGGCTCTTTCCAGATTTGTGCCACTAAAAACAGACACAATAAACATGCTTGTACTCAGCTCTACTTGCACTTTTATTCTGTGATTACTTCATTTTTTTCTTTAACCATGATGGTGTTATGTTTAGATACTTCAGAGTACAGAGAGCTAATTAAGGTGGGGAAGACCAGGCACGGGGACTGCAGAGATGGTCCACTCCTTGCAACAAAATTGGACCAACCGCCCCGTGTCTGACAAACACCAACTCATTTTCATCTTTAGAGAGCATAGTTGTCACTTCCTTGACGCAACTGTTTCTTTCTCTCTCTCCATCTCACACACAAACACACACACACACACACCCTTAGCCTCCAAGGACTATCTGCCTCTGAATACAGATTTTTCTCTATTTCCTGTTTGAAGGTAGAGGCAAATCTCAGCCACCTTCGTAACTAGAGCCCTCAGCACAGAACGAGCAGAGAGTCTTCTGAGGAGAAACTCTGATCACTGGGACCTGCCCTTTTGACACTTCCATTAACTGGTGGTACTGTTCACCCTTACTGATATCTGACGCCTCTCCTCTCAGCTGAGGGATGAGCCTCTTGGCCTGCTTTCACTCAGGTTTAATCTCACTTCTCAAGCTTGATTCCCCATGACTAGTTGACTCTTCCTTAAATTCGTCACCTAGCCAAATTTTTGATCTATGATCCAGGGAATTTCCTTTCACAGAATGTCATCTCTTCTGTCTCTAATAAACAGCCATATGGCAGATATAGCTAGCCATCTGCTAAAATTCATGCTCCCCACCATGTTCATAGTTATAGAGTTGTCCCTGGGACATGGCTAAACAGACAGGGACTGCTGCATTTCCCACCCACCACCGCCTTACATCTCCACATGACCCATGACTGATTTTCACCAATGGGGTGTGAGTGGGTGTGATGTGTCTTAATTCCAGTCAAAGCTTTGAAGAAGGGGTTTGTCTTCTGCATGCTTTCTCTTTCTCCTTGCACCAGCTGCAATCACAAGCACCTAGAGGATGGCAAAGCCACAATATGGAAGGAGCCTTGGTCCCTGAGTCCACTGCACAAGGAGAGCTGCCTGCTGTAACCTCAGACAGTGACAGGAGTGAGAAATAAACTATGATTATGTTTGAGCCATTATACTGCATTGAATCTCTTTGTTACAATAGCTAGCATTACTGTAACTAATGCAAGTCCTTAACAAGGACAGCCATAGTCCTTTAGGAAAGAGCCAGAACACAAACCCAGGTCTCTGAAGACAATCTCTGTGTTCTTTTTTTTTTTTTTGTGAGGAAGATCAGCCCTGTGCTAACATCTGCCAATCCTCCTCTTTTTTTTTTTTTTTTTTTTTTTGCTGAGGAAGACTGGCCCTGGGCTAACATCCTTGCCTTATCTTCCTCCACTTTATATGGGACACCGCCACAGCATGGCTTACCAAGCGGTGCATTGGTGCACGCCCGGGATCCAAACCAGCGAACTCTGGGCCGCTGCAGTGGAGCACACGCACTTAACCGCTTGCACCACCCGGCCGGCCCCAAACTCTGTGTTCTTAACCACCCTGCTACACTGCTTCTAGAGGCCTCGCCTCTTTTCCTGTAGAAAATCTCGAGACCACTGACTCACCCTTTTTCAGTTCGTGGACCTCTTCAGTTTAGTTTAAATCCTGTCCTCCATTCTATCTTTTCCTTTAGCCATTGAGGCAGAAACCAGAGAGGGTCAAAATGAGATTTGTCATGAACAAAAAATTCATGCCAGAAACAAGAATATGAATTTTATGATGATGCCAGAAACATAATTATTTATCAAGTGACTACAGGAGACTTCTCTGTTGTCCATCTGGAAGAGCCTCGGGTTTCTACAATCCTCAAGACCACACTTTGGTTATTACCACCCCAGCTGAATTCTGATGCTTAGAAAACATAATTACCTTTTGCAATGACATTCATTTATTTTTTCTAAATAAGATATAACACATTCATTATGAGATAGGTTGATGGGTAACGAGTTTTTCAGGATATTTAATTGAGGCTTACAGTCAGTTGTCAGTATAAATTAATATTATATTAAACAATTTATGAATTAACGGTCTGGCTGTGCAAAATGAAAGTGTTCTCCTAATTTCTAAGTGAGAACCCAAAAGGCCTTTCATTTAGTAGCTTTGGTAGAGAAGGATTCACCAGGACTAATTTCTTACACCAGGTTGTAAGAAATTCTTTCCCGTAGCATCCTTCTCTTCATACATTTCTCTGTTCTAGAACAATGCTCCGTCTATGGTTGTAACGCGGCTCTTGTTTTAAAAACTGTTGAATCCACTTCTCTGCCCCGCTGTACAAGAGCATTGGGCAGAAAAGCAATACTCATGGGAAAGGCAATTTTATTTTCACCCTCCAGATGAGGCATTCAAACTTTCTTAGTGATTATTTACTACCAGAGTCTCTTTTCTTTTATATTCAATCAATACCTTGTTGTTTGCTTTTTGGCTTTGCAGGAAACAGTGGCGTGTATCCTGACTCTGGTAAAGCAAAGACAGGCTGGAAGTGAGTTCTTTAATTTTCTGCTTCATAAAGTTACTTCCTTCCAGACGTCTGTTAGTTCTCAGTAGGAATCGTAGTCTGTAATGATGCGTCGTCTCACCTTGTGAGGGGGCTTTTTGGGTCACAGAGCCTCCTCACATGTTAGAAAAGGCATGTGAGAGACAGCCTGGAGCCCATACTTCACCTTAGGAGCAGTTTAGATGGAGAGTTCAAGGTGAAAATGGTGTTGCTTGTTACAGGCAATGGGGAGCAAGGACTTCACGAATTTATCACAAGCGTCCGTTTCCTCTTTCCAGTGATGTGAAGGACTCTTGTCCTTGCTGCTTAAGAAGGTTGATTTTAAGATGTGTCATTGTCTCAGATGCAAATCAGATTGAGTATCAGCACCAGGCAACCCTGTCAGGCTAAGTACTTTTTAAGGGAAATAATAAGTGCCTTAGGAAGAAGAATTAGATGTGGGGGTGTTTTGCGTGGGAGTCATGAATCCGTCTCCCTGCAGTTCTGGCTAAACCAAGAGTAGGAGTGAAAGAGAGCACGGGCCTTGGTGGAGTTCCCGGCCCGTCTCACCACACTGCAGGTGGGAGTGCTGGGTCTCTCGGGAGACAGCAGCTTTCACTTCCCGGGCCGGAGGCCCAGAGCAGGAGAGGTGAAGGAACGTGAGGCCTGAGGAGGATGGAAGTGCTGTCCAACAGGAGGCCCAGGGAACCAGGACAGCATCTGTGGGCCCAGGCGCCTCCACTGCAGGCCTGGCAGTGGCCACACCCACCAATGCGTTTGGTGCCTAGAACCCATTTGCCAAGCAGTCGCCTGGTGGGTGTTGCCTCTGTGAGAGTTCCGGCATGAGAACCACCCAGCGTGCCTTTCAGGACCTGCAGTTTCCTATGAGGACACTCTTCAGTCACCATGGTGGGACCAGTGAGGCTCAGAGCCAGGCCCACGTCCAGGAGTACTGAGGCCTAGAGGGCACTTGTCAAAGGCAGCCTTGAAGAAGCTGAATAATTGAAGTTTCATGAATTTTAAAGACAATATGTAAACAATTAAAAATCTCTTTTGAGTTTCCCCTACTTCCCAAGGTGATCTTGGGGTACCTCCCCCAAACACTTAGGCAAGAATCACTTAGGAAATATAAATTAATGGGGTTTGGAGGGAAGGGGCAAATCTAACAATGAAAAATAAAACATAAAAGTTTTGAACTGTACCCTTTTTGGCCACACTTGAAATTTATTGTCCATTTGCCTTGTACAAGAAAGTGTCCTAGATAAATCATCATGGTTTTGAAATCTAAATTGTATTACAAGCCTTCTTTTCTCTCCCTCTCTCTCATTTCTTTTATAATCAGCCCAATCCCCTGATTTGCATAGCTGGTGTGCCAACATAGTACTAAGAATGCCCTCCCTGATCTGCTGAAATGCCCACTTCCTCTTTTTAAAAGTACACACATGTGTATCACTTCCTAAATGACACTCCTTGTCAAGAATTTTGGACCATAAAATCATCCAAGAGTTGGGTTTTATCTGAGGCAGTTAAGTGCTCCTTTAAAACATCACAGCTGCCTTGACTTCAGGTCTTAGGCATCTCTGTCACTAGCTGGGGCCAAATACACTCACTCAGCCTCAGAATTCTGAGTTTCAAAGAAAGCAGGAAGTTCACATACAAATGATTCTCATTTTAGGTGCTTGCATGGATTTTCCTTCACTACAATTAATTGGGCAAGCAGCATTGCTTTCACATCACACCAGAAAACGAAAGCCAAATCTCAGGGCTACTTAAAATTTCTGAGACTTCGAAGTACTTGTGGTCATTCCCAACTCAGAGTTACCCAGGCCTCTTGGCTCAAGATGAAAGCATGTTCACTGGGAATTCCTTTGGCTTCAGTTTCCAGGCCAGTCACACGAACCATCCAAAAACATGGGCCAGTCTCACCACACTGCAAGTGGGGGTGCTGGGTGCTAGGAAAACGGTAGCTTTCCCTTCCAGGCCCTGAAGCCAAAACCAAGAGACAGGTGAATGTGAGGACTTGCCCAGAAGAAGACTGGAGGAGAAGGGAAAGAGGTATTTGATAAAACTAGTATCAGAGGCAGCCAGGAAGGAGAAAAGAAGACACTGAAGTATACTAATATGTAGGTTGAGACGTGTAGGGGGAAGGAATTGGACCACTGGTTATGTACATCTCTTCCAGAGGTCACAGATGCAATGAAATTAGGGACCAGACTGGTAATACAAATGACTGGAACAAGTTGGGTGTAAGATGTCAAGGAAGGCTGGGAGCACTGCCCTGCCTGGAGTCCCAGCTAAGTAAATGCCAACTACTCATGGGTTCATTAGGTGAGTGTGCATGTGATCCCAGCAGAGCCAGTCAGAAGCTTCTCTGGAGTTGGTATATGGTTACTAGAATTGCTAACCTGAGAAAATAAGGGCCTGGAAACTGTCTCATCTACTCTGTGGAGAAAGAGTTTGCGTGAGAAGGGAGGTGGAACAGCAGAGCCAAGGTGGTGGGGAGAAGGAGGAAGCCCTGCTGTCATCGATGATACCTTGGATTTAGTCTGAGGCCAGATCCTCCCCGGACATTCTGTCACAGCAACCAGTCTTATCCCATTTTGCTTATAGCAGCTTAAGTGGGGTTTCTGTCAGGACTGAAGGGGCCCTGATGACTCTTGTCTCTCATCCGTGGCCCCGTCCCTATCACCTCAGTCCACTCCCCAGAGCTAAGTGGTCTTGTAATGTTCCTAACACACACCTGATCTGGACATGGCCCTGCTCAGTGTCCTAAAAGCCTGTCGCCCACACGATAAAATATAAACTCTCTGCGTGATGTTCGAGGCCTGCCAATGATCTGTCTCTTCCTTCTTGGGCAGTCTGTCTCCAGCCACGCTCAGATTTTGCGCGAGTGACATTTGACCTCCTTGTTGATCCTCAGTTCTCCCTGGCCTCCAAGCCTTTCTCCAATTCTTTATTCCCGAGATGCCCTCCCCCTGCTTTGAGCTCAAATGCCATCTCCTCTGGTAAGTTTCCTTTGCTTCCTTAGCCAGAATTTGCTGTTTATTCTCCTCTGCTCCCAGAGTGTCTTCATTTGGGTAATTGTATAGCATGTCATTGTTTTTGCCTTTCTGCAACCAGAGCATCAGCTCCCTGAGAACAGAAGAGGGCATCTATCTGGTTTCTTCATGCTCGGCCAGCAAATGCACTTAATGGGCGCTGAATCAGTATTTGTTGAATGAATGAATGATGGAAGGTTCAATACCGTCTCATAGAGAAGCTGCTCCCAGCTTCTCTTTTCATACGCAGTTCTTTACCACCTAGTTTCCCCACAGGTTCTTAAACCTATGCAACAACTTAAAACTCCATGTCTTTTCAAGACCACAGGTGTCTTGAAAGTCCTCATCTGTGATTTAATCTTCTCAGAAGGCTTCTGAGGCAAAAGCCAGTTCTGAAGCCCATTAGGCCAGCTGGACATCACAGCCAGATGCACATTATGCACCGGGGTGAGAGGCTCAAGGCCTAACTTCCTTTCATTGTTTACAAAAGTACAAGCATCTTTCAGAGGAAAGGAATTGAATATAAGATATGTCAGGTGATCTACCCAGCTGGAGGGGCCCATGTGGTGTGGACTGACTGTCCTCAGTTACCTAAACAGGTGGTAACAGTGACAGTACTCAGAACCTCAGTCAGTATTCTCTGGGCTCCCACCGCCATTTGGGAAGGAAGTTTAGGCTTGTCGGCTTTCCTGGTGTGTAGTGTGTGGTTTCTCTTACTGACCATCAGAGTAGAGCCCTGAAAGAAAGTTGGGTCCCTTCTTGCTAACTCCATGACGCAGAGACGCAGACACTAGCCCTATGTCGTTAGATAGCTTTCGTGCCATTCCAATGGCTGAATCAATGCGGGGGAAATGGGAGGCCACGATAAAGTAATAAGAATACCTTTCATTTACACTTTCTGGGGAACTAACCAGTATCCTGTTAGCCTGAAAAAGTTATTGAAACTTCCCAGAGGTGTCCAACTTACCCCCAGGAAATAATCTAGACCTTTTCACGTTACTTCATTATCTCATATGATCTCAGAACTTTACTAAGCATAAGAGAAAGCAAGCAGGTGTGCTTTTTATTTTGCAGAAAGAGAAATGGACACAGAGGGATTAAGAAGGGCATTTCCCAAGGTTTGAGAGTGACCAGGCGGCCAAGGGGACAAGGCCACACCTGGGTTATTAGCCTGGGGGTCTTCAACCTATGCTGCTTGCATAGCCCCCAGAAAAATGTGTAAAACTAAGTACTCCTCATACATTTCTAAATTGACTTCAAAATTTGTCCATCATATGTTTAAAGAATTGCAAAGAATATCATTTCCAGAACTTTCTAAATGTAAACATTTAAAAATACATCTGATATATCCAAGAAAATGTATCCTCTAAATGTATCCAATGGAATTTAAATACAAAGCAATTTGACTATCGTATCCATTTAAACAAAAATAAATGAGCAAATGCTTCTTTAACTGTTAGAAATTTTATATGATTTATTTATTCTTGAACTTACACTTCCATTCCACTTCCCCTCAGAATTTAGAACTAATATAATTTTATCTTATTTTTAGAAATGTTTTATTGATCACCCTATCAAACTTCTTTACACAAAAATATGTACATAAATATCAATTTAAATTTTTTAAAGTTTCCTGTGACCATAAGGTTCTAAGTAATAAAATTCTTCTATATTGTTACTGTTACAATTACTATTATTAATCAATTGATTTAAACAACATAAATATATTATAAACTTTGATGAACAATTATAGAATAAAAAAGAAAATTGTATTGGAAATGCACCTTTTATTGAGAGGAGGGTTTTTTTTTCCAATTCATTCATGTATCTGTCGATGAGTGTCACTTATTCACAGAATGAGACAGTTATCCATCATTTCTATTTCCATTAGTTGTATTTATAGATGTAAAACTTGAGAAAATTTGTTCATAGATAAGTAAATGGGAATGGCAGGAGTCTTATTACAGCAATGTCAATCAATTCTTTGAGTTCCCTTTGAGTTATATGCCAAAAACCACATTGTGATCTATTATCAAAAATTATTTTTAGTGATCTGTCAAATGACAACTCCATTAGGTTCTACTTGAATTTTGTTGACAGCAAAGAACTGGAAACTACTTGACTTGCAAAAATTTATTAGCCAGACATTAGAGCCATTTACTGTCTCAAGCCTCTCCCTATACCTCCACGGTTTCTTCTCAGGTGCTTTTTACCTGGGAGAATGCATCTCAGTAATACTAGAGAAAAAAAGCCAGTCATTTGTTCAGTAAGAGAAGAGCATTGTAAGAGGAAGATGGGAAAGAAGCCAGCAAGACCCCTTTCTCAGTGTGCTCTCAGGCCGATCAACTTTGAGAAACGCTTTGAATGGAAGTTGAGGATCTTGAAATTGATTCCCCGAAACCTACCCACGCCCTCCATCCCTTGCAAAGCCTTTGTGAACTCTTTTGGGATGAGCATGCTACAGTTTGAAGACCATTGTATGAGCTCATTCACCACCGCTTCTAAATATATCCTTCAAACTGGCGCCCCATCATCACACCTTGTACATCAATCACCAACAATGTGTTGGGCATTATTCTGAGTACTGGAGATACGACAATGAATAAAAGAGACAAAACTTCTGCCCGCCACCCTAGTGGAGGAAATAGACAATAAATTATCGGAATTTGACTCTATTTTACACTGAGCCAACTGAGGACATGACAGAGTCAGAAATAGAGAGCTCGGGCCATTCTGACCCTGGAACATGGCTGTCTTGTCTCCCCTGCAGCTGCAAGGGCAGGGTGCTGTGGCCTTCGTCCTAAATGCCCCGGCACAAGCAAAGTGCCAGGCTCATAATGGGCTCTCCACACATATTGGTCTAATTAACTGGGTGAAGCTGCAAGTCAAAGAAATTTTATTCATCTTTCTAATGTGTCTGCTACAATTGTCCTTTAAATAAGGACTACTGTTGAAACTGGCAGAGTTAGCCATTGATGATTACATAGCTAGGAACTAAAGTTTTTTTCCTTTTTGCAATTACTGATTGTAGCTTTTAGCCGCTCCCCCGCCCACTGTTGACTGTGCTGCTTAGGCAATATGCTATCTGACTCCCACTACGGTCCTATAAATAACATCTCCCTGGAGCCTGGGTCACCATAGTAATGGGTGTTTGAGCTGTGTTTCAGGAATTAGAACCCCTTGTCCACTACAGGCCAGTTGAGACCACCAACCCATCAACTGGGCCCACGCAGATGTCCGATAAGCGACCTTTGGACGTCAAAAGGCTAAAAACTCCACCCTCGGGTGACGCCAACGCCGCCATTTTGTGAACATGCGTCCTATGAAGAGGCATGAAGTCTGACTATGCTTGCACAGATCATCAATTACCTCACCTCTCCTCACCTCCAATCATCTATCTCCACACTTCAGACTGCCCTGCCCCCTACCCCATAAGTATCCCTGAGTCCCTATTTTCGGGGAGGCGGATTTGAGACTCATTCTCCAGTTTCCACACTTGGCTGTCTTGTGATTAAACCCTCTCTCTCTGCAATCTCATCATCTCAGTGTTTGGCTTTCTGGGCTGTGGGCAAAAACGAACCTGGTTCAGTAAGAGTAAAGTCATTCATAAAATCATAGCATTTTTAAGAACCAGAAGGAGACTTAGTGACCACCTGACCTCGTTTTTCCCTTTTCTTAAAGAAGAAAAATGAAGCCTCGAAAGGTGAAGTGACTTGTCAAGGTCACGAATCTAATCCGTGACAGATCTTGTGTTTGTGGTCCGTGAAAAATCTCTAGATACCTTCAATCCAGGCAAATTCTGCATCCATTGTCTTTATAGTAGTCTCGGTTTGATAGCTGTCACTGAGAAATGTCCCTGCCCCATACCCATGTAACCTCCCAACAAAGCCTCAGCATCTACATAAAAAGTGAAATAAAAAAATGTTTCTTTCTCCTTCTATGTATGAATTCCCTTGGAATTCACAGGAAATGTGTATCATGACAGAAACAACTGGTGGGTCATTTAGAGTGGCTACCTCTACAACCCAAAATGTGATTTCTTCTTTTCAGCTCGCAGAGTATGAATGGAATTTTTAATGAATGGGAGTCTTCCATGGTTTCATTTAATGTGAATTTAACATCTGTAATGGAGCCGAGGGGCCAAATTTCCCACAAAGGGTTAGCAGGATTATTGGTCAAGAAGATTCCTTAGGCAGAGAAGTAACAGTCAAGTGGAAATGCAGTTGCTTCTGTTCTGAGGTCTCTGGGGTAAATCCTTGGAGTGGCTGCTGCCCCTCCAGAGGGAAGTCCCTGGTGGCCAAATAAAGAGGTTCCAAGTAAAAGAAAGAAAGAGTTGTTTAATTACACTGGCACAGATGGGAACCAAACGAGTAAATAAAGAAAGAGCCTCTGAGAGGAGAATTTGTTGGTTTGGTTTCTGAGTCTGTCCCCAGTGGTTTCACTTTGCATTTCTGTGGCATTTGGTTGAGGTAATGTGCTGTGAGAAGTTTCTGCTCATATCTTTTGAATAAGAAACCCTGGAAACCACACGCAGGGGTAGGGACCAAAGGAACCCAGAAAGAAGAGCTCCCTTCACAGCTGTGCTTCAGTCTCCACGGATGACTCCCGATTGGGAGCTCTGTCCCTGAGCTCTCTTCTGCATTCTAAGCTGGATTTCTCACTCCATTCTGGAAGTCTTGATTCGAAAGTTCCAAAGACATCTCAAATCTATTCTCATTATCTTTATCCTGGAAACTGCTCCTTCTTCTGTTTTCTCTTGTTTAGCAAACAGCCCCACCATTTATCCAGGTACCCAAGTCTGAAACTTCTCCTATCATCTTGACTCCTTCTCCTACACCACTTCAAATTTAATCATCACCATCATCAAAATAAATTTCACACCTTTCTCCTCTTCAGCAGGCCTAGTGCCAATGCTTTAGTGGAATCATCGATCCTCACGAGGGCTAATATAAAAACCTCCTACTGAGAGTCCCAACCTCCACTCAGGTCCCCTCCAGTTCATCCTCCACACTGTTCCTCATGATCTTTCAAAACAGCAATTCCAATTACCTGCCTTTCCACTCCTTAAAGTCCTTCGTGGCTCCGGCAACAGAGGTGTATATGAAATATGATGAAACAAGGAGGAAAGCTCTGAGTCTGGACATATGAGTAGGAATTCTGGCACTGCTACTGATCTTGGCGAGGTCACCTGGCCTGTCTGAGCCTCAATTTACGTATCTATAAAATAAGATATCTGAACTAGGACAATGGCTTTAAAACTAGGACAATGGACTTTTAGTCCAGGACCAACAGTAAGAAATACATTTAAACCACAACACACAAACACACACACACATACACACACATGCAGAGGCACACAGCATATACAAAAATGCACACACAAAAAGCACATACGTGCACATGCAGACCACACACACGTACAGGCACACATATAAACACACACTAGACACAGATGCATATTTGTACACACAAATCATATTGAAAAACACAAAGTTTCCCAATATGATACATAGCCTTTCTATGTGTAATGTACTTTGCTACTTTCTATTTTAGTCTGTATTTTTAATTCTTAATTTTGTGTGTGTGTGTGAGGAAGATTAGCCCTGAGCTAACATCCGTTGCCAGTCCTCCTCTTTTTGCTGAGGAAGACTGGCCCTGGGCTAACATCTGTGCCCCTCTTCATCCACTTTATATGGGACGCCTCTACAGCGTGGCTTGACAGGCGGTGCGGCGGTCCAGGCCTGGGATCCAGACCCTCGAACCCTGGGCCACTGAAGTGGAGTGCGTGCACTTAACCATTACATCACTGGGCCAGCCCCTAATTTTTAATTTTTTTTTTGTGAATGATTGGCTCTGAGCTAACATCTGTTGCCAATCCTCCTCTTTTTTTTTTTTTTTTTTTGCTGAGGAAGATTAGACCTGAGCTAACATCTATGCCCATCTTCCTCTATTTTGTATATGGGACACTGCCACACATGGCTTGATGAGCGGTGCATAGGTCCATGCCTGGGGTTCGAACCTGCAAACCCCGGGCCACCCAAGCAGAGCACGTGAACTTAACCACTAGGCCACCAGGCTGGCCCCATAAATTTCTGATGAATGAAATAATGCTAGATGTGAGCCACAAAATTGATTTCAGGACTCACTGGGAGGCTGTGACCTGTTGTTGATAAATATTGAGCTACATGATTTCTAAGTTTCCTTCTAACTCTGGAGATTTAGATAGGCCATGGTGGAAAAGAGAAGAGCTTCCAGAATATAGCAAGAATGGCCAGGAAGAATCCCATGTAACTAATAATATAGAAACACTCACTCACTTCTATATTATAAGGCAGTCCCGTATCCTTGTCAACAGTTCACTACTCTGCTACTTGCAAATATGGAAACCAAAGACACCAGTTAAAAATTAACCACAGACCTCACTTAAAATTGTGCAACTGGGGCCGGCCCCGTGGCGTAGTGGTTAGGTGAGCGCCCTCCACTGCTGGCGGCCGGGGTTCGGATCCTGGGTGCGCACCGACGCACCGCTTGTCAGGCCATGCTGTGGTGGAGTCCCACATAAAGTGGAGGAAGATCGGCATGGATGTTAGCTCAGGGCCAGTCTTTCTCAGCAAAAAGAAGAGTATTGGCATGGATGTTAGCTCAGGGCTGATCTTCTTCACACACACACAAAAAAAAATTGTGTAACTGGTTTCATTATAGTATCCACAATTCCATGTCTCTTTAGGCAGCCAGTCCCTTTTAAAACACAAAAAAAGTGTGGGGAACAGCTTTTTTTTCACTTAATAATATGTCTTGCAGGTCATTCTATATCAGTATATTCAGATACACCTTCTTAATGGCTGCATAAAATTCCTTTTTACAGATAGAGCTTTATTTAACTAATTCCTTATTATTGGTCATTTCTATTGTATTACAAACATCCTAGAAGTGAAATTCCTGGGACTGAGAATACACGTGGTTTTCATTTAATAGACTTTGCCAAGTTACCTTCCACGGAAACGCTCCCCATCTACTGAGCATTTGTGAGTGCCTCTCATCGCAGACCCTCACCCACATTCGCTTGAGAATCAGTCACAAGGACTCGAACCACAGCTTTGGCATGAAGTGTGTGACTTTGAACAAGTGAGCTTCACTTTTCCTGACTTTTGGCAATACTCACATGGTTGTTATGAGGATTAAATGTGATAATAAATGCAGTAGATATTTTATAATTTAACACGTATGGTTGGCAGCATCTCATTTTTTACCAGCTCCATCCCAGTGCTGAGACTGTATATATAATACATAACATATACATTATATATGTGTAATTATTCACTCTTTAACTTGCTATCGTAATAGTGTAAGCCCCGTGAGGGCAGTCAGATTTAAATAGTACACCTCCTAGCCTCTGTCGGCACACGATGTCCTAGAGCACACAACTCTTTCTTTAAATATATAGTTTTCAAGTGAGTCTTGCTTATTGATGGTCTTAGAAATTTAAAGCCTTCTAAGCTGTTATGCAGGGCATAAAGGACTGAAGAAATCATTATAGATGACCAATATCTATTACCAAAAATAATTATTGTTCTGACAGAAGCTGGTTTGGGAATGTCATAATATATCACAGAAAAAAATTCAAAACAACATTTCTTACAGCCATTTATTAGAACTTGAATGTTTTCAACAGCTTTATTGATGTATAATTTACATACCCTAAACTCCACTTTTTGAATGTAAAATCAGTGCTTTTTGATAAACTTACAGAGTTGGGTAAACATCATCACAATCCAGTTTTAGAACATTCCGTCAATCCAGTAGGATTCCTGCATGCCTGTCAGTGTCTCCTCTGCAAGTACACCACATCAGTTAGCTAGGGATGTGTGGAGAATTTTTCAAGTCCCTCTGTGGTTGTCCATTTTTAGGATGTCCCTATTAAATTTCTGCCTTGTCAGCCATTATGTTGCTTTCCCCAACCTGGACTGCAGCCTCAGGTGAGTCAGCATTGGTCCTCCCTATTCACTTGCCGCCAAGATCATTGCTATGATTGACAATACGACTGGGGGTGGGTTTTCCACCTTCTGCTGACACTCAATTGCACTTCCTCCAGCAGCGAAGCTGCGGGTTGTCTCAGCTTGCCCCATCCTGCTAGAACCTTTGCAGTGACTGAGCTAGGACAGAGATGGGAGCAGTCCCAGGAAGCATGCCATAGACTCCCACTATTATTACTGAAATATAGCAGTTTTTCACAAAGAAAAATGCTTCTTAGTTTGTTGTTTGCCTTTGGTCAACTTCCAGAGTCCTGAAATGGAGGTAGTTGACAATGTTGTCTAGTTTTATTATTATTTTTCAGGGAGATGACTTGCTGACTTGCTCATTCTGCCCTATTGGAAGTCGGGAACTTGGGTTTCAAGATGAGCAGCTCTCCTCTATTCAACTTCTCAGTGTTCCAGCAGCTTTGATCCTTGGCTGTCGGGGACATTCTCCTCCAAGTGATGATACCTTTGGAAGGAGAGCCAGGACCCAATGTCACCATGCCAGACTTGTCCATCAGGAGGTGGCCAGACATCACTCAGCATACACAGTTTGCCTTGGTTCTTCAGGGGCAACTTGATGGGCAAAATTGTAACCACACAAAATTGGGGTTCTCTGCCCAATGCCCATCAACAAGCCAATTAATTATGGCACCAGCCTTTGGGGGAGGAATCAGCTTTTATTCTGTGAGATAGATCTGCAGGGAGACAGGGGGCATGTGCCCTCAATCTGTCTCCCCGATTCAGGATTTGGGGCGAAATTTAAGAGATTAAGGTGAACAGGCTGGTGTGCAGAAATGCTGGTGGGACAGATGTTGGCTGGTGGGTTTCAAGCATTTATGGTAAGGTTTTAAACATTTATGACAGGATTCTAGACATTTATGATGGGGTTCTAAACATTTTTGATGAGGTGGGGAAGGAACTTTAACACCAGATCTTCCTGAACGAGGGACCCTTCACTTCTGATAAGAGTCTGACTTGCAAGTTCCGGTCGTGCCCGGGTCCTTGGGTTCCGTGGGGAGGAGGCTCTTTGGTTTCAGGTCACAACTTCTTTTGCACATGCCCTGGCCACGAAACTTTGCAGTTTTTCTCTAAGATAAGAGATGGGGTCAGTTGAACTGGTCCTGGAGGGCCTGCAGTTACTAAATGAGCCCAATGGGGCAAGAGAAGCAGCAGTAAAAAATATGTGTTAAGTACTCACAGAGTAAATAAAACCTTCTCTTATGGCTTAAAAGCTGAGAACTGAACCCTTCCCCAGCCCAGGAAAATCCAGAGATAAGGACCATCGCACAAATGACAACCTTGTACAGGAGTGTGCACAATTAGAATTCTGGGAGAGAGCTGTGGGGCTGAAAGAAATTATTGTCTTGAGATGGACATATTTTGTTCTAAGCAGTGTAGCAAATTCAGTGCTCCTCTTATATCCGGAGAGAGGGACCCTTTACTGATACACCAAGAAGGCAGGACAGCACAACAGCTTGATGTGCAGGGTCTGGAGCCAAACCTCCTCTTTCCACTTGCCCATTTACATGCTCTGTGACCTTGGACAATTTTCCATAAGTTCCTTTTGCCTCACAGGCCACAACTGTAAAGTGAAGAAGAAGATGATATCAACAATACCAGCCTCAGAGGGTTGGTACATGTGGAAAGTCTTAGAATCATGCCTGACTCATCACATGAGCTCAAGAGATATTAGTTCTTATTAATAATAACATCCTTTTTTCTAGGGTTTCCCCGTGTACCCTTCAGGAGAGGCTGCTGGCCATGACATCCCCTTACCAGCCCCAGGATAGAGCAGAAGGGTGACAGCAGGAGCTTAAGAACCGCACTGCTCTCAGGTGCAGAACTGTGCCCAACAAAATTACCAGATCCACTCAGGATGACCCACTGGCTACCATGCTCCTCACACGTGTTTGGGAGCTCCTTGGGACCATCCCACTTCCATTCCTGAGCCATTATGCCGCCACTGTACCTGGGCCACACACCTCCATTCCCCAAGCAGGGCATCCAAGAGTCAAAGGTCCTCCACCTGGACTCCCCCAACTCTTCCCTTCAGCTCCTGTAGCCAGTCTCAGGCAGCCAGTGCTGCCCAGGCCAGCCTGCCAGCTCAGCCTGGCTTCAGGCAGTGGCCAACAGTCCCTAAGGCGACACTTGGGAGCCCCATAACCCTGCCAAGACAGCAGATATCTGCCTTTCTGATCATCTGAAATAATCAGCTTGATAAAGACAAATTCAGTGAAAAATATATATGCCATATTCTTGGTTTTGTCAAAACTACAATTATTCCAAAATTTGACTTCAGTTCTTGCTTAGTGCTACATGAGACACGACAGAGTATTTTAAATGATTCTTATCTGTTGGAAATATAAGCCTACCCCATTTGGAGGGCTCAGTATTAAACACACTAAAAGTCCTTATCACATTGAATTCCCATTTTCATGCTATATAACATACACTCAGATCTATACAATACAGGTTTAAATGATACAGTCAAGGTTAAGACAACCAAACCAAACCAAACCAAAATAAAACGAAACAAAGCACTAAGAAAGCAGCGTGTGTGCGCTTCACAGTGTGGCCAGTGAGCACGGACCGCCTGAGTGGGAAAACTGGCTCCTCCCCAGGCAGCCGTGGGGGCTCCGGCAAGCTCAGGACCCCGCTGCGCCTGCTCCCCTACCTGCAGAACAGGGGCGATCACAGCACCTGCCTCACGGGGTCGAGTGCTTGTTAAGACCTGCCTGTGGAGCATCCTGCGCCTCTGTGAGAGGAGGAGGGGGACTTTATTCCCCTGCTACTTACTCAAGTTTTTAAATAGCTGTTGGTTTATTCAGTCTTCTATTTCTCTTCAAACTTATTTCCATATTTGTATTTTTCAAATTTATAATGTTGTTCTCTTAGAGTATTAAATTTTCCTACTGCATCTGCAGTTATGTCTCCCCCTCCTTCCTGATGCTGTCCTAATTCCCGGCTTCTCACTTTTTTCCTGGTTGGTATAACCAGGAGTTAGCTTATTGTCTTTTCAAAGAACTGGCTTTTAGTTTTATTGATCATCATTAATTTCTACTTTTGTATTTATGTTTTTCCTGCTTTCTTTGACTTTACTTTGAGTCAAATGCTTCCTGAGTTAACTCATTTATTTTTCTTAACAAGTTTTAATATATGAGATATCCCAAATACTCAAAAAAGCACAAAAGAAAACAAAAAACACCAAAAACATATATATGTAATAAACACCTATGTAACTATCACCCCTCCAGGACGTAATGTGTGTAGCACACTTAGAACAGGGCCTGACACATTGTCGATGTTTATAAAGGTTAACTATTGTCCCATGTATTCTTATTCTTATTATATTATTTATGGGGCAGATAAATCAGCATTCCCTGATCGCTGTCTGTGAAACTCAAAGAGACCACAAAAACTTACCACTAAATGGACTTAGCTTTTAAGACAAAAGACTCACATTATTATTAATTTTTCCATCCACATATTTGTTTCCAGTTTTTTGGGTTTTCTTAATTGCGGTAACATTAGTTTATATCATTATATAAATTTCAGGTGTACATCATTATATTTCAATTTCTATGTAGATTACATCACGTTCACCACGCAAAGACTAATTACAATCCATCACCATACACACCACATTACTTTTTTTGGTTTTTTTTTGTGAGGAAGATTAGCCCTGAGCTAACATCCGATGCCAAGCCTCCTGTTTTTTTTTTGCTGAGGAAGACTGGCCCTGGGCTAACATCCGTACCCATCTTCCTCTACTTTATATGGGATGCCGCCACAGCATGGCTTGACAAGTGGTGCGTCGGTGCGCGCCCGGGATCCGAACCCCGGGCCGCTGCAGTGGAGCGCGCGCACTTAACCGCTATGCCACTGGGCCAGCCCCACACACCACATTACTTTTAATCAATAAAGTAAATTGTATGTTAAGTCAAGGTGTTCAATGCAATTAGTGTTTTCAGTGATAAAATAAATAAAGGAAAAATGATTATTCAAATGTTTTACTCTTTTTATTGGAAATTTTAGTAAGAATATAGTCTATGCTTTCATAATTTTAACAGTCAGTGGAGGAGAACGTTCATATTTTAACAATCCGCGGTAAGCCAGTGTTAGGAGGCGCTGCTAGGAGAATGAGCAGGTAGAAAGAGCCTGCTACACTCTTTAGTTCCCATGTGAAGTTATAGGGACAGTAGATTAGTGAATGTCCCAGGACACATTCAGCATCAATAACAGCATTAAAATAATTAGAAAATAGTCATTTAAAACAGCGTGCTAAATATATTTGTAACATATATAACAAAAGCATAATATTCAAAATATCTTAAAACGTCTTACATATCAATTAGGAACAGACCAGCAATGCAATTTATGAGTGATGAAAGACAATGAATAGGCGACTGATACAAGAAATATGAATGACTGTATAATATAAAAAGATGCTTAACCTAACTAACAATGAACAAAATGTAAACTAGATATGTTTAGTCCTAACACATTGGCAAAGATAAAAATAAATAATTGATAATACCCAGGATTAGCAGCCGTTTGGTGGCAGTGTGACCTGGTGCAGCCTATACCAGAAGGTACCAGACCTTTCTTCCTCTCAGGTTCAGTGCCAGCTGGAACCAGTGTCTGCCTCAAAGTGCCATCAAGTCCCATGGGCTTTCACTGAGTCTTACACTCCTCCTGAAACCAGTCACTGTGGTTCCAGAATGCAGTACCACGGTTGGCTTATTCCAGCCAGTGTGGGAACCCCACCCAAAGGGAATAAAGATTTAGGACTCTTCAGCGTGAAGACAGCATTTAAAGCCACAAGAATGAATAAAATGGAGAAAATTCAGAGAAGAGCCGCAGCACCAAGCCTTGGGAAACTATCATGTGACCACAGACATTGTATGTATCTTTCCATTGTTTTTTTATACTTTTACACTTATATTTATGGTTTCTTCGTTTGGTAGTGTATAAGGGATTAGCTCACGTGTATTGTTCTACAACGTGTCTATTTGTTTCACTTACTGATATGTCCTGGAGAAATTTCCATGTGTGGTGTCCCCAAGCTCAGAGCTTCCCTGGTGCATATCTCTGAAGAATTAACTCTTGACTGGGACCCAGAAGGAAGTGGAGGTGGTCTGCTCCTTAGGCCCCAACTTGGTAGGACTTTTCTCTTCTTATGTTTTATTTTTTTGTTACCCTTTTCAGAGTTTATTTTCATGATTTGATCTCTTTGGTGGTACATCTGTGCTGTCATTTCAAGGAGATTTGAGGAGAGTAGGTGTGTAAGTCATATGGCCAGTATGCTGTAGCGAAGCAAAAGTCTCCATAATGTAGTTTTAAGGGGTAAAAGCAAGTTGCAGAAATATCTACATGTATATATAAATAACACATATAATATTTATATATAATACCATTTTTAAATTGATAAATGTATGCTCTGTATATTTAGAAGTCAAGCAAGAACTTTCTATAGTATACATTTCTATATTTTTAAAAGTTTTGGAATGGGCATTGATTATTTTTACAACAAAGATTCTTAAAAATCAGTAAACTGATATTTAATTTTTTAAAAGAATACAAAGTTATTGAAGAAATTATTGAAAATTCAAGAAGCAAATGAATTTTTTTTAAAAAAAACCTCCATAATTTCCTTTCACTCTGGTGACAACTATTTGGCAGATGAATATTTCAGCCTGTATCTTCCTCACCTTCTCTTCCCGCAAGTGTGCACATGCTTTCCTCCCCAATGCAGTCGTTGTGAACATAATGATGTTTTCTCTCAACAATACGTCATGAGCATCTTTCCAGATCAATGAAAGAAGTATCAACTAATCTAAAAGAAGATTTAATATTCTCTGTCCATAGAACAATAAAATTATAAATCAATATGAGAAGATAGGAGAAAATACATTTGGAATTTTAAAGACGTCATTCTAAATAATGTATGAGTTCGAGAAGAAATTACAATGGAAATTTCAAAATGTCGAGAACTAAAAGATAACCAAGGCCCTGCCCATCAAGACTTGTAAGATGCAACGAAGGCTGTAGGTATGTGGTGATTTGTAGTCTCACACGCATTTATTAGGAAACAAGAAAGATTGAAAATAATCTGATTTTTAAAATCAGGGTGATAATTACGTGGGTGTTTATTACATATATGGTTTTTGGCTTTTTGTTTTGTTTTGTTTTCTTTTCTTTTCTGGGTGTTTGGGATATCTCACATATTAAAACTTTTTATGAAAAATAAATGAGTTAACTCAGGAAGCATTTGACTCAAAGTAAAGTCAAAGAAAGCAGGAAAAAGGAAATAAATACAAAGCACAAATTAATGACAGTCAACAAAACTAAAAGCCAGTTCTTTGAAAAGACAATAAACTCACTCCTGGTTATACCGACCAAGAAAAAAGTGAGAAGTCGGGAATTAGGACAGCATCAGGAAGGAGGGGGAAGACATAACTGCAGAAGCAGTAGGAAAATTTAAAACTCTAAGAGAACAACATTATAAATCTGAAAAATTCAAATTATGGAAATAAGTTCAAAGAGAAATAGAATACTGAATAAACCAACAGCTATTTAAAAACTTGAGTAAGTAGCAGGGGAATAAAGTCCCCTTCCTCCTCTCACAATGGCACAGGGTGGCTTCACAGGCAGATTTTAACGAACATTCAACAGATTCCTCCTATCCAATACAACTATCACAGCAAACAGAGAATTTTCTTTAAAGAAAGAAAGCTACCAACTCATTTTCTGAGACAAAACTGTCCTAGCCTGGGTTTCCCTGAAAACAGAGCCTGAGACACAGGCTTGTACATAGGTAGTTTATTTGGAATGTGATCCTGGGAAGCAGAAGTGAGGGACAGAAGGTTGAAACAGGGAAGGAGGAAAGCTAATATAAGGAAGCATCATTGAGTTGGCTTCTGCTTAGGGAGACTGGCACCTTCTCAGAGGCCTTATTAATTTTTATCTCAGGACTGTCAGCCTGGGATAAGAAAGGAGGGTGCAGAGGCGCTCCTGAGTGCCTTGGTCAAGGTCCACCATTGGTCAAGGGTGGCCCCACACGTGTTACCTCCTCACTCCCCAACACTTCCAGGTACACATGTGTGAGTGCAGAGCAGGCTTTGCAGGCATCTCGTGCCTGTGCATTGAGAAAGCCTAGGAAGGATGTGAGAGGAACGTGGCCTGGCCCTAGACAAGCTACAGTTAGGTTGTACCTGTCCAAAGCCAGAGACAAAGCCAGAATGGAATGGTCACCCAGCAGCAATGGGAGTTAGAGGCAGAGCTGGAAAGATTTTAAAAGAATGCTCAAGAGATGTCCAATACAAAAACCAAAAACAGATGTTTTGGTTTTTGCCACCAAAACCAGATCAAAACTATATAAGTAAAGGAATCTATGGGCCAGTCTCACTTACATACATAGATACAGAAGTCCTAAATAAAATATAAGCAAGCCCAAGAGGTGTTTATCTCAAGAATGCAAGAATTCACCATTAGAAACATTCGTCAGTGTGACTTCACACGCTAACAGATTAAAGAATAAAAACAAAATATGATCATGTCCTTAGATGCAGAGGAAGCATTTGAATTTCATTCACATTAAAAAACCTCTTAACAAACTAGGAATGCAAAGAAATGTCCTTTTATTAATAAAGGTTTTCTATCAAAAACTAACAGCAGCACCACAAAAAGGTGAAGGCCTAAACGTTTTCCCATTAAAATCAGGATCATGTCAAGATACTCACTATCTCCTCTATATGAAATAAAGAAAACTTCCAGAAATAACCCCTTACATTTATGGTTTGCTGATTTTCAACAAAGGTACCAAGGCAATCCAATGGGGAAAAAATAGTCTTTTCAACAAACGGTGCTGGGACAACTGAATAGCTGCATGCAAAAGAATGAAGTTGCATCCCTAGTCCACATCATATAAAAAAATGAACTGAAAATGGATCAAACACCTAAAGGTAAGAGCTAAAATTATAAAACTCTTAAAAGAAAACAGAGGTATAAATGACCTTGGATTAGGCAATGATTTCTTAGATGTGACACCAAAATCACAAGCAACAAAAGAAAAAATACATAAATCATCAAAATTTGTAACTTCTCTGCTTCAAAGAACACCATCAAGAATGTGAAAATACATCTCACATAATGGGAGAAAATTTTTGCAAATCATATATCTGGTAAGAGACTTGTATCTAAAAAATATAAAGAACTATTACAACTCAATAATAATAAAAATGGGCAAAGGATCTGAATAGACATTTCCCTAAAAAAGATATACAAATGGTCAATAAGTACATGAAAAGATGCACACCATCATTAGTCATTAAGGATGAAAATAAAAATGACAATGAGATACTACTTCAAACCCAATAGCATGATTATAATTGAAAAGTTAGATACTAACAACTGCTGGTGATAATGTAGAGAAATTGGAACCCTCATACACTAATGGTGGGAATGTAAAATGGTGCAGCCAGTTTGGAAAACAGTCTGGCAGTTCCTCAAATAGTTACCATGTGACCTAGCAATTCTACTTTAGATTTATACCCAAAAGAAATAAAAACATACGTCCACATGAGAACACGAATTCATGAATATTCATAGCAGGATTATTCATAATAGCCAAAACATAGAAACAACCCTTATGTTCATCAACTGATGAATAGATAAATAAAATGTGACATATCTATATAATGGACTATTATTTGGCAATAAAAAGGAAGGAAATGATTTGGCAATGACTTCATGGATATGACAACAAAAATGCAGACAACAAAAGTAAAAATAGATAACTTGGACTTCATCAAAGTTAAGAACTTTTGTGCATCAAAGGATACTATCAAGAAGAGAAAAAGACAACCTACTGAATGGGATAAAATGTTTACAAATAACATATCCAGTAAGAGATTAATATCCAAAATATGTAGAGAACTCCTAAATCTCAACAACAACAACAACAAAAAACCTCAATTCAAAAATGGGCAAATTACTCAAATAGACATTTCCCCAAAGAAGATATACAAATGGCCAATAGGTGCATGAAAAGATGTCCAACATCATTAGTCATTAGAGAAATGCAAGTCAAAACCACAATGAGATACCACTTCACACCTACTAGGATGGCTATAATAATGATAAAAAAATACAGAAAATAAGTATTGACAAGGATATGGAGAAATTAGAACCCTCATGCATTGCTAGTGGGAATATGAAATGGTGCAGCCACTGTGGAAAACATTTTGGTGGTTTCTCAAAAGGTTAAATATGGAAATATCATATAACTGAGCAATTCCACTCCTGGAGAATTGGAAAGAATTTAAAAAATAGAGACTCAGATATTTGCCCATTAATGTCCATAGCAGCATTATTCACAATAGCCAAAAGGTGGAAACAACCCAAGTGTCCATCAACAGATGAATGCATAAACAAAATGTAGTATATACACAAAATGGAATATTATTCAGCCATAAAAAGGAATGAAATTTTAATAGGCCATAACATGGATGTATCTTGAAAACATTATGCTGAGTGAAATAAGCCAGACACAGAAGGACAAATAGTTTAAGATTCCACTTACAAGAAATACCTAGAAGATGCAAATTCATAAACAAAGAAAGTAAAATACCAGGGGCTGGAGGAAGAAGGGAAGTTACTGTTTAATGGGTATAGACTTTTTTGGGGAATGTTCAAAAAGTTTTGAGTATAGATGGTGCTGATGGTTACACAACATTTTGAATGTATTTAATGTCACTGAATTATGCACTTACAAATGGTTAAAATGATAAATATTATGTTATGTATATTTTACCACAATAAAAAAAAAGAAATGAAATATTGATACATTATGCTCCAACATGGATGAACCTTGAAAATATTATGCTAAGTGAAAGAAGCCAGTCACAAAAGGTCATGTATGGTATGATTCCATTTATATGAAATTCCAGAATAGGCAAATTTATAGAGACAAAAAGCAGATTAGTGGTTGCTTAGGGCTAAGGGGAAGAGGGGGAGTTGAGGGCTGATAGCTAAGGGGTATGCAGGGTTTTTTTGTGTGTGTGTGAGGAAGATTAGCCCTGGGCTAACATCCAATGCCAATCCTCCTCTTTTTGCTGAGGAAGATTGGCCCTGGGCTAACATCCATGCCAATCTTCCTCTACTTTGTATGGGACGCCACCACAGCATGGCTTGACAAACGGTGCGTCAGTCTGCACCCAGGATCTGAATCTGCGAACCCTGGGCCACCAAAGCGGAGCAGGTGCATTTAACCGCTACACCACCAGGTCAGCCCTATGTATGCAGTTTTTTAATGAGGTAATGAAATATTCTGAAACTGATTGTGGTGATAGTTACATAACTCTGTAAATATACTAAAAGCCATTGAATTTTACAATTTAAATGGGTAATTTGTCTTAGGTGTGTGAACTGTATCTCAATAAAGCTATTACAAATACAAAAATAAAAAAATTATTCAAATTATTTTAAAATAAGAAAATAAGACCAAAAATGTAAAAAGAAGAATGCAAAGAAGGAGGTGCACAGGAAGAGGGGCAGAGAATGAAAAAGAAGTTCTTTGAAACAACATTCTTTTTTGTTTATGATATAACTGTCTATATAGAAAAGTTGACTCTTCAGACAAACTCTTTAAATGTTGCTGAATCCAAGGTTAACACACCAAAATCAATAGTAGTCTGTAGTAGGCTGAATAATGGCTCCTAATAGTATCAGGTCCTAATCTCTGGAATCTAATAAATGTTGCCTTATTTGGGAAAAGGATCTTTGCAGATGTGATTACGTTAAGGATGCTGAGATGAGATCATCTTGAATTATTCAGGTAAACCTTAAATGCAATAACAGGTATCATAAGAGGGAGATTTCACACACACACACACACACACACACACACACACACACACAGAGGAGAAGGCAATATGAAGACAGAGCAGAGAGGGATTTGAAGGTTGACCTTGAAGACTGGAGTGATGTGGCCACAAACCGGCAGCCATCAGAAGCTGGAAGAGGTGGGCAATGGATTCTCTCCTAGAACCTCTGGAGGGAGTGCAGCCCTCCCAACAGCTTGATTTTGGCCCAGTGATACTAATTTTGCACTTCTAGTCTCTGGAACTGTGAGAGAATAAATTTCTGTTGTTTTAAGCCATCAAGTTTTTTAGAAATTTCTTACTGCAGCCATGGGAAACTAATGCACAGTCCTATAGCACCCACCAGAAGAAATTAATTGAAAAACATAATGAATAAAAGTTCCTACTTGCAATAGCAATAAACACTTTAAGATTCTTAGGAACAAATCTAACACGATACAGCACTAATTGTGGACTTCCTGGTGTGTGTGCTCAGGTCTTGCTTCCCTATCAGACTAAAAAGCCCTTTGAGATTATAGAACACATCTTTATTTATGAATGATGTGTCAAGTGCCTCATATAAACTGATTAGTCCACCAAGTACTAGAGATTTAGAAGTAGACATAGATCCTGTCCTCAAAGCAGACAGACAGGTAATGATAGTAAAATGCAGTAGGTACCTCAACAGTAGCATGAACAGAGTTCTGTAGGGGTTTGGCAGGAAGGTGGGAGGGAATGGGAGCAACTAGCCTTACCTTGAAAATTAAGAAAGTTTCACAAAGGAGACAGATGCTGAAATGGCTCTTCAAACTTTAGGCCAAGAAGGAGTAGGGATGGACAATGCAGGTAAAGGAAGGGGGAGTGTAAAGATATCAAAGTATCAAGAAAGAACCCAGCATGTCTGGGGAATGGTAAAAAGTTCACTGTGTTTATTTACACCATGGGTACTATTCTTATACACTATGTACTTCATTAGAAAACAGCTACAGCAGTAGGAAGAGGCCAGATTTAAAAAAAAAAAAAAAGGTGCCTTAAGCCAAACAAAAGGGTTTCTTGGTGAAAAGGGAGCCAGAAAAAGTCTTTAGCTATGGAGCAGATTTTATTTTTTTCCAGTTAGCTCTGGTGGAGTCTGGGAGCCAACTGGTAACAGGGAGGCCAGTTAGGAGGCAATGAAGCAGTCCAGGTAAGAGGTGATACGATCTTAAGAAAAGCAGTGGTGGAATTCACCAATCAAAAGACACAGAGTGACTCGATAGATTAAAAAACAAGACCCATGAGCTAGCCCTGATGGCCTAGTGGTTAAAGTTCAGTGCTCACTGCTTCAGTGGCCTGAGTTCCCTTCCTGGTCATGAAATCACACCACCTGTCTGTCAGTTACCATGCTGTGGTGGCAGCTCACATAGAAGAACTAGAATGACTTACAACTAGGATATACAACCACGTACTGGGGCTTTGGGGAGGGAAAAATAAAAGAGGAAGATTGGCAACAGATGTTAATTGGGGGTGAATCTTTCCCTGCAAAAAAAGAAGACCTGACAATATGCTGCCTCCAGGAAACACATCTCAGCTCTAAAGACAAACATATGCTCAGAGTGAAGGGATGGAAGATGATACTCCAAGCAAATGGCAATCAAAACAAAGCAGGTGTAGCCATACTTATATCCGACAAAATAGACTTCAAGCCAAAAAAGATAACAAGAGACAAAGATAGACATTATATAATGATAAAAGGGACATTCCACCAAGAAGATATAACAATATATATGCACTTAATACAGGAGCACCAAAGTATATAAAGCAACTATTAACAGACCTAAAGGGAGAAATTGACAGCAACACAATAATAGTAGGGGACTTCAACACCCCACTTACATCAATGGATAGATCATGCAGACAGAAAGTCAACAAGGAAACATTGGCCTTAAATGAAACACTAGACCAGATAGACTTAGTAGATGTATATAGAACATGCCATCCAAAAGCAGTGGAATACACATTCTTCTCAAGTGCACATGGAACATCCTCAAATATAGACCATATTTTGGGAAACAAGACAAGCCTCAATAAATTTAAGAAGATTGAAATCATATAAAGCAACTTTTCTGACCACAATGGTATGAAACCGGAAATAAACCACAAGAAGAAAGTTGGAAAAGTCACAAATATGTGGAGACTAAACAACATGCTACTGAACAACTACTGGATCAAATGAGAAGTCAAAAAATACCTGGAGAAAAATGAAAATGAAAACACAACATACCAAAACTTATGGGATGGAGCAAAATTGGTACTAAGAGGGAAATTTATAGCAATACAGGCCTACCCCAAAAAACATTAAAAATCTCAAATAAACAATGTAATACTATACCTAAAAGAACTAGAAAATGAAGAACAAATAAAGCCTAAAGTCAGTAGAAGGAGAGAAATAACAAAAATCTGAGTGGAAATAAATGAAATAGAGACTAAAAAGACAACAGAAAGGATCAATGAAACTAAGAGCTGGTTATTTGAAAAGATACACAAAATTGACAAACTTTTAGCTGGACTCACCAAGAAAAAAAAAGAGAAGGCTCAAATAAATAAAATCAGAAATGAAAGAAGAGAAATTACAACAGATACCACAGAAATATGAAGGATTATAAGAGAATACTTTGAAAAGCTATACACCAACAAATTGGATAACCTAGAAGAAATGGACAAATTCCTAGAATCACACAACATTCCAAAACTGAATGAAGAAAAAATAGAGAATCTGAATAGACCAATCACAAGTAAAGAGATTGAAACAGTAATCAAAAACCTCCCAAAAAACAAAAATCCTGGACCAGACAGCTTCTCTGGTGAATTCCACTAAACATTCAAAGAAGAATTAATGTCTATCCTTCTCAAAGTCTTCCAAAAATTGAAGAAGATAAGATGCTTCCTAACTCATTCTATGAGGCCAACATTACCCTGATACCAAAAGCAGACAAGGACAACACAAAAAAGGAAATTACAGGCCAATATCGCTGATGAACATAGATGCAAAAATTCGCAACAAAATATTAGCAAATCAAATACAACAGCACATTAAAAAGATCATACACCATGATCCAGTGGGATTTATTTCAGGGATGCAGGGATGGTTCAACATCTGCAAATCAATCATTGTGATAGACCACATTAAAACAACAAGGAATAAAAATCACATGATCATCTCAATAGATGCAGAGAAAGCATTTGACAAGATACAGCATCCATTTATGATAAAAACTCTGAACAAAATAGGTATAGAAGGAAAGTACCTCAACATAATAAAGGCCATATATGACAAACCCACAGCTAATATCATCCTCAATAGTGAAAAGCTGAAAGCTATCCCTTTAAGAAGAGGAACTAGGCAAGGATGCACACTTTCACCACACTTACTTAACATAGTATTGGAAGTCATAGCCAAAGCAATCAGGCAAGAAAAAGAAAAAAAAGGGATCCAAACTGGAAAGGAAGAAGTAAAACTGTCACTAATTGCAGATGACATGATTCTATGTATAGAAAACCCTAAAGAATCCACCAGAAAACTATTGGAAATAATTAATGAATACAGTATAGTTGTAGGGTACAAAATCAACATACAAAAATCAGTTGCACTTATGTACACTAATAACAAAGTAGCAGACAGAGAAATTAAGAATACAATCCCATTTACAATTACAACAAAAAGAATAAAATACCTAGGAATAAATTTAACCAAGGAGGCGAAAGACCTATATACTGAAAACTATAAGACATTGTTGAAAGAAACTGAAGAAAACATAAATAAATGAAAAGATATTCCATGCTCATGGATTGGAAGAATTAACATAGTTAAAACATCCATATTACTTAAAGCAATCTATAGATTCAATGCAATCCCAATTAGAATCCCAATGACATTTTTCACAGAAATAGAACAAAGAATCCTCAAATATATATGGAACAACAAAAGACCCTGAATAGCTAAAGCAATCCTGAGAAAAAAGAACAAAGCTGGAGGCATCACACTCCCTGATTTCAAAATATACTACAAAGCTATAGTAATCAAAACAGCATGGTGCTGGCAGAAAAACAGACACACAGATCAATGGAACAGAATTGAGAGCTCAGACATAAACCCTCACGTATGCCCAGCTAATTTTTGACAAAAGAGTCAAGAACATACGATGGAGAAAGGAAAGTCTCTTCAGTAAATGGTGTTGGCAAAACTGGACAGCCACATGCAAATGAAAGTAGACCATTATCTTACACATACACAAAAATTAACTCAAAATGGATTAAAGACTTGAATGTAAGCCCTGAAACCATAAACCTCCTAGAAGAAAATATAGGCAGTACACTCTTTAACATCTGTCTTAGCAGTGTCTTTTTGAATAGTATGTTTCCTCAGGCAAAGGAAACAAAAGAAAAAATAAACAAATGGGATTACATCAAACTAAAAAGCTTCTGCATGTCAAAGGAAACTATCAACAAAACAAAAATACAACCTAACAATTAGGAGAAGATATTTGCAAATCATGTATCCAATAAGTGGTTAATATCCAAAATATATAAAGAACTCACACAACTCAACAAACAAAGGACCAACTAGAACAAAAAATGGGCCGAGGATATGAACAGACATTTTTCCAAAGATGATATGCAGATGGCCAAGGCACATGAAAAGATGTTCAAATGACTAATTATTAGGGAAATGCAAATCAAAACTACAATGAGATATCCCCTCCCTCCCATCAGAATGGCTATTATCAAGAAGACAAGAGATAACAAGTGTTGGAGGGGATGTGGAGAAAAGGGAACCCTCATACACTGCTGGTGGGAATGTAAATTTGTTCAGCCACTACGGAAAACAGTACGGAGATTAGATTCCTCAAAAAATTAAAAATAGAACTACCGTATGATCCAGCTATTCCACTTCTGGGTATTTATCCAAAGAAGAAGAAAAGACTAATTCAAAAAGATATATGCACCCCTATGTTCACTGCAGCATTATCCACAATAGCCAAGACATGGAAGCAACCCAAGTGCCCATCAATTGATGAATGGATAAAGAAGATGTGGTATATACATACAATGGAATAATACTCAGTCACAAAGAAAGACAAAATTGTCCCATTTGCAACAACGTGGATGGACCTTGAGGGTATGGTGTTAAGTGAAACAAGCCAGACAGAGAAAGACAAACACTGCATGATCTCACTCATATGTGGAAGATAAACAAACAAACACATAGATATGGAGAACAGATTGGTGGTTACCAGAGGGGAAGGAGAGGCGGGGAAGGGTGAAAGGGGTAAAGGGACACGTGTATGGTGATGGATGGCAGCTAGACTTTTGGTGGTGAGCATGATGCAGTGTAATAGAAGTTGAAATATAATGATGTACACCTGAAATTTATACAATGTTATAAACCAATGTGACCTCATTAAAAAGCAATAGTAATTTTTTTTAAAAAAAAGAAAGAAAAGCAGTGGAGGTGGAGAAAGGGGATGGATTGGAGAGGTTTAACCATCAAGGATATGGAGACCACCTGGACGCAGGGGTAAAGAGTTAGAAGCAGTCCTCAAGAATGGCAGCTCCTTGAGAACAGGGAATTTTTGTTTGTTTTGTGCACTGCTGTGTCCCTGGCATTTATACCAATTCCTGTCACACAGTAAGTGCTCAGAAAACAACTGTCTAATGGATAAATGAAGCATGACTCCTAGTTTCTAGTTTGGAAGATAGATTCAATGGTGACATGTAAAGGCAAAAACATGGGAGGAGGAATCAATTTATGAGTGGAAGTGCAGTCGTTCATTTGAGTCCTGTTGGTTTATGTGCCTGTACGTGGAGATGTGGTCTGAAGCTCAGGAAAGAGTTTGAAACCATTGGAAATACATGAAATTTCCCAGGAAAAAGCATCAGAGCAAGAAGAGATAAGATCAAGGATGGACACTCCCCCTTACTTCAGCCTTCATCCCTCACACACACTGGATTTCCACCAGCTCTCAAGAAGTAGATACTGGAGACAGTCCACAAAAGAAACCCAGAAGCAGCTCCAGATGTAGGAGGAGAATGTTCCACTGATGCCAAGGAATGAGAGTCAAGCGATAGAGAGTATTTACCCTCTCAGAAGCTGCAGAGAATCCAAGTAAGATGAGAACCACAGGATTTGGCAAGTAGGAGATTGTGTTAGTCGGCTAGGGCTGCCATAACAAAATACCATAGACTGGGTGACTTAAACAGCAGACATTTATTTTCTCACAATTCTGGAAGCTAGAAGTCTGAGATCAGGGTGCTAGCATGGTTGGGTTCTGGTGAGGACTTGCTTCCTGGCTTGCAGAGGGCCGCCTTCTCCCTATATCCTCACACAGCCAAGAGAGAGTGTGTCAGCTCTCTACTGTCTCTTCTTATAAGCGCACTAACCCATCATGGAGGCCCACCTTCATGACTCATCTAAACCTGATTGTCTCCCAAAGGCTCCATCTCCAAATACCATCACATCGGGGTTAGGGCTTCAATGTAGGAATTCTGGGGGGAGAGGGGACACCATATAGACTATAGTAGAGATTGTTAATGACCTTGAGAGAGCTACTTCAGAAGAGTGGGACGAGCAGAAGCAGATGGAAATGGTAGAAAGTGGATGGAAGTGTCCTACTATATTTTTATACTTTGTGCCTGGAATATCATAGGACCTTAACAGATATTGATTGGTTAAATGAATGTTTGTGGGGGGGGTTCTCTCAACTTTCACCTACTCCCCTAACTTAAAATAGTTACACCTCATCTTGAGTTTCTCCTGCATCCTTCCTCTGAATCCTTCTGGACTAACTTTGCTTTAGATTTCACAACTGTTCTGGTGATAGCACCATGCCCCATTGGAGAGCAATGAGCCCTGGTCCCAGAAGCTGGGGTTCACACTGGAAAGACCAAGACTGGGAAGATCATGAATGTGACCATAGACTTTAGGTTCCAGAATGCTTTGGGAAGGATGTTTCACAGGTTACAAACTCAAAAAATTTCAGGAGCTGAGCAGGTAAATTAATTAAGTAAAGCCAGCTACATGTAAGACAACTGAGAGTGATGGTGACTGCGTGAAACTGGGGGTGTCCCCAGTCTGAATGGGGCAGCATCTCCTCAGTTCCAGCCAACTGTGATCATACAGGATTGTGGGCCCAGAGTTGCCAGATATTTCTATTTTCCAAGAGAAGCCATAATCTCAGATTATTATGTAAAACCACCCAATTTTTAATGTTGGCAACTAATTCAAATTAGTTGTGGGGGTTCAACAAAGTGCCCCTGCAGGGCCATGAGACACACAAGCCACAGGAGACTCTCGAGTTGCCTGTGGTGGTCCCTACTTTAGATCTTGCAAGAAGTGAATTAAAGATAAATGAAGAAAAGTTCCACTACTACATAATAAGTCATAAAGTTAGGAACCTCATTAACCCCTAGGGCATGATTTGGGTTGAGAATAAAAATAAACTTCCCCTAAAGTCTCACTAAATTCATGAAAACATAACCAAAATTAGAGGTGCAGAGGGCACTCAGAGATGTCGGGCACATTCCTACGTGCTCAAGAAGGACAAGCAGGCTGCTGACCACACAGTCCTTGGTGTCCCCATCAGAACAGACCTTGGTGAGGAATGGGCCACAGGGCGGTGAAGTGGCTCACATCCAGGCTCTCACTAGGAGCAGGGTGGTGGTAACTGGGGAGAGTCAGGAAAAACAGGACCTCATTCTGCGAGGCTTCAGTCTCCTCATTTACACAACAAAGGGCTGAGCCTGAGATGCCCTCTCCGGTCCTCCACTCTGCCATGTGCACTGAAGTCATGTCTGCCCCCTTGCTGTGGAGGTGTTGTTTTGTGACTTGCAGGAGCAGGAGCGAGCAGCACCTCTTGGACTTGATGGAAAGCTGTCGCCACAGGCCTCAACCAGTCAGCACTCAGAACAAGCATCTTAGGGAAAAAAACAGTGTCAGAAATTCATCTTCATACCCAGTAAGTGGAGTTTGGCAAAGGAGAAAGACAAGACTAAAGGTAACAACCCGGCTTTTTTTGTTTTTCCACTCAGCATCCCTTCCCTTATTAAAATGAGAAACACAACTTAGAAAAATGACTTGCTCTAGAGAAGTAAATTGCACTCATTTATTCATTCCCTCACTCACTCAAAGATTCATGGACTGCCTCCAGGCTCCAGCCCTGTGCTGGGCTTCGGGGCACCACAGCAAAGGGACAGGCATGCTCCTGCCCTCAAGAAGCTGACGTTCTCCCAGGACAGGACAGGCATCAAATAAGTAAGCAAAATAAACCAAGTTCAGATTATAAAGAGTATATATATATGTGTGTATATATATATATATATATATATATGTATACATGTATGTATTATATATATGTATACATGTATGTATTATATATATATGTATATATGTATGTATTTTATATATATATATATGTATATATAAATGAGCTATGATAAAGAATAACTTGAGGAGGTGTGCAGACGACCTCCCTAAAAATGACATTTAAGCTGGAAGGTAGACGAGGAACAGGTCATAGGAACTGCTCAGGGAAGGGTGCTCTAGGAATAGAAAACAGCAAGTCCAAAGGATTGAGTCAGAAAGAGCTTGGCAAGTCCTGGAAAATGTCAAAGGGCCAGCTGGCCAGAGCCTGCTGATGAGCAGGTAAGTAAACTATGTCTTAGATTGCTGGAGAGGGAGCCAGGACTCCAATGGCCGTCACGGGGAGCTTGGATTTTATTCCAAGGGCAATGGGGAGCTGTTTTTAAGGGCATATATGTAGGGGGTTGACATTATCTGATTTTTTTTAAGGATTTCTCAGGCTGCTGCATGGAGATTAGATTTTGGGAAGTCAGGAGAAACCTGATTACCAGGCAGACACAAGAATCCAGGCCAGAGACAATGGCTGTGGAGAGTAGAGAATGGACTCAGGATACATCTTACAGGCAGAACAGAGAGAACGGGCTGATGGGTTGGATCTAGGTGGTACAGGAAAGGGGGGAATCAAGGATGACCCCTAGATATTTGACCTGAGACACAGACATTTGTGGGCACCATTTATCGACGTGGGGAAGACTGGAGAAGGAGTGGGTTCAAAGATAAAAGATGGTTACATTAGTAAGTATAAATGACTGGGCTTGGGAAACACTGTCCTAGAAGAACCCCCTGAACACAATGTCCCATGTCACAGTGCTGATCACATCATTGCCCTACCTCAAACATGTCAATCACTTCTCAATGCCATTGAGACAAAATACAAATTAGCACGGAGTTTAAAGTGCTTTATAGTTTGGGCCCAACTTTATTCTCCAGCCTCATCTCCTTCCACTTCCTACACACATTCTACTCTTCTTTCATTATTATTATTTTTTGTCATTACACATAACTTGCAGTTCCTTGAGTATACCTTTCTCTCCTCATACCTTTTAGCCTTTGAACATATTGTTTTCTTTCCCTAGAACATCCTTCCCTCTTCGTCCACTTGCTGAACTCAACTCAACTCCACTCCAGACTGATACCTCTTCATAGAAGCCTTCCTTGACTGTTCCAGGCTGAGTTACATGTGTTTCTAAGGCAACCCAGTATCAATTTAGAACACAAAACATGGAGTCAGACTGCCTGGGTTCAAATTCTGACCATCCCACTCAGCAGTGGGGCCTCCTCAGGGCAGGGACCACACATGGTCAACCCTGTACCCCCGCAGTGCCTGGGACAGTGCTTGGCACATAGTAGGCACTCAGAATGAATGGATGTTGCCTGGCAAAGATCTTGTGAAGGTCATTAAAGACTCTTTATTGTTCTCGTTAGGCTTCGAATCTCCAGACCAAGTATTCAAATCTTCCCCCTAGAGTGAGAGGACACTGTCCAGAGACGAACATCAGATGTTGCTGAGTGCCCCAAATGAGGGCATTTGCACTGATTTTCCTCCAGGGCTTTCCTTTCTTTAGAAGAATTTTCCTGCTGTGAGCCCGGCATCTACTTGTTCAGTAACCAAGTTATCTGTGTGCCTTCCTGGGCGCTCCCCTGGGTGCGAGCTGAACGCCCTCTCCTGTTCATAGCTGTGCCACGCCTGGGGGTCCTGCAGCCATGTCTCCACTTCCCAGTCATGGGAGCGCCAGCCTGAGAGTCTGAGCCGTCATCACGTGTGCCCCACACGTGTGTTCTCCAGATTTCCTCCTTATCCGACCATCCAGAAGATCTCATGGTAGTCTGAAGACTTGCACAGCATGCTGGGAAGCAGAGGAGGAAGAAAGACCACAAGATCTGCAGTGATCTTAGCAACCCTCTGGGTCGAGTCTGCAAAACGAGGGAGGCTCCTGTCCTGCACAAGTGTTCTGCATATGGGAAAGGATTTTATAAGCACTTTGAAAACTAAGAATTTCTGTGAAAACGTAATGTAATTGGGCATCCTGAGAAAGGAAGAGAGAATAATGAATTTAGTGACACTCCTAGTCATCCATTCTGTCAATATTGTGAGAAGTGCTTTAAAATTCATTGCCTACTTTATTAAAATTGATTGTCTGACATAGTATGTGCTCTGCTCCAAGGCACACAATAGAACAAAGCAGGGCTGGATTTGAACTCAGGGATCTGGATTCCGAGCCCACTAGTTTTTCCATTCTGCTGGACAGCCTGGTTCCAGGGCAGCTGGGAGCCCGTCTCCCTGTCCCGGGGGCCAGGCCACAGGGCATGATGGGTTTCCTCACATATTCCTCTATTCTGGGTCACCCAGATTCTGGTTGCCCCCTCTTTTCTTCATGGCTTCAGTGCTGCTCAGGACCACAAATGTATCTGTTAATACAGAGGAGGCCTCTCCTTCTTCTGAAGGCCTTGGTCCCTGGGCTGAGGTCTAGCTGTTAGCAACAGAGGGAAACCAGCACTCGTTGCTTGATAACAAGTCTTTATACCTCTTCACAGGATCCTCACCAAGCAATTCATGCATACATTCAAAATCTCCCAAGTATCTACTATGCGTCAGGCACCGTCCCAGGCCCTTTGGGGTTACAGAGTTGACCCGGGTACAGTCAACCCCTGACCTTGAGAATGTCCAGCTGGTCAGTGGTGGAGTCAGGATTTGAACCCAGGCAGCTTGTGAATTTTATATTGAAAGAGTTCTCAGAGTTCATGGGGTCCAATCCTCTCATTTTACAGATGAAAATGCTGCTTCAGTATTTATTAGGTGCCAGGCAGTACTCTAAGGATTTTAAAAATGTGAGACAGGTACAAAGCAAAGAACTTGTAAGGAACTTGCCGAAGATCACAAAGGCAGGCATTAACGGCAGAGCTGGGATTCAAATCCAGATACTGCAGCTTCAGCATCCAGACTCAACCTGTCTTATTGGCGAGGAGTGGGGTGCAGGCCACTGGGAGCTGCAGGCTCCAGCCCTTCCCCACAGACCTGTCAGGACGCCCCCTCCATCATATGGCAGGCCAGACCAGGCCTGGTCTCGAGCAGAGCAGACCTGCTGTCACTGACGACCAGAGAATCCACAAGAGAGGAGCTCATTCGCTGCTGTTCTTTTCCAGCCTTTAGCCAGCGGGGGAGAGGTATTTCCCACATCTCCCAAGTCACAGAGAAAAGCCCCAGAGACACAATGGGGACCACCAAACAGCCCCGCATCCTTGCAGCTGAGCCTTCTCCACTCTTCTCTCTCAAATCCTGCAGGCTTCTTTGCCCTTTGCCTAACTTTGAGGGAACAAATCATCAGTCTCCAATTAGGTCTGACATTTGAGTCAAGGAACTTCAACAGGTGGATTGAGACAAATCTGCAGATTGGATCCAGGGGGCTCATGAAAAGTGGGGTCAAAAGCCCCCTTCAGGGGGCTCCCAGGCAACGCACTCCAGCCAGCCCTGGGCAAGGCAAGTGGGTAGAACCTGGACAGAGCCCTCGAGCCTGCCAGCCCCAGTCTTTGTGGCAGGCCCACTCTCTTCTCCCCATCAGTACATCTGTGCAGCTCCCTGCTGCCGCTAGAGAAAAGTAGATTCCAGTCTCCTTGGTGCTGATGTTTCCAGACCCCGGCTGGGTCAGCATCAGCCCCTTTCATACCCCTAAAACACAAGGAACCTGGTCTGAAAAGACTCTTGACTCTGCTGCTGCTTTCAGGGACTCACAGCCCCTTTCAGGGCATCATTTGTCCATATTTATTGAGCATCTACCGTGTGGCAGGCATTGTGCTCAATGCCAGAGATCAAGTGGTAAGTAAGGCAAATATGGTCCCTGCCCTTAAGGAACTTATGGTCCATTGGAGACACAGGCAATCTGACAAGGACTGACAAGTACAGGGCTAGGAAACCTAGCCTAGTGTGGGTGGTCAGGGAGGGCTTCCTGGAGGAAGAGATATGTCATCTGAGGTCTGAAGGATTAGTGGAGTTTAACCAAGAAAAAATAAAAGGAAGGACAACTGGGTGAAAAAGTATTTGAGGTAGAGAGAGAAGCATATGTAGAGGCTTTGGTGGGAAGAAACCCTTGGCTTTCTAGGAATGAATGTTGTGAAGAATGTGAGGGGCAGGATGGCAATGGAATGTGGAGAAAGGCTGGAGAGATTACAAACGCCTGATAGACCAAAGTAGAAGTTGGATTTATGAAGACAACAGAGACCTTTATTGGGTTTTATGTAAGCAAGGCTGTGTCTGCCTGACCCCTCACCACACCACAGGCCATGAGTCAAGTCTGTAAGTGACCTGGCCCTTCAGCTCAGATGTTACCTCCTCAGAAAGGCATTCTCTGAGCACCTTAGCTCGCACGGGAAGGAGGAACAGAGCTTTGACTTGAATGAAGGTTGGAAATTTTGATTGACCTGGGCTGTGATTGATAAGTTATGGGATCTGGCTGGCCTGAATCCTAAAGGGTGATTCAACAGGTCTCAGTCAGTCACAGCTCTCAGAGAAAATGAAAGCCTTCCACCTGATACTCAATGGGTTGAAGGTCTTCACTCAAATCAGTTCCACAAGGTCAGGACCGTCTGGTCCTTTGTGGTAGTGAACACCGGAGGGAACCAAAGCCAGGCCTTTGAGGAAGAAGTTTGAGGAGCGTGTGGGCATTTCACATAAAAAGGTAAACAGGGACTTTCATTTTCTCTTGGCCTTGCAACAGGGTGAACAGCAACACCAAAACACTGAGCCTTTCACCAGAAACAGCATTACTTTCACAAACCAACCACCCTGATGGAGTCTCATTACTCAACGCTAACAGTTTAAAAACCCCACGAGGCTTAGCAGAAACTGCGAGAGAAGTGAGAGACAGGGGACTGAGCTCATCCTGGTGAGGGGTGGAGCTGCAGGGAGCCCAGCACTGCCCGTGTGAGAGCAGGGCTCCACACTCATTTCGGAAGCCCAAATAAAGTAGAGGCGCCGACACAGAGTTGGCTGGAAGAAAGTGTGTCACCTCACAAAGAGGGAAACTAAAAACCCCACAGAAGTGAATGGTGGCTCTGTGAGTGGAGCCAGGGTGAGCGGAATTTCCTCTTGCACTTCAGGAACGAGGGTTTCATGAGCAGGTCTCCAGATAAGACAGAAAGCAAGGAATGATTCATCACCTCAGCGCCTGTTTCTGCCTGTGCCCAGCTCCATCCCCCGAGGGCTCTCAGGAAGAAATGAGGCCCTAGGGCTCAAAAGTTCCCATTAGTCTTTACCCTTGAAAGGCCATTTTGAAAATCCCGATGAAAAATTGTAAATATTTGTACATTTGTAAAACAAATGTAAATAGCAACCATGTCTTGAATGATGAGACTTCTCAAGCAAGAAACTAGCAGTTATTTTACAGAAGTGCATAAAATAAAAATCATCCCATGGAAGCATGTCTTCCCATCTCTAACACCTCAACTCAGGTGCCCATGTTTGCAGTTCACTCAGGTTCTGGGCTCCAAGAGTAGAGCATTTGTTGATGCAGGCGAGACTCACACGGTCTAGCATGGACCAGCTGTGACTCTCTGGCTTCTAAAAATAAGTTCATAAACGAAGGGACTTTTTTGGTGATCAACAAAAATGATAAATGGGCTGGGAAAGTGATCATTATGTGGCAAGGCTCAGAAATTGCGTTTGATTTTTGGTCGGGAGAAACAGGTTGAAGAGGAAAAGCCTGGGGACGCTGGCTGGGCATTGGGGAGAAGAGCCCTTGATTACAGTCATCAGACACATAAAAAGTTACATGCAAGATGGTGAGCAAGGTCTTTTCAAACCCACAGAGGAAAAATGAGAAAATGCACTTGACTAGCCGCTCAGTCCTCTAATCCATTTTGCACACTCCCTTCCCCCAACTACTATCCTCTGCTCCAAAAGCTCTTTAGAGAACCTTGATGTCTGTTTGTGCTTCGAGACCATGTACACTCTGAACTCACTCCATGGCTTTATCTCTGTAGCTGTCATTTTTCAAAATGGCTGCCAAAGAACTATTGACCACTGTTGAACAGAATATGAGATCATTAGTAAAATATAAGATTTCACATGAGTAGACACACTATCTTAGCTATCACTTCTGTCCTTAAAAGTCCCCTTGCCACCCATGGCCAAGGTCTTGGTGTCATAAAAATGATGATAAGCAGGCCTCAAAGATTTCAAGAACTTTCTGGACTTCTCTCACCCCACCTCTCCCTCTAGTCTGAGTTCCTAAGATGTAGTTGTGTTGCCCCAAGTTTGGAGTCTCCGCAGAGCCTCTGGGCAGGTGACTCAGTTGTCCTGAAGCTTGGGTTTTGTTTTTGTTTCAGTCCTAGTTCATCTGCTGTCTCATCTTCGGTTTCACTTTTTACAGCCTATCGGGCAAATCCACCAACTACCGATCAGCTCTGACACCACCGGTCAGCTCCCCGAAGAAGGCTCCTGCTCTCTGGGAGGAGACGTCCACAGGTTCCGCTGGCTGGAATGTAACGTAAGATCAGGAAGACCCAGCCAACATTTCACAAATAGTGCTCTTCAGAACAAGTCGTGTTAGGGGATTACACTAACATCAGGATTCCATGGTCAGATAAAGTGGGAGAAGTGCTGGGTTTAAGTTTATAGCTCAGGGCTGGCCCCGTGGCTTGGTGGTTAAGTGAGCGCGCTCCACTGCTGGCGGCCCGGGTTCGGATCCCGGGCGCGCACCGACGCGCTGCTTCTCCGGCCATGCTGAGGCCGCGTCCCACATACAGCAACTAGAAGGATGTGCAGCTGTGACACACAACTATCTACTGGGGCTTTGGGGGGAAAAAATAAATAAATAAAATCTTTAAAAAAAAAAAAAGTTTATAGCTCAATCCCAGTGCCTAGAATAGTGCCCAAAGCATAATAAATATACAATAAGTACTGTTGATTGAATACATGAATTAAATACATCTCTGCGGGACTTCTCAAAACCTTTAAAGTGCTGCTGTGCATTCTAAATCTCTAAGAGGGTGAGGATTTGCTCAAAACTTGCTCAACGGATCCCTCTCTTATTTCCCACTCAACGTCGATCAACACCTCGTAGAATACTGTTATACTGAGGAACTCAGCCCGGGAAACGCTGCCCTTGTTCCTTTTCCCCTCCAAGGGGATTTATCCACTATGTTTTAGTCAGTCCTATCTTTTGAGTCTAAACTACCTAAAAATAAATAACTATTTTTTATAATGCATATTTTGTCCAAACTGTGAAAGCAAGTTTGCTACCAGTCCATCATTTTTTTGTGTGTGTGTGTGAGGAAGCTTAGCCCTGAGCTAACATCCATGCCAATCCTCCAGTTTAATGCTGAGGAAGACTGGCCCTGGGCTAACATCCGTGCCCATCTTCCTCTACTTTATATGGGACGCTGCCACAGCATGGCCTGACAAGCGCTGCATCGGTGCGCGCCCGGGATCCAAACCTGGGCCAACAGCAGCGGAGCGCGCGCACTTAACAGCTACACCACGGGGCCAGCCCCCCAGTCCATCATTTTTTAATGTAGTCCCCCAAAAAGCACTACAGTGGAGAATTATTGGCCCTTTAAAGGGGCCATAAGCATTAAAGATCTTGACTGATTAGTTGGATCCAAAACAATAGAGCTATTTGGTAACTTGCTATTTTCTGGCCAAAAATACCTGATTCAAATAAAACGAGGTACCCACAGTTTGTTTTTTGTGTGTGTGAGGAAGATCAGCCCTGGGCTAACATCTGTGCCCGTCTTCCTCTACTTTATTTGGGATGCTGACACAGCACGGCTTGATAAGTGGTGCGTAGGTCTGCGCCCAGGATCCAAACCTGTGAACCCCGGGCTGCTGAAGCAGAGTACATGAACTTAACCGATACGCCACTGGGCCAGCCCCAGGTACCCACAGTTTTTAATGTCACTATGGTTTTCATGCAGTAGCTTTACTTTAAGGGACATCTACCCTGGAAGCTTGAGTACCAGACTAGCATCTAACTTAGCTGTGCCTCAGTTTCCCATGCTTCACTACAGACATCTGCCTCCTCCTGCCTTCTGTGGATGCCAAGGAAAAGCCTGAGTCACAGGTGTAAATGAATTTACAACTCCTCAAGCATCTGTGCCTTACGTGTCCTCACAGTTAGTCATAAAACTGTTGTAGCCACCAGAAACCACCCTGGGAAGCAGACAAGAAACGTGAGGTTGGAATGGTCTCAGAGTGGCCTTCTATCTAGTGTCTGTCTATTTCATGATTATGCCCTGGAGTTTATACACCTTCCTCATTGTTGTGACCCTCATACTTTCACTCAGAGCCAATTTATTTTTATCTCACACAAAATTCCAACAAGTTTAAGAACGTGTTTAAAAGTTTAAGAACAAGTTTAAAATTCCAATAATTTATTTATTTATTTTAAACAGCAGCCTCGGGCTCTTCAGCCTGATGGGCTAATGGCCCTATAGCACTGATCTGCTTAACTCTGTGTCCTGGCATCTCTTTTATCTTTATGTCGACAGCTGTGGGCTCTACCTCTTCACACCTGTAAGTCTGGCTGATGTCTCAACTCCGGAAGCAACCCTCCTTGGGAAGGACAGGCAGAATGAGGAGCAGAGGGCCAATTCCTCAGTGGCTCAGCATCACGCTCTAGAGTCCTCTGACAGTAATGGCCAGCAGTCCATCACTGAGTTCTGCCATGTTCTGGAGACATATCCCTGCCTTGTACCAATCTGGGCCCCTATCAAGTCAGTTTGGGGCCAGTCTACTTTTAGGACGCTCTCATTTGAAAGCTGATATTTTTTTCCTTTGTGTGTGACAACTCCATTTTTCAAAACTGAAAATTAGGACATAAAGTCTGATAAATAATTTTCTGACGTGTATCACATTTGGTGGCACATTTAATAAATTATCTTTATTGAAGCTAAATCCATACAAAGCAATAAATTCAGCTATATATTTTTATATATAATCAGCTATACAATTTTTAAACATTAGAAGTTGGAATTTTGGGGGCCGGCCCCGTGGCCTAGTGGATAAGTTCAGCACGCTCTGCTTCGGCAGCCCAGGGTTGGTTCCTGGGTGCAGACCTACACCACTTGGCAGCAGCCATGCTATGGTGGTGACCTACATACAAAACAAAGGAAGACTGGCACAGATGTTAACTCAGGGCGAATGTTCCTGAGCAAAAAAAAAAAAAAAAAAAAAGAGGAAGAAGTTGGAATTTTCCTTTAAAATCTGGGTTATGTGGCCACCTTTATTCCATATACCTATAGGTAGACATTTTTGCTTCTTGAATTAACTTTATTTCTCTCTGCTATGGGGATATTTTTGCATATAAAAACACGCTCAAGTATTTTAGATTCTATGACACTAGGAGAAAAGGAAGCCTGTTTTCTACATGAAAAAAGGAAACGGTGCCCATTTCTATGCGCGTAGGCATGTGTGTCTCCCTTTGGGGAGAGGAACGCTGGCCTGCTGGCCAAGTCAAACAGGCTGGTTCAGCGCAAAGGCCGTTTATAGTTGGGATCTGGGCTGCATTTGTCTCATCTGTAAAAACAAAGCGAATGAGAGAAGGTGCGTGCTAGTGCTTTGAGAGGGCCTGTAAGAATGGGTCATAATATTGACCAGCGGGGTGGGGGGCCCAGCTCAGCAGCACGGTCAGCGTGGTCAGGAGACTGGGGTGAAGACTCCTGGGAAGCCCCTCACGGCCAGGCCCGCCTAGGCCTTACAGCTACAGAAGGGCCCCCACGTCCACCCTGGCAGGATGTGAGAGGGACTCGACCTGTCCTTTTCTGCTTCTTGTGGCCCTAGAACTCTGCTCCCCCGACCACCCCCTGAGGAGAGAAAGTAAAGTAAAACAGGCGGCAATAAAAGAAAGCAATGTGCCCTCATTCTCAAGAGCCTGCCACCTTAATGCTGATCCTTTCCTGGGACTGCTTTTGACACCTGTAAGTCTGGCTCAACGCTGGAAACGATCAGCCTTGGGAAGGACGGGGCAGGACAGGGATGGAGCTTTTATATGGCTCCATCTATTGCTCTTACGAAAAAAGTGTTCATACACGAGGTATACACGGAAAAGATAAAGATACAGATGTACCAAATCAGGGGTTTGTAGCGGTGTCGAGCCGGCCTCTCACCAGAATCGTGGACACCATGTACTTCTGCAGCTCCTTCGATGTCTCTTTCTTGATGGACCGACCAAAGCATCCAACTCACTAGCTCTCCACCAGGACAGCGCACACGGAAACGCAACAGTCCACCTGCAGCAGCTTCCGCAGCCACAGCGCATCTGAGGTCAAGACTAGCTTTCTCAGTGTTTCCCGTGTGCAAAATGTACTGCAAAGGATGGACTTCTTTTGACTGTGTATCTGCCCCTGCTAGGTCTGCACACTCCTCTAGGCCGATGTACATATTCTTCAGTCATGCCTTCGTTCACTCAGCAATGATCTCCTACATTGCATCATCTCCTACAACGAGTCAGATTCGCCTAAAATGCTGCTTTTTTTTTTTTTTTTACAAAAACTCTTTGCCTTCTCCTCTCCTCCTGAGCCAGACGACATGTCACCTCCTTGGGGCTGCCTTATTTGTGCATAATTGCTCATTGCATTTATCACACTATATTTTACCTACTCACACACCCAGGCTGTGAGTATCTTCAAGGCAGGACCCAGTCTTGAACTTTTTTTTTATTCCTAGTTCCAAATACTGGCACACAGTTGATAGTCAAAAGTTTGTTACTTGGAATTCTGTGCGGCAGATCCTGGGTCAGACGTGGGGATAAAGACAAGGGCCTTGCCTCAAGGAGCTCGCAGCTACCCCTGTCAGTCATCTGTTCCGGAAGCCGGAAGCAGCCCCGCCCCTTTCTTCTCCTCCTGTTCCTTCCAGCCCTGGATTAAACATTCAGAAACTAAGCACGTGCTGAACTGTCCGAGGGCAAGGGGCCCCTGGGAGTCTTTCCCCAGCTCACAGGCCTTAACTCTTTCACTGCCACTCTCGACTGCAGTGGAATTTTTTGTAATTGTCTTTATCTGCTTATGTTCAACTTTACTTCGCATTGTTAAAAAAAACATTCTCTTTGGTGCAGTCAGTGATTAAATTTTAAGTTTGGTTTGAAGGTGTCGGAGATCTCATTTGTTTCCATGTCACAGCGTGAGAGTTTCACTCTCGTCCTGTGTAAACACAGGGCCTGGGTCGGATGGCATTTAACCCCTCAGCTGATTTGTGTAGCAGATCCTTTATTTGAGGCGATGGAAGGGCCCGGGGCGCACCATTGCTGGACTGTGTCTGGGGCATCAGCCGACCTGAATCTAGCCCTGGTCTTTTCATTACTTGTCAGTGACTGGTAAATGGCTTGTTGCAGGAACCCCAAACACCTGGATCAAAAGAGGCATTTGGTGGGGCCGGCCCGTCGCTTAGTGGTTAAGTGCGCGCACTCCACTGCTGGCCACCGGGATTCGGATCCCGGGCGCGCACCGACGCACCGCTTCTCCCACCATGCTGAGGCCGCGTCCCACATACAGCAACTAGAAGGATGTGCAACTGTGACATACAACTATCTACTGGGGCTTTGGGGGAAAAAAAAATAAAGGCTAAGAATTGCAATTCTAAAAAAAAAGAGGCATTTGGTGATCCAGTACAGTGTGGCCCCAGTCCAATGGCTCATCTTTCTTCTCACATGGACCCACCTCTGTGCTCTTCTCCACTTCCACTCGGACACTCACTTTCTCCCAAAAGCACTCCGTCCACAGTGTGGATTTCCTCGCCACCCTGTTCACCTACCTAGAGTTCACCAGGCAGGACTCAGCTTCAGTCTGGCTGCCTCCAGAGGCCCTGCTTGGAAAACTCTAGAACTGATAACACACTGTGTCTTGTAACAGACGTGGAGCACCATCACCCAATGGCCCAGGAGTTTTCTTGGGTTATTTTTAGATGTTGACGAAGAAATATATTTTAACCCTCAATTAGATGCCAAGTTCCTGGAGGCCCGAGTCTGTGGTCTTTGCTACAGGCTTATGTGAACAGTAGGCATACAATAAATGTGTTGTATTAAATGTTCTCCAGATTCCAGTTATTAATGGGACCCCATCTCTCCCCATTTTCTCCCCCTCCCTAAATCACAGATCATTACTGTCATTCTTTAATCCAAATTCAGCAGATTTAGGAGTCTTCTCTCAGTATCTCTCACTTAGGGGCAAGGCTCCTGTGTGGAGAACATCCCCACAAAAATTCAAATAAAGATGCTTTTGGGAAGTTTGAACCTGGTGCCCTCACTTACGTGTCCTCCTAAAGAGCAGTGGAGAGTTTCACTTCCTTGTTATTGTCAAGTTCTCTCCTGTCTTTCAACAAGTGAAGCTGGTCCCCTGGGGAGGAACCAAGTAGGATCTAAACAAGGAAGCCTCAATATATCAAGTGTCTACAGTCAGCAGAACTGTATCTGGGAGCCATGGGCAGGAACTGCTGACCTGAGCGAGGTGGGTGAGGCAACGAGTGTGGTGGCATAATGCAGGATGGTGACACCATGAAGCTCAGCTGCCACTGCACAGCTGCCATTAGCCAGGCACTCCGCAGAGGACGGTGCAGTCACACTATCATGTAATCCTCGCCACACTCCCACGAAAGCAGGACTCCTATTAGCCCCATTGAACAGAGGAGCAAACTGAGGCTCAGACTGTTTAATGGCATGCCTGACTTCCAAGCATAAACCCAACCACTACACCACGCTGAATGGGTTTTCCTAACAACTACTGAGGCTCAAGTTCAAGAAATGAAAATGTGTTAAAGGGGGGTGAGTATTCTTCATGGGCATGAACTGATTCTGATGTTGATTTTTCTAAAACGGCTCCAAATACAATTTGAAGTAATTTCTAACTGTTTAGTTTTATTGTGCCAAGAAAGCTCTGAGGATTATAGAATAAAGTCGTGTAGCGAGACCAACTGCCTGCTCTAGCCAATCTTGCAAGTTCCACCAACCACAGGCAGAAAAATAAATTCAACCAATTATGCAGAGCAGAAACGTGCTCCAGGTGAGCTATCCTGACCCAACCAGGGAGCCTACCTTGGCCGCTGGGCTCTAATTGCCTTTATTGTAGACATGATGGGCAGGTCTGAAGATGTGAAGACAACATTCGATTATAAGTCACTCCGCTGCGAGCTGTGCTTTTAAAACTCATTAGCTATCTGTAAAATCAACTTAGTGGGTAGTAACTAGCAGGAAGGAAGGAAGGAAGGAAGGAAGGAAGGAAGGAAGGAAGGAAGGAAGGAAGGAAGGAAGGAAGGAGGGAAGGAGAGAAGGAAGGGGGAGGGGGGAGGAGGGGAGGAAGGGAGGAAGGGAGGAGGGAGGGAAGAAAGGAAGGAAGGGAGGAGGGAAGGAGGGAAGGAGGGAGGGAAGGAGGGGAGGAAGGGAGGAAGGGAAGGAAGGAAGGAAGGAAAGAGAAAGAGAGAGAGACGGAGGGAAGAAAGGAGGGAGAAAGGAAGGAGGGAGGGAAGGAAGGAAGAAAGGAGGGAAGGAGAGAAGGAAAGGGGAGGGGAGGAGGGGAGGAAAGGAGGAGGGAGGGAAGAAGGGAAGGAAGGGAGAAGGGATGAGGGAAGGAGGGAAGGAGGGAGGGAAGGGAGAAAGGGAGGAAGGGAGGAGGGGAGGAGGGAAGGAGGGAGGGAAGGAGGGGAGGAGGGAAGGAGAGAAGGAAGGGAGGGAGGGAGGGAAGGAAGGAAGGAAGGAAGGTAGGAAGGAAGGAAGGAGGGGAAAGAGAAAATAGAGTGCATTCCACACAGTATAAGTATTGTTTTGTGAAACAATTTTCAATCGGAAATCATTTTTTTAATATATATGTTTACTGGAACACGATGTAAAAATCATAGTCTAAAAACATTGGAGAAACACTGGCCTTGATCCTTGAAGTTTCCTCAAAATACAGACTATTGAATTTGTATAATTACTGGGCTAAATGGGAACACTTCCAAAGTTTTCCTTCCTGCCAACCTAGCTTAGCTCACTGGAGAAGTTCGAGAACCTTTCAGGTTTGCTTACTGTGTCTCCAAGACTACCTCCCTATTCTCTATCCTCCGAGGCAGAGAAAACACGTGAGTGACCATTTCTTGAACTTCTTCCCAACCACCTAAGAAGGCTTCCAACTGTCTTAAATTTCTGATCATTTTTGGGTTGGGCACTGAGTTTTGGACGCAGACCCCCGGCGAGCCCACGCTGAGAGCCGGACGGCACTCTGCCCGCACGCAGCCTGACCACGTGGAGCTGTCACAAACGCTTCGTTTGTCTCTCACCAAACTCTGAGCACCTTGTGCTTGGAACTATTTACCATCGCTGCACCCCCACAACCCAGTGTCTTGTATACAGTAGGCACTTCGTAAACGTTTGGAGAATTAAAAAAACGAGTGAATCTGCTATCAGTTAAGATCAGCTAGGTGAAGAACCACGTTTAACTTTAAGGCCTTTTATTAACCAAGGAGTTAATGAGATTTGCTTGCATAGTAAATGTCTGGGTTTGAACCCAATTAAAATTCATCTTCCTCTGATTACCAGGGTTAAGTGAAGGAATCTAAATCATAGTAAAGGATCTATCAGACTAGTGTTCCCAGCTCATAAATGGTGGCCCCCAGCGAGAGTTGCCGGGAGGCCAGTTATTTGCCTGCGAAGGCGAAGAATTACCTGGGAGGTGAAACCCGGTTCTGGGTTAGGGCTGGAGACTGCCGGACAACGCCCAACAGCGGAGGGAGGAGCCAAGGCGGGCGTGGCCTCTCGGAGAGAACCCGGGTGCAGCAGGAACTCACCAAGGTGGGGGGGAAGATGCTGGGGTGCCATACTGGAAACCAAGTGATCATGGTGAGGAGAGACATTTCTGGGTGCCCCCCACAGGACGCCTCTCAGCTGTCCCCCAACTTTGCCCCAAGGGAATTTAGTGCCAGTCCTTGAGAGAGAGGGCTATTAAAAATCAGACCACACAGCACCCTTTCTGTGCAAATTCAGAGGTGTGACACTAGGGGGCGTGACTGTGCCCCCGCCCCGGCCCACACAGAGTGAGCTTCCTGACAATAATGGCAGCACAGAGATGGCCGTAGGTTAATCCCTGAGGTGGAGGAGACCATGGCTGCAGCAGGTCCTGTTCAGACCCCTCAGCATGAACAGTGTGGAGCCTACACCTGCAGCGGAAATACTCTAAAAGGCACTATGGAGTCGCTCAGAGACTGAGGAAAGGAGCATTCTGAGGAGTCTTCTGGCCCGGATTGTTGGGTAACTGCTCAAAGCTAAAGTTAGCTTGGGTTCCTGTCACCATTACTAGCCAGCCCTTCATTTGACCTTTCCCAGCTGATGTGGCTTGACAGAAAATATAGCTACCCAGCATTGTGGAAAATCCTTTAGCATCAATCAGCCTTTTTCCAGAGAATTCAGATATCTGCCAGCCCAACCCTAGGGGGCTCATTTATGTCCAGGAAATGTGCTAGTGAGTCAGGCCCTGTGAGCGTAATTTCATTATTAAAGAAGGTTCCTATCTATGAGGAACTACAGATCTGGACTCTGTCTCTTTCGGCCTATGCTAATTTTAGGATATGGGGTTCCATGGTGCAAAGCACACTTCTCTATGAAGCCACAGAAATCCCTTCTGAAATTACAGCTGGGTAATACTCTTTTGTTTCTATTCTGTTATCACATCAATTCATGTACCAAAACATCTAGGAAATTTTCAAGCTTTGTACACCATGAAGAGACGTTTTACAGGGCAATACTGTCATTGACTCATGGTTTCCAATAAGGGGGAAAAACAGATACCTTATTTCTTAAGAATAATCTATCCATTGACAGGTCATCTACTTGTTTTGTTAAAGACCTTCGATGCTCACATGGTCTATAAGCTCTTAGAAAGGTGGAGACAGGTGTCCTCACGTTCAAAGAAAGAGAAAACATTAGGGTTCTTGTGTTTTTAAGATTTTAATTTCTATACTACATGTTAGGATGGAAAAGTACCAAAAGGAGCTATAACAATAATAGCTGTTGTTTATTCTGTATTTACCACAGGCCAAGTGCTTTATATGCAGCGTCTTATCTAACCTCAAAACGGTCCCATGAGCAGAGCTGACATTCAGCAAGTAGGCAAGAGTAGGTTGTTAGGCTACTGAAATGCTTCTTTACTGGTGGGTATATATTGACTGCCCTGAGACCACTGAGTGACAGCCCCCTCCCTCCTCATGCACACAACACCCTGTCCACGCTTTCCTCTGCCCTGGGGACTTCCAGGACTGTTCCATGATCCAGGACTAAAGCATTAATGCCAGTGACTTTTTGAGATTGGTCAGTGTCCATGTTGTGCTTGTGGTTAAATATTTCTAATGTCACCCCAGCCTGATGAGGTAGATATGTTGATCCTCATTTGTGGATGAAGAACAAGAGCTTGAGAGTATGGCAGATTCTCTCTTCCAAAACTGGCTACAACAATATCTCCAGTCATGCATGCCCTTCAAGAACCTTGTCACTTCCCCATCAAGAGTTGGCATCTTTCTCCCCCTCCCCTAGAACCTGAGTGGGCCTGTGTGGCTGTCTCAATGAACAGAATGTGGCAGAAGTGATGACATGGAATACTGGGGCTAGGTTAGCAAAGGTGATCCAGTTTTTACTTGGTTCTCTTTCTTGGGATACTCACTGTTGGAATACAACCACCACGTAGAAGAAGCCTACGCCACGTGAGGAGGCTCTGTGCAGGTGCTCTGGCTGACGGTCTCGGTTGAGGTCACAGCTGACAGCTAGACGTGTGCGTGAACGAGCCTTCAGATGATTTCAACCCCCAGCTGTCGAGTTACCCCTCAGCCTTGGAGTCTTCCAGCTAAGGCCCCAGACATTAGGGAATAGAGACAAACTGCCCTGCTGTGCCCTGTCTAAATTTCTGACCCTAAAATTTATGAGGATGCAAAATGGGGGGAATTTGTTACATGACAATACATGATTATAACAGGGAGGTTAAACAATTTGCCCAGGGTCAGACAGCTAATAAGTGGTGAAACCAGGATTTCAACCCCAAATCACCTGACTTTGAAAGCTAGCATTCTTAACCACCAGGTATGCGCTCTTGTGGCCATGACACCAACAGGCAACACGGTAGGGTGAAGATGCCAGCTGGACCACCTTTCAGCTGGATGTATGGAATTGATAGATAGGCCATGGCTGGCATCACTCTTCATGGCATTAATCCAGGCTCCTTTTATCCTGTGACTCTGCTGTATGTGATTTCCATGTCCAACATCATCTCCTGATCCAAGGTGGCTGCTCCAATTCTAGCTATCACATCTGCATTCCAGTCATTAGGAAGAAGGAAAGAAGAGAAAAGCATGCACCCCTCCTTTCAGGAAAACTTCCTGGAAGGTGCAGACACTATTTCTGCTTAATGTACCACTGTCCAGAACTTAGTCACATGGTGCAGCTCGCTGCAAGTGGTGTTGGGCCACCTTGTGTCCAGCTAAAACCTGGAGGCATATTTCTTTAGATTCTAGAGTGTAAAAGAAGAGGAGATCTGATATCGGGACAACTGGCAGTCTCTGCCGTAGATAAGGAAGGAGATTGGGTGAGAAATTCATGATTTCCAATTGGGAGCCACGCTAATCCCTCGCTTCCTCTACTGTCCCAACCTTTTTTTTTTTTTTTTAATTATTTATCATCTATTATTAAATATTTTCTAGGGGATTTAAACTGATTTTACTGTAAGAGTTTTGAATGCCCTGAGACAATAGGAATCCCCTGGCTGTGTTGCAAGGGGAGATTTGCCCTGAAGATGACCTGGGCTCTGTCAACTATGGCCCATCATACTCCAAAAGAGTGGAAATGCTGGGCAGACCAAGAACCTAGAAAAAGTGTCACGTTCAGGCCTCACACCACAGGAAGCCACACACGATTAGCTGGTGGTTCTGGCCTGGTGGAGAAGTAAAAGTTACAATGAACTTTGTAGGAGCCCATTTCCAGTTTGCACGGTGTGTTTCTTCCCTCTTTAGTGTACATCTAGAGAGTATTTCAGATGATGCCTGCTCAGATGGCTGCCCTGCTGAGACTGATTTCACTGATCACTCCCTAAAATTCGACTGCCTGCTCTTTTAAATTTCCAAGATCCTTCCCAACATGGAAAACATTTAGGTGAGTGGAGGTGGAAATCAGAGTCCTTGGAACAAACACGTTGTTTGAACTTCTCATTACAAGCCTCTAAGGTACACATTTGTCAGTGCTTGATAACTCAATCACAAGGAATTCTTTAAAGAAGGGACCTGAAATGCAGTAATCAACAGAAGTGAGTTTAAAGAAAGAATAATCTAGCATTCTCAATACACAAATCTGTCTTTACATCATTTTGATGAAACTTTGCCACCACGTAAGTAAATAAAACAGGAAATCAAGTGTGACTTACCAATAGGGAGAAAAGGCTGCACATAAATGTTCTATTGGCACAAAAGGCAGAATCTGCTTTCTGAGCTGGAGTCTGTCTGATCTGACGCAGAGGTGCCCTCAGCTTGTCTGCGGGGAACAGGACTGCAGCCTGTGTGGGGTGTCTCACCTGGGCCTCAGAGCCGCTAGGGAAAGGGTTTGTGACAAGAAGGCCCAGTCATCTGAATTCCTCCCTGGAATCGAAAAGCCCAATCCTGAGATAAAACTGGGAGGAACTCTGCCCCCTGCGCCTCATGATGAGAAAGGGGCAGGGCCTGGGGTCTGCCCACAGGGGAGGAGGGAAGGCTTGTGTGAGCAGAACTGTTGCTGCGGAGGTTTCCCTCAGCCACACATCAAGCCAGCCCGAATATAAAAGCAGCAGAAGTCTGCATAGCATCTTGTGAGACACAGACAGGTTTTCACAAACATCACCCTCAGCCCTCTCTAAGGCTCTGTGCAGCTTGTAGGGAAGGCAAATTGTCCATGTGATTCTGACCGTGGAAGCGAAGGCTCAGAGTGCTTGTGCTTTTCTAGGAGTCACCAGCTGGTGTGTGAAGAGCTGGCACTCAAGCCAGGTCTTCCAAGCCAAATAGATGATTCTTTCCACTACAGCACATTTTTCTCTCTCTTCATTTTTCAGGAGTCCAGACTGTGTAAATACATACAGTTTATAGAGCATACGGATGGAGGTTTTAAAATATGTGCACAAATTCTTCAAAATTTCTTCTTTAAAAAAAAAAGTAGAGCCTACTAATTCCTCTTCCCTTCAGCATGGACTGGACTTAGTGACTCGTTTCTGACTGATAGAATATGGTAGAAATGATCATGCAGCAACTAGGTCATAAAAGGCATTGTGGCCTTCTCCTTGCTCTCTCTTGGAGCACTCACTCTGGGGAAGCCAGCAGCCATGTTGGAATAGCACTCAAGCAGCACTGTGGAGAGAACTAAGGCCCCGTTCCAACAGCTAGCAAAGAACTCAGGGCTCCTGCCAACAGCTTTGTGAGTGAGCCATCTTGGAAGGGGATCTAGCCTCACTTGGGTGTTCAGATGACTATAGCCTCAGCTAACATCTTGACTGCAACATCATGAGAGACTCTGAGTCAGAATCATCCAGCTAAGCTGCTCTCAAATTCCTGACACACAGAAACGGTGAGACAACAAATATTTATTGTTTCAAAACACTAAGTTTTGGGGGTAATTTTCTACACAGAAATAGATAACTAATATACTAAGGAACCATTCATTCTGTTCCTTGGCTCCCAAAAGTGTTTTCTTTCCACTACACCACGTGTTTTCCTATCTTTCTCTACTTTTCCAGGAGTCCAGACTGTGCAAGTACATACATCCCATGGAACCCCTCATTCTGTTCCTCAGCTCCCAGAAGCATTACTTTTTGGGCACATTCCCCCAGATTCATGTTATACTTTAGCTATTCTGCTCATCTAATTTGAATCAGCATGTTAATGTTTAATAATGAGTACCATCCCTTCCAGATACTATGTTCATATTTTAACAGGGAACTCCAACATCTTAACCTAAATGGCAGTCGCAACATGAGGTGGAGTAGGAGGGAATTTCTGGCCCTCGGAGATCCCTAGAACTGCCTTTGTGCATTCCTGGTCTTTCTCTCTATGTGACACGCTGCTGGCTGTACTCACACGTGATTACCCAAGATATCCAGGGACCCAACCCTGGATTTGAAAATGGTCCAACAAAGGAAACAGTTGAAAGAAGAAAAGTAGGAGGTTGAATCTGAAAAGGCTACATACTGTACGATTCCAAATCTGTGACATTCTGGAAAAGGCAAAACTATGGAGACAATAAAAAGATCAGTGTTTGCCAGGGGTTAGGAGCAAGGGAGGGATGAATAGGCAGAGCACAGAGGATTTTTAAGGCAGTGGAACTATTCTATATGATATGACAGATATATGACAGATACATGTCATTATGCATTGGTCCAAACCCATAGAATGTACCACACCAAGAGAGAACCCTAATGTAAACTATGGACTCTGGGTGATAATGATGTGTTGAAGTATGTTCATTAATTGTAACAAATGTACTGCCCTGGTATGGGATGTTGATAGTGGGCGAAATAGGGCATGTGTGGGGACAGGGGATATGGGAACTCTCTGTACTTTCTACTCAATTTTGCTGTGAATCTAAAACTGCTCTAAAAAAGAGTCTATAAAAAACTAAAAAATAAAGCCTAAAAAAAAACGGTAGGAGGTCAGTCTCAATTCATAGATTGTACAGAAGAGAGGCAGATAACAATGGAAGAGGCCACAGGTTTAAGGAGGCCCATATCCAACACCAGGATACTTGATGCCTGGGCAGTGAGGGGCCAAGATGGCACCTCCTCACCAGCAGAGTCTGTTTCTGAGCTATTTATTTTCTGCCCAGCCCTGGGCTAGACACTGGGAGTACAGAAGTTATAGGTGACTTCCTAGATCTACAATCTACTTAAGGAAACAACACAAAAAGGAGAATAAGCAAGAGCAACTCATCCAACCCAGGATGATATGGATTGCCGCCATGTGTGGCAGTGAGGTCAGGTGTGGATTGGCTAGTAACACAGGGGTGTGAAAAGCAAGTGGTTGAAGTGGTGGTTGAAGAATGCAAGGTGCAGATGATAACATAAGAGATAAAATGTGCAGAGTTGGGTGGGAGGAGTGGCTATCTTGGTGGGGACTCAAGTGAAGGTATCTTAGAAAAGCTGGATTCTCCTGAGAAAAAAGAACAAAGCTGGAGGTATCACACTCCCTGATTTCAAAATATACTACAAAGCTATAGCTGTGATTTCAAAATATACTACAAAGCTATAGCAATCAAAACAGCTTGGTACTGGCACAAAAACAGACACACAGATCAATGGAATAGAATCGAAAGCCCAGACATAAACCCACACATATACGGACAGCTAATCTTCGACAAAGGAGCCAAGAACATACAATGGAGAAAAAGTCTCTTCAACAAATGGTGTTGGGAAAACTGGACAGCCACATGCAAAAAAATGAAAGTAGACCCTTACCTTACACCATACACAAAAATTAACTCCAAATGGATTAAAGACTTGAATGTAAGACCTGAAACTATGAAACTTCTAGAAGAAAACATAGGCAGTACGCTCTTGGACATTGGTCTTAGCAACATATTTTCAAGTACCATGTCTGACCGGGCAAGAGAAACAATAGAAAAAATAAACAAATGGGACTACATCAAACTACAAAGCTTCTGCACAGCAAAGGAAACCATCAACAAAACGAAAAGACAACCTAACTATTGGGAGGAGATATTTGCAAACCATACATCTGATAAGGGCTTAATCTCCAAAATATATAAAGAACTTATGCATCTCAACAACAAAAAAACTAACAACCCAATTAAAAAATGGGCAAAAGACCTGAACAGACATTTCTCCAAAGAAGATATACAGATGGCCAACAGACACACGAAAAGATGTTCAACATCATTAACTATCAGGGAAATGCAAATCAAAACTACAATGAGATATCACCTCACACCTGTCAGAATGGCTATAATTAACAAGACAGGAAACAACACGTGTTGGAGAGGATGTGGAGAGAAGGGGACTCTCATATACTGCTGGTGGGAGTGCAAACTGGTGCAGCCACTATGGAAAACAGTATGGAGAGTCCTCAAAAAATTAAGGATAGAACTACCATATGATCCAGCTATTCCACTGCTGGGTATTTATCCAAAGAACATGAAAACACCAATGCGTAAAGATACATGCACCCCTGTGTTCATTGCAGCGTTATTCACAATAGCCAAGACTTGGAAGCAACCTAAGTACCCATCAAGGGACGAATGGAGAAAGAAGATGTGGTATATATACACAATGGAATACTACTCAGCCATAAGAAACGATGAAATCCAGCCATTTGTGACAACATGGATGGACATTGAGGGTATTATGCAAAGTGAAATAAGTCAGAGGGAGAAGGTCAAATACCATATGATCTCACTCATTAAGTAGTAGATAATAACAACAACAAACAAACACATAGAGACAGAGATTGGATTGGTGGTTACCAGAGGGGAAGGGAGGAGGGCTAAAGGGATAATTCAGCACATGTGTGTAGTGATGGGTTGTAATTAGTATTTGGGTGGTGAACATGATGTAATCTATGCAGAAATAGAAGTATAATGATGTATACCTGAAATTTATACAATGTTATAAACTAATGTTACTGCAATAAACAAAAAATTAAAAAAAAAAAAAGGAAAAACTGGATTCTTTTTTTAAAATTTTTATTTATTTATTCCCCCCAAGCCCCAGTAGATAGTTGTATGTCATAGTTGCACAGCCTTCTAGTTGCTGTATGTGGGACGCCGCCTCAGCATGGCGGGAGAAGCGGTTCGTCGGTGCGTGCCCGGGATCCAAACCTGGGCTGCCAGCAGCGGAGCGCGCTCACTTAACCACTAAGCCACGGGGCCGGCCCTGGAAAAACTGGATTCTGAGTGATGTTTTGGAGAGAGTACTGGAGATGGATTTCAAAGAAGAAACTCTAATACCTGTGGACTCGCTTTTACTCTCTAAAGGCTCAAAGCATGGTGGAGTGCTTCCTATGCCTACCTATGGAGATCTGCATGGTGCTAAGTATCTGCTTTTGCAAGAGGACCTGGTGTTTTCACCCAACCATACGCTCTACTCCCAGACCCGTGCAGTCTGTGGAACCACCCATCTGACCCCAGGTAGGGGTTCCAGGGGTTAGCTGGGTGCTGGGGTGAGGCAGGGCTCGTTTGTAGGCTGCAAGTACAGAGCCTGGGGCCCTCAGACAGACAGAGGTCAGAATCAACTGCCAGACATACAATGGAAATGAAGGGTGAGGGGGCCATGTTAGAGGGAAGCAAATCAGGACGCAGAGCCAGCAAGATAGAGACCCTCTGCAATAGGAAGCCGACAGCTGGGACCTTTTATAAAGCATCACTCTCAAATGGGAAAAGGGCTGCTTGCTGTGCCTTGTGGTACAGTTCTTGTCTGTAAAATGGGATGCAGACAGCCCCGCCTCATAGGGCTGCTGTGAGGAGTGGGTGACTTCACACATGTGTAATCACTTAGAACGAGGCTGAGCACAAAGTAAGTGCTTAATAAGGATTAGTTGTTGTTGCTGTTGCTACTAAACCTGGACAGAAGCAGCAACAGCTCCAGAAAGTTGCCAGAGGAACCCACACACCACTTGGTAACAAATATGCATCTTGACAGCATGCTAGAAATGCTTTCTCAGAACGCATTCTGCTGAGCTGATTATCCTCGACTTTAGGGGACGGTACATTCTGGCCAAGCCCCCGGGATCCTGCCAGCTGCAGTCCTGCCTCACTGTCTGTTTGGAAAGCCATGAGGGGCTGCCCAGGATGGGGGCCTGCTGTTCCATTACAGTGTGCACTGTGGGGACTGTCCCTAGCAGCACAGTCACCACAAGCCTCAGCCCCCAGCATGCGGTCGACAAGGAAACGCTGCCTTCTCCTTTCAGGGGGAGATGTGACCTGAGAAAATCAAGCTGCCATTATCTCGGGCACAGCTGACCCTGAACCCTGTATTAATCCCCTCAGTTTATTGAGGGAGCGGTTCCCAAGATAATCTTTAGAATTCACACTCCAAATGCTTTAGCAAGGAGAGAGTTTACTGGTTAGTGAGGAGTTGAGATGGTTGCGCTCAGTTGTCACAGTCACAGAGGGAGGGGCCTTGGCTTGTCAGTAGGACAGAGAAAGTAAGTGTTTAAAAAATGTCGATGGCAGCTCCAGAGAACTTTCACTTTCTCCCCACTGAGGTGGCGCTCCTTGTCACTGGCTGTGTTTTGTGGGGTGAAGGGCCAAAGATTTAGAAGTCTTAAGATCCTCTTCCCTTCCTCTTTAGAGACCCTCTCCCCACAACTATTCCTGCGCCAGTGTCTGTGTCCTACTCCTCTGCTCAGCTGTCTTCTAGACTTGGAAGCATGTAGCAAAGTTGACCATTCATTCAGAAATATTTATTAAGGACCTATCATGCGCCAGGCACTGTGCTAGGCCCTGGGGGTGAAAAGATGGGTAAGATAAATTGTCTGCTCTCTAAGGTCCCTGTCCACCTGGTGGGGTCACAACTACGCAAAAAAGCAATGTGGTAAATTCTATAGTATAGGATTGTTAGATGATTCCAGGACTCCACAGAGTGACATGAGGATCTACATGCGTAATCTAGCACCTGACGAAGGTCTTAGAGTTTACCTCTGTTGGGGAGAGTTATGCTTTAATAAAAGTGCTGAAAGGCAGAAAGGCTTTCAAGACAAAAAGAAATTAATGCCTGGGGCAGAAACTCCTTACCAGTGAGAGAGATTCGGGGACAGGAATTTTCCCCGCACTTGTCAATCACCTAAATCCACCTTCCATAGAAGGCAATGCCAGGACACAAGATTGTAACTCAGATGCCCCACCCTCATGCCAAGTGTCTGATCAAAAGAATCACCTGACAGTAACAGGGTTCTCTATGGAGAGGGTAGCTTTGTCTGCTGTTAAGATAAGTAAGATTTTTACCATATCTTCACATTGAGTACATGATTTCTCCCAAGACTCAAACCTCTTTTCAGGGGAGGAAGGAGTTGGGGTCTGTTGCTAATGCATCATCATCTGTCTGGTAAAGAGACGCTAATGGGTTCCTGTCTATGGAGGGGGATTGTCACGGGTCTGCCCAGTAGCATCAGCTATAATTCAGCTTTATCCCTGCTGGAAGGCTCTGTCTCTCTCATGGGACGCTATTATGGGACGTAAAGTGATGTAGTTCTTGCCTTTTTACAACCCATTTCTGGCTAAGAATGACTTCACTGGATGATCTTAACCACAAGGAAATGCCCTACACAGGTGGGCATCCTGGAAAGAGCCCCCCTTTGAACTCTGCCCTGCCCACTGCCACTGACCATGGCCAAAATTAGGGCCAGACCGCCCCAGGGGCCCCATCCCTGCTAGAAGCAGACACCCATTTAAAAATAAACAAAACTGGAGAAAAAGCCACTGGAGTTGGGTCTGCAGGGCCACAGAACATCCATAGGACAAACACTGTGTGAAAGGGCCTGAGCAGAAGCCCAGGAGAAATAAAGGGACAAGATCCTCACCCTGCCTTCAAAGCGTTAACAACCTACCCACACAATCATCCCATAGAGCAGAGTGCCTAATAGCCACCTCTGCCCAAGGCCTGCCAAGCAACGGGAGTACTAAGTGCTATCAAAGGAGGAGAGCAATTCTGTGTGTGTGTGTGGGGGGGTGCTGTCAAAGAAAACTCACAGAGGACACAGGACTTGTGTCGGGTCCTTGGAGCCGAGGGAAAGGTAAAGTAAGGCAGTCCCAGGACCAAGAATTGTAACTCAAACGCTGTGTTGAGGCACATGAGTCAGGGATTTGAATGGTGCTTGTGAGGGGTGTAGCACACTGACTTACTGAAGCTTGAGCTGGCTCACCTAGTAATTTTTATTAAACTATGAATTGGCTTTAACTGGGAAAGACTTGTTTTTATAAAATGACTCAATCATTTCAAATGGAAATAAACCAACACACTTTTCTAATATGACTGATCTGAATGAAAACAAAGGCATTTATTCATTCATTTGTTCATCAACAAACACCGAGTCTGCTTGTGTCAGTCAATGTTCTAGCCCTAGAGACACAGTGTAGAACAAGACATATAAGGTTCCTGCCTTTGGTGCTTACAGTTTGGAGGGGGAGAGACAGACTAAAACAGATTGAATAAACAAGGAAATATCAGGAAGTAATAAGATGAAAATAAGGCCAAGTTATGTGCTAGAACTACTAATTCAGATTGGGTGGTCAGGGAAGGACCTCTGGGGAGAGTGACATTTAACAAGAAATGGAAATGACAAGAAGGAGCTGCAAAGGCAAAGAGAGGGTGGTGGGATCATTCTAGGAAAAGGAACAAGTGTGAAGGGCCTAAGGTGGAAGCAAGCTTAATGTGTTCAAGAGACCAAAAGAAGGCAAGGCTGGAACGTGGTGGGAAGGAGGAGGATGGTGCAGAACTAGTTAGGAAAGCGCGGCAGGGCCACGTCACGGAAGGCCTCCTAGGCCAGGGGCAGGGGCTTGGACTTTGTTCTAAGCGTGATGAGATGCCATAGGTGGTTTCAGCTGCTGTTTGGAAAATGGGCTATAGGGAGTGAGAGGGGAGGCAGGGAGACCTCATCGGGGCCACAGCAGTAGCCTGGCGAGAGATAGTGATGGTCCACGAGGCATGCACGCCCGCTGACGCAAATCTCGATTTTTCCACTGCCACCATGGGAAAGCATCAGCAAGCAGTTCTTAAATGATGTGTGGTTGAAAAACAAAAACGAATTCTCCCAAATAAAAGTCAATCAAACCAGGTAGGGATGTTCTTTTTCAACAGGCCATGCTAGAGTTTAGTTAGAGTCTGAAACAGAAGGACAGACCAGACACCCCTTTGAGATGTCCTTGAATCTTTAAAAGCCTGAGAATTTGGTGAGAAGATGGGTTTGAACTAGCTGGACTGGGTCTTGGACAGCTGAATTTGAAAGAGAGTTTGGCTGCCATGGTGAAGAGCAGGGACACCCTGTATCTCCTTCTTCCTAAATTAGTAATGGTCTGTCCCTCTGGTGTAGGATTATTCCCAGGGAGACCCAGTTGTGTCTTCAAAGGCATCATAGAGAATAAAGTTGGAGAAGAGGAGATGGGATTTGATTATGAATCTCCTCTGGTACCTTCTGAGCTCTTCAGCAAATCACTCACCAGTCTAAAACTGGTTCTTCTTAGTTGGGTGGGAGAAGGGGTTAGAATTCATCAGTCACTGTGTGCACAGAAGATTATATAATGTTCTACAATGTATACGGAAATTTGAAAAGCCATATTATTATTATTTGTCAGATGCCAACTGTGTTTATAAAACTTGATTTTCTTGGTTAGGGGCCTTCATTTTTTAAATTTGTTCAAACCAATAAATCAAACTCCATTTCATGCTATGCGAGGGCTACAAACTCTGTGCGGGGCTCTTTATAAAAGAATAAGAGAATCAAGTTTGTGTTCTTAATGTCTATTTTATATGCATGACTTGAGTCCCTTATGCATAATTCATGAGGTCATTTACATTCTTTTACATGACTCCTCCTTTAAGAGTTAACTAACAAAGGATGTTATCAGCCATGGCAACCTGGATATTATGCAAATCATTCCATCTCTGGGCCAACAGAAAAGGGGGTGGATTGATTAATTAAAAAGACAGAGGAGGAAAGGGGAGTACACATCCCTCTTGATGTTACTCATCATTTATTAATGTATTTAACTGAAAGGAATTTTGAAGAGTAAATATGTGTTTGTGCATTTCCTCTGGGTGTGAGGGCACTGCTTAACCCTGTGAGCAACCATACGAATGAAGGGAAAATGTCTGGTTTCATTTATCCCATTTCCTCTCCCTCCAAGGAACAGCATCATAAGAAGGTGAACCAAGTCTTGGATTTGGGATCAGGTGACACCAGACTCTTGTCCCTTTAGCCCACTATACTAATCAAGTCACAACTTCTTTGAGTCTCAATTTCTTATGTACAATATAAATAAAAGCACTTCTCCTCATTTACTTTGGTAGAATGTGGGAGGGGACTACACAAAGGTATGAAGGGGAGAAGGCAGGAATTATTGGGGGTCATCTCGAAGGCAGCCTACCACACTCCCTGTCAGTATCAAGCCACCTTATCAACCCTGGATCATCTAATCAGATTTTGCCATAAGAAAGAAAGAAATATCAATCTTGTTGCTGTCGCCATACTTGGGTCTTTTTCTTACAGCTGCCTGATCTCCTAATTCACTGCCACAGTAAATTAGAAAAGTCTAAAAAAAACATGAGAAGATAATTCCAGAGGCCATTCCCTGAACTAAAATGGTGCCAGGGAGAGTCAGGAGAAGGGCCAGATGTGAGAGACACCCAGGGAGAAGAATCCTCAGGACTTGAAGGGTGGCCAGAGATGTGAGGTAAGAGAAATGGAGGAATCAGGATGACCTCAAGGTTAGGTGTCAGGGTTGGCTCATCTTAGTAACACACTGGCATATTTTAACAGAACTCTCTAGAGCAAATAATGCTATTGTCTAAAGGGGTAGCTTGTAGTAGTGTCAGGCAATGGGGGACAAGCAGTGAGGGAGTGTTATCCAAGGCCAAGATAAACCTAGATGTTATCATGTGAGTGATAAAAGAAGCTGCCTCATAATGTGTCATGGTCATGCTGACCCCCTTCCTCCTCAGCTCTTCTGCGACATACCCCACTGTCACCCAGCTTTTGATTGCCTGCTTCCTCTTTGTCTCCTCCTCCAGTCTGCACGTCTCTGGGCTTAAGGACTAGGTCGTTTTCATCTCTGAGTCCCCACAGTAAGCCCAGTGCCTGGAGCAGTATGCATTTAATACACACATGCTTAATGCCTTCAGAATCTGTAGCACACGTTTAAAAACATCTCTGATCCTTTGAAGAGGACTTAATTTTGTGATCGTTCTTCCCTACCATGTGCCCAGCTCAGTGTTAAGCACTGGGAACACCAACACAGCCCTGGAGCCTGTCCAAAGGAGCGTGGACTCCAGCAGGGAAGCCAGACTAGTTGGAAAAACTCATCCTCCAGAACAGAGAGGCTGATGCAGAAACACTCTCAGGGAGATGAGAGAGCTTAGAGAAAGCAACACCTGGGGATCTGGTGATATTTGATTTACACCTTGAAGAAAGAGGAGGCAAATAATGTGTGGAAAGTTATTGTGGGCAGAGGAGCAAAGACACAAAGGCACATGGTGCATGTAGGGAAGAGCGAAGTTTCTGAAGCAGGAACTGAGGGTATCAGTAGCTGGATGTAAGAGATGGGGTGAAGTTGGGAAGTAGCAAGAGATGTGGGAGAGCTGCAGGCTGAGGTCAGATTTTAAGGGCTTTGTAGCACTCTAAGAAGTTTCCACTTGGTATACTGGATGCAACCAAAATCCTGCGGAGATTCTGAAGCAGCCCAAAATTATAAGAACTCAAGCCTGGTGAATTAGGTTGGATGATCAAGCTGAGTAACCTGCTTTTGCTCTAAGTCCACAGAGATTCAACCAACAGATGACTGTGGAGTAGAGACTGATTTATCTCATGTGTGTTAAAAGCCAGTTCAGAAAGAGGTCTTCTCAAAATGATTTGAGCAGTTGTAAGATCTTGAAGATGAATGTATAGCCACCTAGGTGATCCCTTGGAAGGGCACAACTAACTAAGTTATGATTCTGGGCAGGATTTTAAAGAGCCGTGTTCATTATTTACTATTTTTAAAGTTAGTTTTGTTGCCTTATAGTCACCCAAGAAGGATCCTTGCAATGATGCAGAAACAGTGACAATGGGCAGGGTACAGCTTGTGGTTGGAACAGAATGAAAATACAAAACCAAAATCTTTTCTCTGGCTAATTTCATAGTAGAATCCAAAGCAGATCTTCTCCTTGTACACTAGCTCCTTGTTTCTAGGCTCAGTAAACAGAAATCAAAGACAGATGTCCCTGCCTTGGAGGCCATGGTGGTCAACAGGAACAGGCTTATACCTGACCGTTTAAGTGACCATGCGTTTGGTAACCACTGTAACAGGGAAAGAGTGAAGTGTCTGGGCAGAAGGAGGACAGAGCTCTTGAAGCAAATGTCAGAAGTGGAGACTGAGGGAGGTGACTTTCCCTGAGTCATTAGGGTGACACAGAGCCAAGCCAAACCAAGATCTAGCAAAGTCTTTCCACAGCAAAGCTCTTGACGTAACTGCGTTCACTGAATTGCTGGAGGGAACCAAAGTGGGACCCTCTAACTTGCCAAATGAGACTTTGAAATTTTCATTTCCAAAAGCTGAACCAAAAGCAGTGATAGGGTTGGGCCCATGAGTAGTTAAGATATTTACCCTTTATCTGAAGAACAGATGTTTCCTTCAAGTGCAGCTATAAAGCAAGACTGAGTAAAGAAGCAAGTCAGTCTCTCTCTCTCCCTCTCTCCCTCTCCCTCTTCCTCTCCCTCCCTCTCCCTCCCTTTCCTTCTCTCTCCTTCTCTCTCTCTCTCTGTCTCTCGTTACTGGTTGAGATGTGGTCAGGGCTCCTGTCCAGGAGAATCTTTCAGAGGGAGTGAGTAGAGCCATCAAAGGTCTTTCTGGATTCCATAAATGGCCCCAGAGTAGCTTCAAATTAGTGGGTGACTACTCTTAGACTCACAGAATCCCTGTGGACAAGACAGCAGCCACAGTTCCCTGTGAGCTGCTGGCTTTGACCTTATTTCCTCTACCTGAGAACAGAAGACACCTTCTCCCATATCCCCAATACTTACTTTTTAGTATGTTCTATTTTTAAATTATGGTGTAACTGCATTCTAATCCCACATTACAGAGGATTTGTGGATTGTTCTGATTCAGCTCTGGAGTAGACAGCACCTTGTTTCTGTTCCAAAATAACCTCTATTATTTTTTGATTGTACAAATAATATATGCTTACTATATAAATTTTAGAAAACAAAGAAAAATCTAAATAAAGAATTGAAAACTTCCTGTGAATATCTGATGTATTTTCTTAGGGATATTTTTTCTCTACATATGTGAATACATCTGTAATTACAACATTGAAAAGTATGGTCTATTTTCCCATAGGAAAAATGTTATCATTGGGATTGCATTTTGATCTGGATTTCAGCATTTTATACATCACAGGAGCCACAAATGATGTGTCATAAAATATAGCTGCAACTATGAATTTCTATAACCATTTAAAATTATAAAAATAATACTTAGTTTTTTCAAATGAGTAATGTTCACAATTCTTACAACAGACAGTATTCAGAATTACAATGAGGACACAGAGGCTTCCAAGCCACTGAGCACCACTGCTAATTTTTTCCAAAGGTGAGCATTTTTGGAACTAAAGAATTCCCTTCCCAACCTTCCAAGGAGAGGAATCTCCAGAATCACGAGAACAATGGATTTTCAGGGCTTTGCTGTATTCTCAGCAAAGCTGGAGCCCGTAGCCCCTGTCACCAACCAAGTCTGGCCAGTTATTGGACTGATATCACTTGGAGTCTTTGCCTTTACTCTCTGAAAATTAGAGGCCACTTAATCCCATAATTCCTTATATCCCTAAACCATAGCACAAAAGGCGAGCCTCTCTGGGTTTCTAGTATCTCACACACACTTAATTCTATATTCCTTAGAACTTCTTGGTCCATCTCCTTCTACTATGATTCTTTTTTCTAAGAAAAGTTCCTACCATTCCCTCTGGAGTCCTCACTCCATGTAAAGAAACTTCCAAACCCCCTATTTCTAGTAATATCATAGGTTATTTGGAATGACTTCCTGCTGGAAACAAGTAAAAACGAGCTGAATTCACTTTTAACTCTTCTTAAAAGCATCAAAGAGCTAAAAAGCTAGCAAGGAATTATAAAACTGAAGATAAAACGAGAACTCAGAGAGTTAAATAAATAACTCTTGGAGTTAAAGAAGATACTGAGGGCATCTGTCCATTCTGAAAAGTTTAAACTTTGGTTTTAATGGCCTTGAGGGGTGAAGGGAGCACTTACCAACCCCAGGATCTGCACAGGTAGAGGGTCTAACAGAAGACACAGACATGTTCCATAGTAAGCTAGGACCTAATAGGACTATAGTCTCAGGGTGAGGCTGAAGTGGCTCATCCTGGGAACCTCAATCCTTAAATTTTGTAAAATAGTCCTAGATTATTAGTGACCTAAGATCCCAAGCAGAAGCAAAGAAAATTCTCTCTGGAGAATTCATCTTAAGCCTTCAATTGTTATCACAAATATTTTTTTCAAATACAATGGCTTGCACACAATCACAGCTAACAACTTCAGAGCAATAAGTAATAATAGTTTAAACAAAAAGTCACATGCACAACTTCAGACATTGAAACTATCAGATAAAGACTGTAAAATAATTATGTTTATGACATTTAAATTATGAAAGACAAGGTTGAAGATATCTGCAGCGAACATAAAAATCATAAAAAGCAACATAATGTATTTGAAAAAGAACCAAATAGAACTTCTGTGGAAGAAAAATGCAGTAACAAATAAAAATTCAGTGGATGGGTTTAGACTCAGCTGAAGAGAGAATTAGTGAGCTGAAATATGGGTCAAAAAAGTTATCCACAGTGCAGCACATAGAGACCAAAAAAAAAAAGGAAATCACAGAAGAGAAGGTAAGAAACAAAGAGGATAGTGTGAGAAAGTCCAACATATTCTTAATTAGTATCAGAAGAAGCTAGATATGATGGGGCAGAGATAATATCTGAAGAGATAATGGCTGATTTAGTAAAAGATACCAATCCAAAGAGTCAAGAATCACTACAATGCCCAAGCAATATAGCTAAAAATGTTATACACATCATAGTGAGAGCACAGAAAACTAGAGACAGAGATAAATAAAACTTTAAGGTTATTAAGCATCCAGAGAAAAAAAGACAGATTAACTTCAAAGGAGCATCAACTAAGCTGAGAGATAATTTCCCAACACCAATAATGGAAACCAGAAGACAATGGAGTACGATCTCCAAAGTGCTGTAAGATTGCTGCCACTGGAATTTTATACCCAACAAATATATCCTACAAGAAACAAGGTGAAATAAAGATGTTCCAGACTAACAAACACTGCAAAATGTTACCACCATCACACTCATGTGAAAGAAAGTTCTAAAGGATACACTGCTTTGCATGGTAGCATATAAAAGGTCTGAGCTACAAGGAAAGAAGAACAAAGAAAGCAGTATGTGTGCAAAGCTCAATGCACCCTGACAACAAGAATGTCGTAATGCTTTTAAAATATATAGAATTAAAATATATTATAATAATAGCATACAGGTCAGGAAAACAGTAAATGGAAGTAAAGTATCCTACATTTTTTTAATTGTCCCTGAGGAGAGTAACCCTAGATTTTGATACATTAAGGACGTAAGTTGTCATATCTAAAGTAATGTATAACATCCAAAGAAGTAGGAAGGAAAAGTGGAATGAAAATAAATACTCAATAACCATAAAGAAAAGGAAGGAAGGAATTGTTCTAAAAGTCAGGATAGCAGTTAACTCCATGGTGAGGGAAGGGGACTCAAAGAGGAGAAGACAGACAGAGTGCTCCTAGAGTGCTGGCGATGATCTATTTCTTCAACAGATTGGTGGTTACATGGCTATATGCTTTATAATTACGTGTTCGACTGTATATTTAGGTTTTGATGTACTTTTTTTCTATGTGTGTTCTATTTCATAGTAAAGATAAAAGAAAATGAAAAAAAAAAACCTTCCCTATACCTTCAACCTCTTCACAAAATGGTCACTCCATCTCCTTGACTTGTGAAGCTCTGGCCCCTGTCGGGTCCCTGCCCTCAGCACCTCGTTGCAGTGTCCAGAGCTGACTCCTGTTTCTCTCTCAAGTTCGTGCCGTCGAGCAAAGTCATCCATCATCCTTCTTGATCTCTCCAACCCGCCCCCCATCCGTTTATTGCAGGCACTGGCCCCTGACTCCCGGCTTTCTCCCTGACCCTCACACCAGCGTCACGAGTGATGTCAACACCGACGTGGCCAAGTCAGCTGGCAGCCCAGACTTACGTTTTTGACACCACCACCCCTCCAGTTTCAACACTCTTTCCTCTGATCCAACAACCCATTCCCCTGGTCATATCTTGGACCCTGAAATTCTTTTAAAAATATTTTATTGTATTTTTAAGCCGCAAAAGCAATATAGACTCACTATAGAAGAAATAATGTAAATACTGATAACTTTTTTTTTAAGGGACAAAAAGAAACAAATCACCCATGATCCCACCCTCCAGCAATAACAGAACAAGGCTGTGCATGTCTGCCCCAGGAGTGGGGGTGCCTGTCTTTCACAAGACAGATGTGTCCTCTCAACTAAACCTTGTGCTTGTCTGCACCATGTGACAATGTCTCCTGTTGATGAGTTAACAGACGACAGGGTATTTTAGTAGGGAAGGCCTTGCAAAGCAGAGGAAAGAACTCTGGTGAGCTCAGAAGGCCTGAGTTCTGTTCTGGACCCTGAGATAAACCATTACTTTGCTCTTAGCAAGCTTCCTCCTCTCTTAGGGTAATATTCCCTCCTCTGTAGAACAAAAGCATTGGACTTGATGGTTTCTAAAGTCCCTTCCAGTATGGAATATCCATACTCCTTACTAAGACTGCCATAAAAGTGAAATTTGAAGGAGCATCCAGCCTCAAAAACCATCTACAGAGACGGCCGGTGCAGCTGGGCTGTTAGCACCATCAGAGCAAAAGGCCTCCTCTGACCAACACTTTTATCATCCAGAAGACCCACTGCACAACGTCCCTGGCGGTATTATTGCACATTTTTAATTAGCAGCTATTATGATGAACAGCATTTGCCCATTTCTAGTTCCTATGCTCCTGTGATACCTCCATTTCCATTGCTAAAGGATGTGGAAACAGCTCGCTTCACTTCAGATGTCAGTGTTTATTAACACCAGGACAGGGAAGATGTGCATCTGAACTGGCCGAGAGTAAACAATTGAGACAGACATAAAAGCTTTTTTTTTTTTTTTTTTTGTGAGGAGGACCAGCCCTGAGCTAACATCCAATGCCAATTCTCCTCTTTTTTGCTGAGGAAGACTGGCCCTGGGCTAACATCCATGCCCATCTTCCTCTATTTTATATGGGACGCCGCCACAGCATGGCTTAACAAGCGGTGCGTTGGTGCGCACCCGGGATCCAGGCCGGCGAACCCCGGGCCGCCGCAGTGGAACGTGCGCACTTAACCGCTTGCGCCACCGGGCCGGCCCCCAGACATAAAAGCTTTTAATGTTGATATTCTTACATATCATTTATTGACAATCTAATCCTCTTTAATGCTCTCCAATCCCGTTTCAGGGTTTGTCAGGAGCATGCTGGGTGGGACATTGTTCACAAGCCATTTTGTACCGATTCCTTGGCAAGCAAATGAAATATCTTTGGAGGGTGGCAGACCAGCAATGGCCGTATTGGGAGAATTCAGACTCTGTGGTTCTCTGGTGCCAAGAGGGCCTATGCTTCCCCATGCGTTTGGTTCACGTGGCTCCCGGGCTCTGTTCCCAAGAGGGTCTGATCATCGCCTGTCCATTAGTGAGCCCCTCTTGCTCACTCATTTTTCTTACTTGCAAGTTTCATGAATGATTGGCAAAACCGAGGACTGTGATGGAACTCTGTAACAAGTGGGTCTATGAGAGTGTACAATCAAAACCACATGTCACAATATGGCCAATAAGTGGAAGACCTACAAACAGAGTATTAAAATCCCCAGTAAATAGGAAAGCTGTATTTCCACGGTACAATCAGTCCAGGGTCAAGTACATTTGCACATAAAGAGAAATCCAGAGCTGAGAGGAGTACCAGAGGTGTGCACCTGCAGTCACAGAACACTGGGCCCACATTAACACACCACACTGAATATTTAATATAGAAATCTATTCCAAAATGGCTGAGGCACCATTCTCATATTTAATATTGGATTTCTTCATATTTAATGAAAGAGTGTATAGCACAGTAGTTAAGGACCCAGGGTCTGGAACCAAGCACGTCTGAGTTCAAATCCCACCTCCATGGACTATGCTTTTCTCAAGCCAAATGAGGGCAATAATAGTACCCCCTCCCCAGGATCATCACAAACATTACATGAAAAGATGCACATAAAGTTCTGAATATAGTGCCTAACAAAGCCAGGGCATTTAATAACGATAAGCTGCTGTCATCGTATATTAGTTACAGGTAAATTCCTTTTTGGCTGCTTGAGATAAACGGTTAGAGACTGAGTCAGTTTCCTTGAATCTCCACCAATACCAGCAAACATACTGATAAGATTAGCTCCAACACTTGTGATTATGTTTATTTTAAAGGTAAGTTTTACGATTTTTTTTAAAATTCCACCTATCTTTATCTTTATTTTTATTTATTTATTTTTTTTGTCTTGTGAAGTTAAGAACAAAATTTTTTTGGTAATTCTATGTATTTAAAAGTCCTTGTAGAAATATATGTGGTCTTACTCATTTCTTTAGTTTAGCATTTCTGAAGTAGCTAGCACCTAATAATGTGTTTCTTTAGAGTAGTAACTTGTCATGTGTTGAAATTATTCTTTAAAAGTGTAAACTTCTATACAAATATTAGGGGCTATTTTAAGTGAAGTCATTTTTTTCTTTCAATAATTTTGTGAATGCAAATATTTAAGACCACAGGCAGTAAAATTCATAGTCTGAAGTGGCTATGAATCTTCAGGGAGCCTAAAGGACATGGTACTTTGTCAGTGCTTAATAGTAACGTATCTTATCATTGGCATTTACTTTTTTTTTGCTTTTAGAGTTATATAGAAAATCCTGTATAGAAGATGTGCCAAATTGTGGGGATAGTAGAATTGTGTAAGTACTTGGATGCGGAAGCCATAGATGTTCAGTGTCATCACTGAGATCCTTGCACATCTAGTAGATTGCAGTAGATTCCAGGATTGGTTAATTCAGTGCCAGATCACCAAGGACTCAGACTCTCTTTCCATTCTGCTCTCTGTCCTCGGTGTGTCACCTTCATCCTCAGGCTGTTTGCCTTTCTGATAACTCCCCATCCAGACACAAGAGTGGCCAAAGGGAAACGAGGTGTCTGGCTTACACGTTATTTTTTAACTTCCCTCTATGAAAGAAAAGGATTTAGCTTTCTTCTCCCACCATACACATGCCACTTCCTAGGCCCCCATCCTCCCGACAGAGTCACATACTGACTTTGATTGGAGCAAGAGGCAGTGCGACATTCTGATGACCCAGTAGATGTCATTCAAACTGACTCAGAAGTTATACTATGACTTATACTCCCTTTCTTCTACAACTTTGTGTTTCGCGGGAGTTTCCCTTTGTGTAGTACTTATTTTTATTTGCTTTTTTTTCAACATCTTACTATTGATTCAACCGCAAAGTCTCCGTTAATCACCTAAATACCTCTCAAGATGTTTGGAAACATCAGGTTATTTATCGAATCATATTCCTGAAGAATTTTCTCTTGGATGTACTCTGACCTGTTCTGGTCTGGGCTGGCTGCCTTTTTGAAATCTTCCTTTAACATCACCCTAGATGTTCTCTTTCCCTGTCTCTTCTTTCAGTAGTTCTCTTTATTGGTTTACTCCTTAGTTTTTGTGGTGTACACCCTCCAGTAGCCTCTGTAAAAAGGAATGAATCAGAGGTAAATTTATCAGATCTTGAAAGTATCTTTATCTTATTCTCATTTGATTGATAGTGTCTTGGGTATAAAATTACAGGTTGGAAATCATTTTGCTTCTGATATTTTTGAGGACATTTCTCCACTTTCCTTTAGTTTCCAGTTTTGAGGTTGAAAAATCCAGAGTGGTTCTGATTCATGATCCTTTTTTACACAAGCTGTTTTCTTTACTCTCCAGAAACTTGTGGGATCTTGTCTGTATTGTGAAATTTCGTGAGGCTTTGACGTGGGTCTGTGTCCGTCTGTGTCAGTGGCCCTCAGTGGGCTCTTCCGCCTCCTTTAGGGAATTTTGTTGAATCACTTCCTTCATGAGTTCTTTGCCTCCATTTTTTTTTTCAGTTCCATATTATAAATATTTTTTTAATTGCAATGTAATGAGCAAAAAGATAAATTTTAAAATGTTCAATTTTCATTTCTTTGGTTACTAGTGATGTTGACTATCTCTTCACTATTTTTATTTCTTATGTTAATTATCTCTTTGTATCCTTTGTCCATGGCACTCCCTTCCTTTCTAGAGGGACTATACTTAAACCAAAATTGAGGAAAAAACCTAGCCTATCTTTAAGAAAAAGATTCTTCAGCCATTATAAAAGTAAAACAAGAAGAAATAAAGAAAAGAATTCGTGTAGTCCCCACCAAAAGACAGCCAGCCACAGTAGATGGTTTGGTGTTTTCTTCCATACTCCTTTTCTTCTTTTTCTATGCTTTTGATTTTGGACCGTATTGTTATCTGACAAAGTTGTGATCATTCGGTTTGTACAATTATGTGCGCTACAATTCTATGTTTATTTTTAAACATCTAAAGAAGGCACCTTTGAATACGTGAGTCACTCAATTCTTTTTTAAATTTTGTATCAAGGAGTTCTCGCCTACAAAATCCTAATTTTCACTATGCCTGCAGAGCGCTCGCTCTGAAATCCAGGCAGTGAAAAGGCTGCAGGTCTGGAGACGTGCGTAACCGGGAAACTTAAAAACAGTTCTGTGAGGAGAGGGCGTGAGTTTAAGAGAAGAGCTGTGAATCTCTAAGATTCCAAGCTGAAGACTCCCCGCTCCTGAGACAGCTTCCTGATTCCTGTCTCCTTTTCTCTCATGAGCCGTACCTGGACCCCCTCTCTTCTCTCCATCTAAGACTCAGGTCCTCGCCCCACCTTTCTTCTCTCACTGCCCATTCTAGGTCCTTGTGGTCCAGATGCCCTTTGGGCCTTGACCTTCCTCCCCAGCTATCCTTGTGACTCACGTTCTCACCTCCTCTAAGTCTTTCCTGCCCAGTCCCATGATCCACACCCGCCCCTAGTCCTCACTCACAATTCCCTATACCTTGCTTGATAGTTTCTTTTGTTCCTAATTACACAAATTTATTGCATTTATTATTTATTCTGTGTTCCCCGACTCCCACCTCCAAATTTAGAGATCTTTGTTATGTTCATTGACGTATCCCAAGAATGACTAGGACAGTGCCCGGCACACAGTACGTGTCAATAACTTTTGCTGAATGAATCAATGATCGCTCAGACAAGCACCCAGATGCCTCGGCCACCCTAACTCTCTCCCACCTTCATTGTGTCCATTTCCCATCTTGAATTTCCCCCACACTCATTTTCTCAGCCTCTGATGCCGTGGCTTCTCCTGTTTTCAGGCTGCTGAGAGCTGCTGGAGAAGATCAGAGGCATCTGCCAAGTGGATCTACCACAAAATCACATTGCTGAGCCTCATCTGTACCTTTAACCATGCCTGACAGTCTCTGCATTTATCTCACTTTGGCTCCCTAGCCAATTCCACCCTGTGATGTTCTAAAACACGTTTCTGTTTTGAGTTTGCAGGAGTCAGATCTGAGGCCCTCCCACAGACAGTGCTCAGACTTGAGCAATTGTTTTCATTTTGGCAATAGCTTCTTCCCAGCTCTTATTGTGTCCCTACTCTTTCTGGCCTCCGTTTCTCACCGACTTCTAACTTAGGCAATTTTGCTGAATTTCACATCTAGTCATAAGCTGCCTTAAATCATTTTGCTTTAAAAGGGAAGGTTACAAGGTTTTTTTGTTTTGTTTTGTTTTTAATGTTCTTAGGTGATTTTAAAAAGCTCTTTGTAGCCTAATTTTAATTGCTGCGTAATATTCCATTATATAATAAGGTACTTAACCTTTACTAATGTTGGAGATATCCATTTATTCTGTTATGGTAAAAACCTAGGGACATAAATCCTTACTTTGCATTTCTGCAAACTCCTTATGGTAGATTCCTAGATTTATTGGAGTTTAAAGGTATAAGCATTTTAAGACTCATGATAAATTTTGCCAAATTTCTTTTCAGAAAAGTTGTACTGATTTGTGTTCCTAACAGTCACGGTGATCATTTCCCTATATCCTCACAAAGACTGAGTATTCTCATTTTATCATTTTTTTCCGACTGGATAGACAAAGAATGGTGTTTCATTTTAACTGCATCCATTTGATCATTTGTGTATATGACATTTGTCACATATTCATTAGCTATTTGTACTTTTCTCTTTGTGGATTGCCTATTAACGTTTTTTTTCGCATTCATCTATTGAGGTATTCATGGTCTTGATCGTTTTGTCCACGTACTTGATAAATTTAGTGTAATAATTATGTGCAACACTTACTAGAAATAACTTTCTAGTTTGATAATTGCCTTTTCATTCATTTTTGGGTTTTTGTATGTACACGTGGTTTATAATCTTTTTAGAGCTATGTATCTTTGTCTTTGGGATCTTTGCATTTACTTTTAACCTTGGAGAAAGCAAAGAATTTCCCTGGCCCAGAAATTCAATATTGTCTTCTAGTCTTTGTTTTTAATAGTGTGATATTTATAAAAATTATTCTTCAGGGCCGGCCCCGTGGCTTAGCGATTAAGTGTGCGCGCTCCGCAACTGGCAGCCCAGGTTCGGATCCCAGGTGCGCACCGACGCACCACTTCTCTGGCCATGCTGAGGCCACGTCCCACATACAGCAACTAGAAGGATGTGCAACTATGACATACAACTATCTACTGGGGCTTTGGGGGGAAAGAAAAAGGAGGAGGATTGGCAATAGATGTTAGCTCAGAGCCGGTCTTCCTCAGCAAAAAAAGAGGAAGATTAGCACGGATTTTAGCTCAGGGCTGATCTCCCTCACAAAAAAAAAAAAAATTATTCTTCATATATTGGCATGTGTTATGATATAAATTTTTCCCCCAACTAGCCAACCACTTGTTTCAGTTTTGGAGTTTTAGCTAGACCAACAAATAACACCCTTTCCCTCTCAGGAGTTAGAAACCAATTAAGAAGAGATTGCTGGGAAGATGGCGGTGTAGGAGGACTCTGAACTCACCTCCTCCCTCGGACACAACAAATCTAAAACTACCTCTGAGAGAGAACCGGAAACTGGATAAAAAGAATGCTTACAACAAAGGACAACACTGATTGAGATGGAAGAGGCAGAAATACTCCTCTGCTGAGGAAAAAGCACATTCTAGCAGTGGTGCTTCATGTCCGGGAATAATCTGAAGGTACAAAGCTTTTCCTGCAGGAGGAGGAACTCTGAGCAGGTGAGCTTTACCACAATAAGCAGCCTTTGAACTCAGCACAACCAAGACGAGTGCCATGGTACCTGGCTTTGCTGGCTGTTAAAACCAACAAGGAGTACTCCCAGAAAAGCTATCAAATGTAACAGAAAGAAAAGCCTTCTCTTAAAGGGCCCATGCACAGATTCGCCTGTTCTGAAAAGCAATACAAAATTACCAGAAAGAGAGGTGCACAGTCCCTTGGTGAAAGAGACTCACTTGATAAGCTCTGAGTGCATCTCAGAGAGGCAGGAGGTGGCTGGGCCCACCTCCCCAGGGACTGAGAGACTGGCAGATGCCATTGGATTTCTTCCCCTGGCCTGTTAGTGCAGGGGTTCGCCCCAAACACCAGAGCACCAATTTAATCCAGCTCAGCCAGGGCAGGCAGCCTGCCCTAGAGACTGGCCCCACCTGCCAGCAAGCCCTCAGGGAACTCGTGGGCCCACGTAGGTGGGGTGTGTGGGACTTCTGCAGCGAGTGAGTGGGTCTGCCTCAGTGGGGAGGGACATGTGTGTGGGACAGGACTGTATTGACGGGGTGTGTGGGTCCACGGGCGGTGGAGCTTGTCACCTGCAGCAGACTTGTGCTTCTGGCCTTCTCCAACAGCCACACAAGGGATTGGCTCCCCACCAACACCTGAAACAACTGTGTGCTGCCATGCCTGGGGCCGGCCCCACCCAGCTGCACTCTTGAGAGAGCTGACAACAGCCTTGCAGGCCAGAGGCCTACAGCATTTGTGAGCCCCTGAGCCTAGCAACCAGCCAGGCTGGGGGCCTACTCACTTAACAGAAAAATTGCAGCACGACTGTGCTATTAGACCTTGCAGCCAGCTGTGCTGGGGCTCCCCTTGCCCAATAAAGAAACTAAAGAGACCATAGCAGCCACACACGACTGAGCCTTACAACTAGCCAGCCAGGGGGCAGCCTAGGCTTCCTGTGCACCTGCAGGGAAAAGCAACCCCACCACAACAGAAGGGCACATGTAGCCCTCACAGGGGACACTCCTGGAATGTTTGGAACTGGTGATGAGGGAGAAGCACATTGCTGGGGCATCTTACATAAGGCCACATCTCCAACATTGGCAGACATAGCTGATCTACGTAATACATAGATATAAGCAGAGAGAAATAGGCAAAATGAGGAGACAAAGGAATATGTTCCAAATAAGAGAACAGGACAAATCTTCAAAAACAAAAACTAAACAAAACAGAGATAAACAATCTATCTGATAAAGAGTACAAAGTAGTCATAAGGGTTCTCACTGATCTTGGGAGAATAGATGAACACAGTGAGACCTTCAACAAAGCCTTGGAAAATATAAAAAAGGACCAATAAGAACTGAAAAATACAATAATGGAAATGAAAAATTCACTAGAGGGACTCAAGAGCAGAGTAGATGACACAGAAGAACGGATCAGTGAACTGGACGAAAGACTAGAGGAAATCACCCAAGCTGAACAGAAAAAGAAAAGAGAATTAAAAAGAATGAGGATGGTCTAAGGGACCTCTGGGACAACATCAAGCATGCTGACATCCATATTATAGGTGTAAGGAAAGGAGAAGAGAGAGACAAAGGAGCAGAGAACCTCTTTGAAGAAATAACAGCTGAAAACTTTCCTAACCTGAGGAAGGAAACAGACATCCAGTACAGAAAGCACAGAGAGCACTAAACAAGATAAACCCAAAGAGGCCCACACTGAGACACATTATAGTTGGAATGTCAAGAATTAAAGATAAAGAGAGAATCCTAAAAGCTGCAAGAGAAAGGCAACAAGTTACATACAAAGGAAACGCCATAAGGCTATCAGTCGACTGCTCAGCAGGGACAACACAGGCTAGAAGGGAGTGGCACAATATATTTAAAGTGCTCAAAGGAAAAAACCTACAGCCAGGAATACTTGACCTGGCAAGGTTATCATTCAGAATGGAAGGAGAGGTAAAGTGTTTTCCAGACAAGCAAAAACTAAAAGAGTTTATCACCAATAAACCAGCCTTACAAGAAATGTTAAAGGCACTTATTTAAGTGGAAAAGAAAAGACCACAAATAGAAATGAGAAAATTATCAAAGAAAAAAAATCATTGGTAAAGGCAAATACACAGTAAAAGTCACAGATCAACCACCTATGAAGCTAATATGAAGGTCAAAAGACAAAAGTACTAAAATTATTTCCATGATAAGAGGTTAAGGGATACACACACACACACACAAAGAGGTTAAATATGATATCAAAACCATAAAATGTGGGGAGAAGAGTAAGACGGTAGGGCTTGTAGTAAGAGGTCAAACTTAAGAAACCATCAACTTAATATAGATTGCTATTTACATAAGTTATTATATATGAACCTCATGGTAATCACAAAACAGAAACCTATAATAAATACACAAAAAAATTAAGAGAAAGGAACCCAAACATAATACTAAAAAAAGCCATCAAATCGTAAGGGAAGAGAGCAAGAGAAGAAGAAGAAAGGAACAGAGAAGAACTACTAAAACACACAGAAAAAGAGTCACAAAATGGCAGTGAGCACACACTTACCGACAGCTACTTTAAACGTCACTGGACTAAATGCTCCAAACAAAACGTGTAGGGTGGCTGACTGGATAAAACAACAAGACCAGTATATGTGCTGCATACAAGAGACACACTTCTGACCTAAAGACACTCACAGACTGAAAGTGAAGGGGTGGAAAAAGATACTCCACGCAAATGGCAATGAAAAGAAAGCTGGGGTAGCAATACTCATATCAGACAGAATAGACTTGAAAACAAAAACTGTAACAAGAGACAAAGAAGGGCATTACATAATGATAAAGGCAAAAATCTAGCAAGAGGATATAACACCTGTAAATATCTATGAACCTAACATAAGAGCACCTAAATATATAAAGCAGTTATTAACAAATATAAAAAGAGAAATAAAGAGTAACACAAAAATAGTAGGGGACTTGAACATTCCACTTACATCAATGGATAGATCATCCAAACAGAAGATAAATAAGGAAACATTGGCTTTAAATGACACATTAAACCAGAGGGACTTAGTAGATATACACAGAACATTCCATCCAAAAATCACAGAATACACATTCTTTTCAAATACACATGGAACATTCTCCAGGATAAATCACATATGAGGCCACAAGACAAGTCTCAATAAATTTAAGAAGATTGAAATCCTACCAAGCAACTTCTCTGACCACAACAGTATGAAACTAGAAATCATCTACAAGAAGAAAACTGGAAAAGCCACAAATATGTGGAGATTAAACAAAATGCTACTGAACAATGATTGGGTCAACAAAGAAATCAAAGGAGAAATAAAAAATACCTGAAGACAAATGAAAATGAATATACAACATGCCAAAATTTACTGGATACGTCAAAAGCGGTTCTAAGAGGGAAGTTTATAGCAATACAAGCCTACCTCAACAAACAAGAAAATCTCAAACAAACAGTCTAACAGTGCACTTAAAGGAACTGGAAAAAGAAGAACAAACAAAGCCCCAAATCAGTAGAAGGAAGGACAAAATAAAAATCAGAGCAGAAATAAATGAAACAGAAACTAAAAAACATATCAATGAAACTAAGAGCTAGTTCTTTGAAAAGAGAAACAAAGTTGACAAACCTTTAGCTAGACTCACCAAGAAAAAAAGAGAGAAGGCTCAAATAAATAAAATCAGAAATGAAAGAGGAGAAATTACAATAGACACCTCAGAAATACAAAGGATTATAAGAGAATACTACGAAAAGCTATATGCCAACAAATTGGATAAACTAGGAAAAATGGATAAATTCCTAGAATCACACAACCTTCCGAAACTGAATCAAGAATAAATAGAGAATTTGAATAGACCAATCACCAGTAAGGAGAGCAAAAGAGTAATAAAAAACCTCCCCAACAATAAAAGTCCAGGACCAGACGGCTTCCCTGGTGAATTCTACCAAACATTCAAAGAAGACTTAATGCCTACCCTTCTCAAACTCTTCCAAAAAATTGAAGAGGAGGGGCAGCTTCCTAACTCATTCTACAAAGCCAACACTACCCTGATACCAAAACCAGACAAGGACAACACAAAAAAAGAAAATTACAGGCCAATATCACTGATGAACATCGATGCAAAAATCCTCAACAAAACTAGCAAATCGAATACACCATTTTGCAACTAGCAAAAAGATCATACACCATCATCAACTAGGATTTATTTCAGGGATGCAGGGATGGTTCAACATCCGCAAATCAATCAACGTGATACACCACATTAACAAAGTGAAGAATAAAAATCACACGATCATCTCAATAGATGCAGAGAAAGCATTTGACAAGATACAGCATCCATTTATGATAAAAAAAAAAACCCTCTGAATTAAATGGGTATAGAAGGAAAGTACCTTAACATAATAAAGGCCATATATGACAAACCCACAGCTAATATCATCCTCAATGGTGAAAAACTGAAAGCTATCCCTCTAAGAACAGGAACCAGACAAGGATGCCCACTTTTGCCACTCTTACTTAAGTTAAGATTAGAAGTCCTAGTCAGAGCAATCAGGCAAGAAAAAGAAAGAAAAGGATCCAAATTGGACAGGAAGAAGTAAAACTGTCATTAATTGCAGATGACATGATTTTATCTTTTTTTTTTTGAGGAAGATTGGCCCTGAGCTAACATCCAAGCCAATCTTCTTCTGCTTTGCATATGGGACACTGCCACAGCATGTCTTGATGGGCGGTGCATAGGTCCACACCCGGGATCTGAACTAGCGAACTCCGGGCCATGGAAGCAGAGTGTGCCAACTTAACCACTATGCCACCAGGCCTGCCCCATGACGTGATTTTATATATAGAACACCCTAAAGAATCCACCAAAAAACTATTAGAAATAATAAATGAATACAGTAAAGTTGCAGGATATGAAATCAACATACAAAAATTAGTTGTTTCTATACATTAACAATGAATCAGCAGAAAGTGAAATTAAGAATATAATACCATTTACAATCTCAAAAAAAAGAATAAAATACTTAGGAATAAATTTAAGCAAAGAGGTGAAAGAGTTGTACACTGAAAAGTATAAAACATCATTGAAAGAAATTGGAGAAGACACAAAGAAATGAAAAGATATTCCGTGCTCCTGAATTGGAAGAATTAACATAGTTAAAATGTCCATACTTTCTAAAGCAATTTACAGATTCAATGCAATCCCTATCAAAGTTCCAACAACATTTTTCACAGAAATAGAACAAAGAATCCTCAAATTTATATGGAAAAACAAAAGACCCCGAATAGCCAAAGCAATCCTAAGAAAAAAGAAAAAAGCTGGAGGTATCACAATCCCTGATTTCAAAATATACTACAAAGCTATAGTAACCAAAACAGCGTGGTACTGGCACAAACACACACACACAGATCAATGGAACAGAATCGAAAGCCCAGAAATAAACCCACACATCTATGGACAGCTAATCTTTGACAAAGGAGCCAAGAACATACAATGGAGAAAAGAAAGTCTCTTCAACAAATGGTGTTGGGAAAACTGGACAGCCACATGCAAAAGACAGAAAGTAGACCATCTTCTTTCACCATACACAAAAATTAGCTCAAAATGGATCAAAGACTTGAATGTAAGACCTGAAACCATAAAACTTCTAGAAGAAAACATAGGCAGTAAGCTCTTTGACATGGGTCTTAGCAGCATCTTTTCGAATACTATGTCTCACCAGGCAAGGGAAATCAAAAAGAAACAAATGGGACAACATCAAACTAAAAAGCTTCTGCACAGCAAAGGAAACCATCAACACAACGAAAAGACAACCTAACAGTTGCGAGGAGACATTTGCAAGCCATATATCTGATACGGGGTTAATATCTAAAATATATAAAGAACTCACATATCTCAACAACAAAGAAATAAACAACCCAATTAAAAAATGGGCAAAGGATCTGAAAATTTTTGCAAAGAAAATATACAGATGGCTAACAGGCACATGAAAAGATGTTCAACATCACTAATTATTAGGGAAATGCAAATCAGAACTACAATGAGATATCACTTCACACCCGTCAGAATGGCTATTATTAAAAAGACATGACATAACAAGTGTTGGAGAGGATGTGGAGAAAAGGGAACGCTCATATACCGCTGGTGGGAATGTAAACTGGTGCAACCACTATGGAAAACAGTATGGAGATTCCTCAAAAAATTAAGAAGAGAAATACCATATGATCCAGCTATTCCACTGCTGGGTATTTATCCAAAGAACATGAAAACATGAATGCATAAAGATATATGCACCCTTATCTTCACTGCAGCACTATTCACAATAGCCAAGACTTGGAAACAACCTAAGCTCTCATCAAGGGATGAACGGATAAAGAAGATGCAGTGTATATATATATATATGTACACACACACACACACATAATGGAATACCACTCAGGTAGGATAAAAGATGAAATCTTGCCATTTGCAACAACATGGATTTACCATGGGTATTATGCTAAGTGAAGTAAGTCAGAGGGAGAAAGTCAAATACCGTATGATCTCACTCATAAGTAGAAGATAAAAACAACAACAAACACACAGATACAGAGATTAGATTGGTGGTTACCAGAGGGGAAGGCGGGAGGGGGAGGGTGAAGGGGTGACTGGGCACAACTGTATGGTGATGGATGGTAGTCTTTGGGTGGTGAACATGGTGTAATCTACACAGAAATTGAAATATAATGATGTACACCTGAAATTTATATAATTTTTAAATCAATGTTACCTCAATAAAAAGAAAAAGGAAGAAACTAATTAAGAGATAAAGATGAGAATGCAGGTAGATGTCTATTTCTGAGTAAAGCTGATTAGAACATGTAATTTTAGATAGACAGTCAAAATTGTCTGCTAATACACCTCACCCCTGGGTTAAGCTGCCTCACCACCCAAACCCAGGCCTTGCCAGACCCCCAGCGAATCCCCGAAGGGCAGAAGCAGGAAATTCTTCATGAAGGGCCACAGAGCAGAGGGCAGGACAGCACCAGCTTCTCTGCAGGCCAGCAGGTCCAAAAGAGAGAGGCGGGCCCACGCCACACGACTCTATTCCTCTTCTCAACACATCAGCCAGGTGGGATCTCCCTCCTCCTATCCTAGGGAGGAGGAAGTGAAGGCTTGAGAGAGAAGCAGGGAGTGTGACTCTAGCTGAAGACCCTGCAGATAGAGACACACACTCAGGAACACCGTTTCTCCCCATTCCTTCCTCCAGCCCCACCCCCAAGCCCACCAGTGTCTATCCCCCTTACTGGAGAGCCCTTCACTTCCACCTGCTTTCTGAGGCCATCTTGATCGTCATCATATGTCGTCTGTGGGCTGTCTCTGGCCTATCTATTCTGTTTCACAGAACTATACTAGCAGTAGAAACAAATTGAGAACATCGTTGTTCTCTTCTGTTGTCTTTTCCTGTCTGGGAAAGCTAATCCTCCTCCACCAGCTCTTTTGTTCTCTCTCAAAATGTATCAGTTACTGCTGCTTGTTGTCCTCTAGACGCCCTTTAGAATGACTGTGTTATATCCAAAAATAACGCTATTGGGATTTGGACTGGAGTTATATTATAACTATAAATTAATTTGGTAGGAATTGACATCTTTATAATATTCAGTTTTCCAATCCGAGAACATGGTATGGTATTACTTATTGAAGTCTTCTTTTATATCTTGTAGTAAAATTTTGTCATTTATTCCTATAAATCTTTCATATTTCTTGCTAAGTTATTATTACTAGGTATTTCATCTCTTTTCTTGCTTTTGGGAATGCAATATTTTTTTCCATTATGTTTCCTCATTGGTTATAGTTAATATAGAGAAAATCCAGTAATTTTCAGATATTTATCTTTATACATGTGTATGTATCTTTCACATATTAAGTCATTCTTTTCTCTCTTTTATTAACGTCAATACTTTCTTCCTTGGGCTTTCTAGACCGGACCTTCTAGCTGGTAAGCTGTGTGTGGTCCACTGGTGTGCCGAGAATGGGACTTCTGGGGCTCTGTAAGGTGCGGACTGCCCCAGCAGTCAAGGAAGATCTGGTACCACTTGTAGCTGGTCACCTTCAATCCTGAAGCTCCCTGGAGGCTCGAGAGAGTGCCCTAAGCAAAGTAGCTCTGACTGTGTGCAGTCACTACTAGCAGTGGGCACAAGTGGCCACGTTCGGCACGCCTTGCTTCATGGCAACAAGTTAAACTCAGCCGAAGAGGCCCCTTCCAGCCAGGATGTTCCTCCAGCGCCAGCCGCAGAGCACGGCTCTGCCTTGTAGTCATGAGCTGCAGGAGTCTGGGTTCCAGGTGTCCACAGTGCCCAGATCACAACCCAAGGTGCAGTTGGTTGGGGGATCAGGGCAGGCACTTCCCAGGTGGCAGCTTCGAATCTTGGTCCTGACACACAACAGATGCTGCCACTTATTTGTGGCTGATGGATTCTTTCAGTGATGACACTCCAGCTACTTGCAAGGTGACTGCTCCAATAGCACCTGCTCTTTCTTCACACCAGAGCCTCATCACTGCTCTGAGGGACCTGATATAAAAAAAGTCCTATTGTTTTGAAAAACCTATTTGCATCGTCACCACAAATTTCAATATCACATGTGTCTATAAAACAATGAAAGATTCTCTTGGCAGCTTTTATACATTTTAAAGGTAAAAAAAAAATTAAATACTTTAAATCAGCAACTTATATGAACAAAGTTTCTCATTTGTGTTGACCAGCAAGAGATGGTCATTAAAAAGGCAATACTGAGGGGGCCAGCCTGGTGGTGTAGGGGTTAAGTTCGAGTGCTCTGCTTAGGCGGCCCGGGGTTCACTGGTTCATATTCCGGGTGCGCACCAATGCACCGCTTGTCAAGCCATGCTGTGGAGGTGTCCCACATATAACATGGAGGAAGATGGGCACGGATGTTAGCCCAGGGCCTATCTTCCTCAGCAAAAAGAGGACGATTGGCAACAGATGTTAGCTCAGGGCTGATCTTCCTCACCAAAAAAAAAAAAAACAGGCAACACCGAGAAATGTTTAGAGCCCTTTCAGGCATATCATCTTCTATTGAGGCTCTGTCCACAGAAGTGAGCCTAAATTTCTAGGTAAATAATTTGAGAATATTTTACATGGAAGTTTTATATAAATTCAATATTTAATATCTTCCCTAATACTTTACATTTTATTCTGTCATCATTATATAACATGAAAACATACTAAATTTTTTCACTAAGCCACAGAACAATGCCTCCAAATCCCCTATGGTTTACTTCAATACATCTTCCAGACATCATCGTCACCTTCCATGTGCCATAACGTGGAAAAGGGTTGAGACCACTGTTGTAGAAGAGTAAACACACTGTCTGCAAATCGTGATAATCATGTACCCTCTTTTGTGACAGACTTTCATTTCTGCTTTCAGCTACTGCATCAAGAACTTCCACACACAAACTCTAGGTTTGATCCAGGCACCTCCGGTCTTCCCCCAGGTCATGTGCCATCAGCCATCCCATTTCTCTCCTGAGTCATTAATCTCTTCCTCTCCCTGGCTCTTTCCCTTCAGTTTAACAAACAGGATCAAATTCTCCATCTGAAAAAAGAAAGGTCTCTTCCATCAGCTTTGCATTCTCAAGCGAGTATTTTCTCTCTCATCTTCCTTTCATCACCAAACTTTGTCAAGAAATGTTTGCGCTGACCTCCTCTCCTTCCTCTGCCCTTGTTTACTCCTCAGTTGACAACAGCCTGGCTTCTGCTCCGGCCGTGCTACCAAAATCATTGCAGAGGATCATCTCCCTCTTGCAAAATCCTGTGGTCTCTTTTCAGTCTTCGTCATCTATGACATCTTTGCTGACCACTCTCCTTCTCTTTTTTTAAAAGGTATTATTTATTCAGCACTTCTTATGAGTCAGGAATTGTGCTGTTTCATTTAGATTAACGCGTTCAAGCCTCATGATAGCCTTATTTTGGATATGTTTTATTCTACCCATTTTACAGATGAGAAAACTGAGACTCAGAAAGATAAACAAAACCCCCCAAGGTCACACAATAAGTAAGGGGCTGTACTGGGCATTTATATGCCCAAAACCTTTTCAATTCTTGGTTGTCTTCTGTGACATTTTGTTTGTCTTGTTCTTTATTCTTATCCTGTATCTCTGCTGTTTTCAAAATTTGGGACATTTTCAGTCCTTATTCTTTCAAATATTTTTTCTGAAGTGTCCTCCTTATACTCTCTTTCTGGGCCTCTGATGACACTAACATTAGCCCTTTTGGTATCCTCCCACCCCTGCCAAGTCTTCTTTCTCTCTCTTGTTCAGACTGGATAATTTCTATTGATTTGTCTTTAAATGTACTGACTCTTTCTCCCGTCCTCTGTGGTCTGCTATTCAGTCCATCTGGAGAGCTTTTTAGTTTAATTATTGTATTTTTCAGTTCTAAAATTTCCATTTGGTTCTTTTTATATCTTCTATTTCTTTGCTAAGAGTTTATCTCTTTCCATTCATTCCAAGACTGCTTGCCTTCACTTCTTGGAGCATTTCTATAATAGCTACTTAAGAGTTATGATTCCAAAATTTGTGTCATCTTGGCAGTGGTATCTGTCACTTATCTTTTCAGCTGTATGTTGACATTTTCCTGGTTCTTTGTATGACGAGTAATTTTGGATTGTACCTTTGACATTCTGAATGTTACATGGTGAGATTTGGGGTCTTGCTTAAATCCTAGGGAGAATTTTGATATTTTTGTTTTAGCAGAATTGACCTGATTGGGCTCAGGCCACGAGTTCCACACAGCCTTCTGTGGGTTGTAGTTCTGATGACAGTGCAGTTTTCAGAGTCTTTGCAGGGCTATTCAGATCTGGGCCCTGTGTGTGCCATCCAGTGACCAGTGTGGGGCCAGCATGGTGGTCTCTCCCATGGTTCAGCTCTCATAGTCTGGTGATCTGGTTAGGGTCAGATCTACACATATGCGGTCAAAGGTGAGCCCCAGGGTTCAGAAACAACTCGATGGGGTTGATTTCCTGAGCTCTTCTTTCTCCATGATCTCCTTGATCCTTCTCAGTTCCCTGGGGCTTCCTTTTCCAGTCTGGGTGTTTAGTCACCCCACTCTGCTGTGCACCTCCCACAACATGGATATGCATTCCCAAACATGAACTATGCACTCAATATGATATTATCGGGCCAGTTTAAGCGCCTCCTCCCTCCCCCGCCCCCCATGCCGGACCAATAACAGTCAGTAGGGGGATGCCTTGAGCTGACTGGCTTACACTAATTAGGACCCTCCTCAGGGGCTGAGGATGGGTTGGACATTTGACAAAATCAGACCCTGTGAAGAACAAGGACATGGCTGTTGGGTAGACAACCAGTATTGTCTATACACTGCTTCTTTCCTCCTTTTCTTCCCTAAACCACTAAATGTCATCATCACCCTCCCAATCACTCAGGCTGAAAACCTCAGAGTTTTCTTCACCTCTGTGCTCCTCCTCCACACCTACACCCCTGTAAACATCCAGTCAGATGCTCAGCCTAAAGATGCCTCCTCAGCAAGGCCTCTCTCTTTGATCCTCTCTGTCTAGCCAATTTTTAAAGCTTTCTCTCTGGTTCTCTTGCCCTCAGATTCCCTCTCTCCATAGTTAGCTTCCAAACACAGACAGCTACTGGTCACCAAACTCCCTGCAGCCTACAAAAGAAAGTCCTTAGCACTGCAATCAAAGCCTCCCCATAATCTGCCCCCTGCCTTTCCAGAAGTCTCTATTATGCATCCGTTAGAGTCACCCCTCTGCCCCTACAGCCCATCAGCTACATTTAACTAAAAGTCAAATATGTCCTGCATTTTCTGCCTTCTGTTCCAGTTGTGTGCTCCTAAAGGACCCTTCTACCCTGTCACATTACTCAGGGCTCAGTTAACATGCCATGTTCTCCTTGAGGCTCAGAGACCTTACCAAGTTAGAATTCATCTTCCTTTTCCCTTAGGTTTTGTGGATGTAGGGGCACTAGCCTATGTGCCCTTTAACAGCCAGGTGTCCTTCTGGCCCCCTTCTGGGCAGGATGCCAACCTTCTGGGCAGGGCGCCCAGCTGCTGGGATTTATAACGATCCAGGGCCTGGCCAGCCCAGATCTTACCTTATCTCACTCAAAGAACATCACGTCTTAAAGGAACACAGAGTCCCACTACGTGAACTCCTGGGAGTGCTGGCCGTATCAGGGACAGCCCCTCTTGGCAAGCATATACCTTTTGTGCCCTTGCCTATATAAGCACCCCCCTCCGCACTCACGGTAGCAGGTGCACACTTCTGTCCAGCTGGCAGCCACTGGACGTTCCCTATAAGTAAGTCCCAATAAACCAAATGTCTCATTCGCTGTCTCCGGGTCTTTTCCTTGGTCCTTCTGCAACCTATCCCACACTCCTCACCCAAATGGGCGTGCGGCCAGACAGTGGACATCTCTACTGTAGCTCTTGATCACATATGCCCTGAGTTACACTGTTGTCTCCCTCACTAGAGCATGAGCTACTTAGATGCAAGACCATCTCTTTTCCTCTTTCGTAGCTCCCATGTTGCCTGGCCCAGTACCTCAGACACAGTAGATACTCAAGACATCGTTGTTTCATTGGATTCAATTAAATGATTTTGACTCATTAGCCTCTCGGGCAAGATTCTTGGGATCGGTGCAGTTCAGAAAAATAATTCTTCTAATAGGCATCTGTGGGTATCTTATTCAGAAAAGAATTTAATAAGAAAAATTATTTTCTCCCTAGCATTGCCTGGTGCTCACTTCTATGCTGCTATAATTCCCTGTACTCCTCATTTTATATCATGAAATACTTTTTCATTACTTCGTCAGTATCTGCTTCCCCTCCCCACACTTTCATATCATTCTTTGAAGGCAGGGACTGATCTTTGTTTTTCTCCACTGTATGTCTGACACCTACCACAATCTCAGGTTTGCAAAAAACACAAATATTTATTCCTTGAATGGAGTTCAAGAATTAAGAGTGACTAAGAAGAGATAAACAGACGTTTAAGTCTGTTACATAGCATTGCAAATTGCGGTGATAAAAAATAAACTCAGAAGTCTAGACTCAACTGAACAGAAAATGAGAAAACACCTTAAAAATATAGTCTACCTTTATCAAGACAGTATTTGACTTCTCCTTCTCCCACTCTCTTTCTCCCTCTTTCTTAACTTCCCAAACTCTTTTATTCTCCTTTCTTTCCCTCCGTGTTTGTCATGGGGATGGGGCTGCCAGTTGTCCCCTCACTTCCATTCTCATCTTCTTACATGTGAATAGAGCCTTTAGCTTATCACACGGCCACCCAGGTAAAGTTGATATTTCTTAGCCCCCTTGCAGCTTGGTGCAGTCATGTGACTAAGTTCTGGCCAGTGGGAAGTAAGTAAATGATGTATGCAAGTTTGGGGGCATATCCTGGAGGGAAAGAAGTATGCTCTCCCCTTTCATTTATCCCTTTCCCAACGGCTGAAACGCAGATATTACGCTGGAGCTGGAGTAGTCATGTTGGCCCACAAGGTGGAAGCTGCATGTTAGGGTGCAGCAAGAAGATGAAAGAAGCCTGGATCCCTAACCCCACGCAGCCACCAAACCCACTCTGGCTGCTTCTACCCACATTGTTAGGAGAGTGAGCTACAGAAATGTTTATTATATTTAAGCCACTGAGAGAGACCCTTGTCTCTAAAATAACACCAATATTTACATGCTTAATAATACAAGGCATGGCCATCTTTCTGGCCATTTTTCCCAATAGAAAAAAGGGAAAAAAAGGATGAAGGTACTTTTTGAAAATCCCACACCCGTAGACCAAGCCTCTTGTCTATTTACCATGTGACAGTAGTCTTTTCATCTGGAACCACCTCCAGGAGAGAATGAGTGGGCTGTGGGTGCAAGATATCTCATTCCCAAAGGATAATGTATACTACCACAAAGGAATGAATGCAAGCATAAGACATTCTGCCAAATTTTTATATCTTGCTTTACATCTTGAAAAATTATGGATGCTTGCTACTTTGTGAGATTTCTTTTAAAAATAGAGTACGCTGACCTTTCAGTATCTAAATGAGAAAGGAAAAGTTGTAACTGGATGTCTACTGAGAATCGTCTTGGTTATAAGTAAAGGGTTAGGAGACTGTCCTCCTCTGGACTTTTGAGACAAAAGAAAAAAAAATTAGCAATAACATTACTAATTATTTAATATTACCTTGAATAGATAGCAAAAAGGATTCTATTGAAAAAGGCTTTTGATATACGTTTGCCTCTCAGAGTTCTGAATCTTTCATTCACTTCTCAATAAAAAGAACCAAATGACAGGTTCACAAAAGACTAGGGATGTTCAGAATCTCACCTCTCAGTATTATGACTGTCCTCTCTCTTCAGCAGGAAGCTTGCCTGGTTCAGTAGACTTTCTTCATCAAGAAATCTGGAAAGGCTTCCTTCTACAGAGCCGAGGGTTTGCAGTGCCTGAAGGACCAAGAGAAGAGACCATTTCCTTTCAAAGCCTTTTTGTTAGTCCTTATTGATAATAGAGAGATCAAGTTAGTTACTGATCTCTCTTCCTTACAAATCATTCCCTTGCTGAAGGGACAGAGAAAATATTACTACAGATGTGCAGTTTGGAAGGAAGACTATTAATTAAGAGATCTCAAATGAGTAAGGCCCTTCACAGTGGCTTCCTGGACTAGAAGCTCCGGTATGTTCATTGCTCTATTCAGGAACCTAGCACAGGGTCAGGTGCACAGCAGGTGCTCAACAAACATTTGTTGAATGAATAAATAAATAGATTCTGTGGATAATGCAAGGAAGTGTAAGAAATGTTCCTTGTCCTCAAAGAGTTTACCAGTCACACATACACAATACATAAATTAAAAGAAACCAATTTTCTAAGCAAAGAATTAGTACAGAGTGTAAGTACTGTAGCTTTTCTGGAAGGTAGTTCTCTAGGGCTCAGATGAAAAAGTCAAAAGTGAGATGGACCTTAAGAGAAGGGGAGGCAGAGAACAAGGAATTCCAGAGAAAAAGAAAGACGGGCATTAATGTGCACGGTACAGCCAACAACACTGGGCAGACGAAATGGCAGAGCAAGAAGGGAGTGGGTGAGGATGAGGTTAGAAAAAGAAGCCGGGGCTGTGTGTGGAAGGCCCGACACGGCCAGCTGAGAGCCTGGACTCTCCTATGTGTCACAGGGAACCATTGTGGTTTGCTCCATTGGATGAGAGAGACAGGAGCGGGCAGCAAGACCAGTTAGGAGGCAACTGCTATCTGGTCTGCAAGACCAGATAAGAGTCTAATTTAGGGCAGTGGCAGGGGCAATGGAGAAAAGGAATTACAACATCGAGAAGCACAGTCAACCACCCCCATGGGAGCTGTGAGGTAGACCTGCAAGATCTTTCGCTGGAATCACAGGAAGCCAGTCAGTGAACTGTGGACTACTTTGACATACGGTGGACTAGAATAAATTCTAAAGTTGAAAAAACTTTTTTCACTTATAAACAGCTCTATTAGCTTTGTTTAAAATTTTTTGAGAAATATACAAGTTCGTTTATTTTAAAAAATACACGACTATACAGAAACAAGGAAAAATTATCCCAAATCCCACTCCCACCCACCAAGATTACTGTTATTATTTTGATGAATACCTTTCCACATATTCTTGTATGCATAGATACAAAGTATAATAGAATCTTATTAAAATGCAATCATTTCATATATGCTGTTCCCAAATTAATTTTCCTCACCCCCCTAATATGTTGTAAACATTTTTCCACGTTGATAAGCATTGATCTACATATCATAATGTCACATTGCCTATTTCACAATGCTCTGTCAATGGATATTTAGATTCTCTCTCTGTGTTACCATAAACAATCCCATGATTAACCTTATTATGCATATCATTTCTCACCTGTATAATTATCTCCTTAATACAAATCTAAAAAGGTGAATCGGCTAGGTCAAGGTATGTATCATTTTATGTTTGGGAACATGATACATATTCCCAAACTGCTCTCCAGAAGCAGTTTATTTACTCATTTATTTACTCAATAACTACTTCCTGAGCACCCACTATGTACCAGGCACTGTTCTAAACGCCGGAAATACAATAGTGAATAAATGGGCAGAGTCCCTGCCCTCATGGAGCATCACTCTAACGCAGGGCGGCAGACAAGAAGCCAACAACTAAGCACACACTGTGTGCTCCAGCAGTGGGGCACGCTAGGAAAGCCAAGTAACACCAAGGAGGGGCTGGAAAGTCCAGGCTGGGGGGCCGTGTATTGTACACAAGGTGGTGGGGAGGCGGCTACGAGGAAGAGGCATGTGATCAGACATGTGAGCCACCCGGGGGGACAGCGGTCCGGAGAGAAGGGTCAGGAAGTGCAAAAACTCTGCCGTGGGAACGTGCCGGCACGTCTCATGGCCAGAAAGGCAGTGTCTCTGGAGAGACGGGAACAAGAGGGAGAGTTGCGGGCCGCGCAGGTGGAGAGGCAGCCAGGTCAGACCGCACAGTGCACGTTCGGGGCGGGCATGCGGCGGAGGGGCTTGGCAGCCGTTTGTACAGCCGCTTGGGTTCATTACGATATTGGCCAAAGGCCTCTGAGAGGCTAGTCTGAGAATATTAAAAGAAGAAGGAGAAAGACGGAACCAGGTCTGCGTTCATTTGTGCTTTACCACCTCTCAGTCTTCTCTTCTACTCATTAGACACTGCTTAACGGATGTCTGTTCCCACTGAGACCTGGGGTCTGGCCAGGATGGAACACAGGCGAGACTACCTGGAGACGATGTAAGCTCTCCTTACGTTGATCCTGCAGGTTTTTATTATGATGTCTTACTGTACCTCCAAACTTCATTCAGATTTGAAAGCTCTTTCGCCAGCCTCTTAACTAAACTGAGAGATTCTCTGCTCCGCTGGTGGAGACCTCTGTCACCCTGATAAAACCTCAGGCAGCAGCGTGGGCCCATCATGGCTGATTTATATTAACTTTCCCCAAGCCATCCAACACAGAATCTTTAACATAGAAGGTGGTCTACAAATATTTGCTGAATAGACAGAAGAACATCACAGCTTTTCTCTAAGGGAGCTTTGCTTTGCAGTGCTCTCTTCTATTATTTTGATTAGCGTAGATTTCAGAGGCTACAATCTGACTGTGATCTCCAACTCTGAGGCTCTTTGATTATAGCTCCCTGAGCCCTGCCTTTGGGTGACTACTTTACCATCTGCTGGGAAGGCCAAGGAATTTAAAGGTGCCTGAGGAGAGCACTTACAGACAGCATTTAGGGCACAGATTTGAATAAACACAAGGCTTCACTCTGCCCCAAAATACCTACCTGAGATGACGATTTCTTCTAAGTGATACTCTAGAAGCTGCACAGAAAAAACCAAAACTAAGCAAGAGCAAAAGAAATTTTTAAAAAAATTAACTTCAGAGGAAAAGGTGATTTGCTGACAATGGAAATTGTGATATTGGTTAATTTATTGTTCTTTAGTTTAAACAAAATTAAGAATAACATTTTCTTCTGGTTGTAAAAGTAATTCACACATTGTAGAAAAAATTTTAAATGCACGAAAGCATAAAGTAGGAAATAAAAATTACCCATAAGCCATTATCCAGAGAGAGTCACTCTTGACATTTTGCTGGATTTCCTTCTACTTTAAACATAATTATGATCATACTGTACACACACAGTTTTATATCTTTCTTTTTCACCTAAAAACAAATTCTGAACATTTTCCCAATAATATGTTTTTTAATATTATTACTAAAAGATATATAATGTCCCAACTATGCCTTTGAAATAATTTCTATTATGAACAATTAGTATTTTCAACCTATACTATAAATGCTTGTGAATAGTGTGGCAGTGAACATTCCTGTATGTAATCATTGTCCAAACCTCTGATCAATGCCCTAAACTAGGGCTTCAGAATTGTAATTATTTTGTCAAAATATAGGATATTTTTAAAGGCTTTTGATAAGTATTTCAAAACCGCTTTCCAAAAAGGTTGTATTAATTTACACTCCCCTCCTATGACCCTCAACCATCCCCCTCACCTCATTATATTTTAAGAGAGTAGCAAAGACATGCTGGTTCAAATCCCAGCTCCACTATCTCAGGTAAGTTATTTAACATCCCAAAGCTCAGTTTCCTCATCTGTAAATGGGGGTAGTAACGGTACCCAGCTCATAGGTTGTTACAAGGATTACATAACATGATAACATAAAGTTGCCATTACAGTCCCTGGCACACAATACGTAGTCAATGAATGTTGCCAACTGTTTGTTACCAGTAACCAGTAAAATCACTCTTCCTCAAATCACTCCTAGCCAGAGTAATATTTGGGTGCAAAATCCCCTAAACACAGTCGGAAAAAGTACCAAGCTTCCCTGTTTAATAAAACAGTTTAATAGCTGAAGTCACCCAATTATTGTGTGCACACACAAAGCCTCAGTATTCTAAAAATAGTCTCCTATTTGGTTACCACTTGGAACTAAGAAGATCTTCTGAAAGGGGTCTTCTACCCTTTATATATTGTTTTAACAATGGTATATATTTTCTTTATTATTTCAAGAGAAACAGATATATTTAAGGGGCAATGGCTCCAATTTGGAAAACATCTTTTTCCAGAAAGAGGAAATCAACATAAACAGCGTCATAATTTGTGTCATAAACCAGGAGCCCAGGTATTGATCCACTACGTTTGGTCGTAGCCTCTCAGAAGAGATCAATGTTTAAAAAAAAAGTCCCTGAGCAACTTAACTAAGAAAAAGTCATTTCAATTAATTTGAAAGTTCTGCTAGAACTCTGCATAGAATTCGGTGAGTCTTTTGTTTGGTTGTCCCCAGAATTTTTGGTTGAGATGATCCCGAAATAAACGAAATCACTTGTAGAAAGCTGTTTATCAGATGGGGATCCTACCACTGCTGCATGAAGTCAGTTTAGCTCTATTTCAATCCAAAATAGATCATTTTTGATTGCTTCATGAGAATACATTTGCTTAATCTTGTTACAGAGGTAGGTGTTTATTGGGTGTGGGAACATTAGTTCAGCTTCTAGAGAGAAATCCCTCAAAACTGTTCTGTGTCCATCGTCTAAAAGGATAGTACTAGCAGTGGGATAAATACACAGAACCTGTTCTAAATTCTTTGTAGTTCCTCGACATTGGGTAAATTTGTGTCATTATTTAGGAAAGGAATGCTGGGGCATTTTATGCTGTGAAAGTGTCAGAGGAAATGAAATTGTAGGACATCAGAAAAGGCCCAGCTGCTGCTCTTGCCTGCAGTTTCTTCTCTGGAAATCTACTAAATAAAAAGCTTTGGTCTGATGCCAAAGGTAGCATTTGGGAACAGAAAACTGATTCAAGTCTTCCCTTTCTGAAGTACAAATATGCCCAGTGTTTTCCTGTCCTATTTTCCTTCTCCTTACTCTGAGATCAGTTTTATCAGACCCTGTAAATTTCCCATGCAGTAGATCACCAAATAAACAGGAATATGTAATAACAAACAGTTGGATTTAGACATCATCCTGTCCCCACTGTTTTGGCCAGAAAAGATGGGTAATTCCTCCTGTGAGATGGATTAGGGAAAAATTCTAGCTTAGAGTTGCCCAGAACCTGAATAAGAAGAAGGCACCCCTTCTTCCAAGCTGCAGTAGGATCACAGCTTGAAAAGCAAAGCACAGGCTAGATTTTGCCCCAAACTGCCTCTTTGGTCTGCACAATCATACTGTGAAACCCTAACTTTCATTTTCACAAATGCTATATGTGTTGCTGAATCCCTAAGGTAATAGAAGAAAGGCAGCAGAGACAAATAATAAAATATAACTTCAGATCTCAGCTCTAATCCGGAAATCAAAATGTTTTTATTGTGAATCTGCATGTGTCCAACTCTGTGCAAGGTCTGCAGAAGATACAAATGGAGAAGAAGGATGCTGCGTGGTGTGGTATAAGGTCTGTTTGTAAATTTCTCATTGCTTGTTATAGATTTAGAGGAAGGGAGAGAGAATGATTGTCACATTATCTTCTCAATAATAAGAACTTATTTGAAGGTCTATTCTTCTGTTAAGAGTGACCTCAAGAGTTAGACCACCTGGATGCAAACCCCAGCACTGCTCCCTACCAGCTATCTGACTGGCAGTGATGGACTGAGACACCCTGTCCCTCGGTTTCCTTATCTGTAAAAACTGGGATAATAATGGTAATACCTTATAGCTTGTTATTAGTATTCTACGTCCATCACAGTTCTTCTGGTACCAAGGACAGTAAATTATTAAAAAAGGAGGATCTCATCAGTTGTCACAGTCACTCAGACATTCCGCTTCAACTTTGGAACTTTGAGGGGACCCTGTATTTAAAATGGCTATTTGGTTTCTATTTCCAGCCATGTCAGGCTAGCTTGTAGCAGGAAAATCCTCCCATGAGAACAACTAGAAGAGCCAAATAAAATTCAAAAAAAAAACTGTCTGAAAATATTGAGGAGCCACCAAGGCAGCCAGGGCTTCAAGGGTCAAGACCCTTGAAAGAAGGAAAACTCACTGAGAGGAGCCTGACGTTCTACACTCCCCACTGAGTCGTGTGCTGACTCATGAGCATAATGGACACAGGACGGAGAGGCTGAGCAGAAAGCAGCTGTGAACAAGCAGGAGAGGGAGCAGAGGTTTGGGCAGACGCATGGGAGAGACAAACACTGAAGCTCAGGGCCACCACGTTAACCAGGACTTGAGATGCCAAGATCTTGGAGGGAAAGAAAGTGCAGAGAAGTAATGCAAATAGAATGAGCTGCTTTATGTCTCTACAGATTTGCCAATTAGTAAGCAGAACAGGCTAAGAGTTAGAGAGGCAGAACAAAAACTGGTTAAGAGACTGAGAAACTAAACAGAGCTAATGACAGCACCACAGTGCTGGATAAAAAACATTAGCATTCAGAACCTACCAGAGCAGAGTGGCCTTGGTAAACGCCTCCTGCTTTCAGTTGGAACTCTGGGGGCTACAGCCTAAAAATAAGGGTAAATAGATACAGACGAGCCTTTGTAAGGATTAAAACCCAGCCTAAATCAGCTTATTGCCTGATTGGTTTAAGGTGTTCTGCTTTTTATCTGATTGCCTGCCAGAGTTAACATCACTGAGAGGCTCTATAACTTTTCATGTGCAATATACGGCATTCAATCAAAAATTACCAGGCATACAAAGAGACAGGGATAAGAGAAAACACATACAATAGAAACAGACACACAGATGATCCAGATAGTGGAATTATCAGACACAGAATATAAAATAACTGTGATTACTATGTCCAAGAAAATAGATGACCAGATAGAGAATTTCATCAGAGAACTGAAATCTATGTATTAAAAAAAAAGCCAAGTGGAAATTATAAAACTGCAAAATACAATGACTAAAATGAGAAATTCAATAAATGACTTTAACAACAGTTTAGACACAGGTGAAGAAAGCATTAGTGACCTAGAAGATTGGTTGGCAGAAAATATCCAGACGGAAGCACCTGGACAAAAAAAAAAAAGATGGAAAACACAAAAAATAGAATAAAAAACATGTAGAACATTGTGAAAAGGTCTAACATAAGTGTAATTAGAGTTCAAGAAGGGTTCCAGAGCAAGACTGAGTTGGGAGGAACAGGAGCAATATTTGAAGAGGTAATGTCTGAGAATTTTCCAAAACTAATTTAAAGGGATCAAGTAATAGATTCAAGAAGTGATACAAACCTCAAGAAAGATAGATACAAAGAAAAACACACCTAGGAACATCATAACCAAATTTCTAGGGGAAAAAAACAAGAAAATCCTAAAAGCAGTCAGACCATCTTCCCAAACAAATTACCTTTGACGGAGCAACAATAATACAGCAACTTCTAAACAGAAACAACTGAAGCCAGAAAACATTGGAATGACATCTTTAAAGTGCTGAAAGAAAGTAACTACCAAGCAAAAATATATTTCAAAAATAAGCCAAAATAGACATTTAAGACAAGCAAAAGGTGAAAGAGTTCATTGCCAGCAGATCTGTGCTTTAAAAAGAAAGTCTAAAAGGAGTTCTTCAGGCAGAAGGAAGATTCTCTCTGATAGAAGAGCAGGTAAATGTGGAGCATGAAAAACACTGGAAACTACACATCAATGAATAATGCCATACAAACAATAAAAATACAAACAAAAAATAAAAATGGCTGTTTGGAGACTCTGAAAAGCTATTGCCAGCCAGCCTGATTTTCAAGTCTCTTATGTTGAGAAATTTCATTGTTTCTTAAAACGCAAAAAAAGGTGATCTTGACTAGGGATATTCTGCTTCCTTCCACATTAGCGGCCATACAGCACCATAATACTAACCCCAACCCTTCTACTCATTGAGGAATAGGGCATGTGATGGGCCCTTGAGAGATTATTTAAAGCCTCATCAGTCACTGGTTAGAAATCAATGCCACAATGCTGCTGTGTTACAGGGGTCTACCCTCTGTCTTCCTGTGTATACGTTATCCCAATAAATCATCCCAACAACCCTACCAGGTAGGTGTTTTTCTCTCTATTTTACAGGAGTTCGGAAAAGGTAAGGACATTGCCCAAGATCACACAGTTAGAAAGTGATGGGGGCTGGATTTTAACCTGGACTACAGAGCCCATGGTCTACCAGACCACAGGCTAGAAAGGTTCCAGCCCGTGCAATGTTAGTGTACATAATAGTTAAAAGGGAAGATCTAAACATGCAGAGCATACATGTAGAATATCCTTCAAAACAGTGAGAAGATGGATGAACGGATGGAGTAAGACAAAAGCCTCCACCTCGGCAGTAGAAGGTTAATCCACTCACAGATTCCATGTTTGCATGGTAAGTCCAGCAAGAATGCTGTAATTTAGAGGAAATTATCTGTTCCAAAGCTGTCAGAATGGGCCCAGCAGCTGTCTTGTTCACTTCACCTGCCATTAGGTGATATTTTAAAATGCAAATAAAACAAAGCAAAACAAAAATAAATAAAGCTATAATATATTTAAATGTTGAATAATTCAGGGCAGGCCCCGTGACTTAGCGGTTAAGCGCGTGCGCTCCGCTACTGGCATCCCAGGCACACACCGACGCACCGCTTCTCTGGCCATGCTGAGGCCGCGTCCCACATACAGCAACTAGAAGGATGTGCAACTATGACATACAACTATCTAATGGGGCTTTGGGGGGAAAAAAAAAAAAAGGAGGAGGATTGGCAATAGATGTTGGCTCAGAGCCGGTCTTCCTCAGCAAAAAGAGGAGGATTGGCATGGATGTTAGCTCAGGGCTGATCTTCCTCACAAAAATTAAATAAATAAATAAATAAATAAATAGATAGATAGATAAATAAATAAATGTTGAATAATTCAAACAGTAAAGAGGGTATTCAATACAAAGCAGGTTTTCCTCTTACTTCAAAGATCCAATCTCCTTCTCCAGAGGCAACAGTCACTGATTTTTTAAGCTCTTAGGAGTGTAGGTCTATATTCTTACTATACCTATATCTATGGGTGTATATGTGTGTATGTACATGTATGGACTTTTTCCTTGCACAAATGGAAGTATATTGTACACTGATCTGAACCTTGATTTTTCACACAACTTTTCACATAATAAAGATTGCTCCTATCACACATATAAATCTAATTCACTCTTTTTAAATAGGTACATAGTAGTTCATTGAAAAGATAAATCATGGGCCGGGCTGCTGGCACAAGTGGTTGGGTGCATGCACTCCGCTGCGGTGGCCCAGGGTTTGCCGGTTCGGATCCCCGGCACGCACCAACGCACTGCTTGGCAAGCCATGCTGTGGCGGCGTCCCACATAAAGTGGAGGAAGATGGGCACGGATGTTAGCCCAGGGCCAGTCTTCCTCAGCAAAAAAAGAGGAGGATTGGCAGATGTTAGCACAGGGCTGATCTCCTCACAAACAAAACAAAAACAATACTTTTAATGGAAATCATCTTTATGCAAATGGTTTATAAGATACATATGTATAAGATACATATAATGTATCTTATAAACCATGTGCAAATAGTTTATAGGATACATTCCTAGAAATGAAATTGCTGAGAAAAGGTACACATGTATTTTTTATTCTGAGAGCTATTGCCAAGTAAGGCTCCAAACAGACAGTACTAGATTACACTCCCTCCATAGAACATGGCAACCTATTTCCACATCCCCTCACACCTCTATAAATTATCAAACCTTTAATTTGCATTTCTTTAATTTTGAGTGTAGCTGAGTATTTTTCATATGTTTATAGGTAACTTGTATTTCTTTCTTTGAACTGTCTATTCATATCTTTTGACCATTTTTGCATTTGATTGTTGGCCTTTTTCTTATTGATTTACACACTAAGGACATTAGCCCTTAGTCTGTCATAAGCTGTTGCAAATATTTTTTTCTAAGTTTTCATTTGTCTCTAAATGTTATCTATGGTATCTTTTCCTTGAAGAAATGTTTAACTTTTATATAACAAAATTTATCCATCTTTTCCTTATAATGTCTAGGCATCACGTGATCTTATCATTCATGAGGTTGCAACGCCCAGGAGTTGTATCATATTCAGAGTCTGTTAAACTGTCTCAAAATGCAGAAAAGTTTGCAATAATATTAATAAAATCTTTATTCTGGAGCATCAATAAGCAATAACAGCACCTTTCTTGGAATTTTTTCTTGAAGCTCATTGTTAATATTTTTGATGTTCTTCAAGACAGCATGGATAACATACAGATGTTGCCTACAGAAGCTGTGCTGTAAATATTTAGGGCTCCCCTCTGCACCTCATTGGGAAGTGGCCACTTAACATTTCAAAGAGTGCGAAGAGGCATTTGTGGAAGAAAATGGTGTGTGTGCGCCTTAATCCAAAAATAATAACCACACCTCTCATTGTATAGTAATATCTCATAGTGATGACTCTTTACCACTTTACAATATTCTTACGTGTTCATTATACAATCTGATTTGCACAACAAAGCAAGACAACCAGGGATTACCGTCTCCATTTTGCAGACATGAAAATTATGAAAGGCAGTGGTTTGTCCAAGCTCACACAGTTACCAAGTAGCAGAAAGGGGCTAGAACTTAGGTCTTTTGATGATAGGTCCAAAGTTACTTCAGCTCTACTATAGTCTTTCTGGCTCAGCTCACTATTTTTCTCCCTGCTGCTGAAACACTTCACCACCAAGGAAAAAATTACTCCATGGAACCAGCCTCATCAGCATGTCATGCTTAGTGTATGCAACAAGGAACTTATGAACGTATTCTTCAATCCACGACATTATCGGCCCCTTCTCTTACATGTGTGTGTACATGTATTTATACATTTCCTTTATCCCCATTCCTCATTCTCATCCCCCTCACTCCTCAATGCAATCTATCCTAATATGTTTAACATATATTCTTGTGTTCATGTGTCTTTGTGTAATGTATACTATTTTGAATACATTCTTCTCATTTAAGTAAATAGAGGTCCACAATCACTTATTCACAATTCTGAAACCTACGCAGCTCTGGATATGAAAAGTTTTTTCTTAAACTCACTTAGCAGCAAATCTGACTCAAGGTACAGGAGGTTGTTTGTATTCTTTATCCACTTAGTGTAACCATTCCTACATTTTGCTGCAGAAATATTGGGTTAAATCATGAGATGCTTGCCTTTTCCCTTTCTAAAATCCAAGTTTTTTGAATTCCAAAATAAATCTGACTCCAAGGGATTTAGTTGTCTACCTCTAGTATAATATACAGATCTTACTCCGTTTTTACCCAGTATTATTTTTTTAAGATCTATCCGTGTTGCTGCATGTACATCTCGTCCGTTACTCATAACTGCGGCAGAATACTCCCTGAAGTGGATCCCTCACATTTTACTACTCACTCCCCCAGTGGTGGGCAACTAGATTGCCTACAACTTCTCACCACTACAAACAATGACTGAATGAACATCCTCACACATGTCCCTTTATGAGCCTGTATAAGAATCTCTTTGAGATGTACACCCAAGGGTAGAACACTGGGTTATCAGGTGTGCGTGTACTTACTCTGACCAAGCCAGCTGCCAGAATGCCTTCCACGGTAGCTGCATCAGTCTCCTTGCATTATAAGAAGGATCCCGGAATTCTACACTACTGCCAACACTTGTCAATATCCAGTGTCCTCATTTTTGGCAGTCTAATAGGTATATAGTGATATATCATTCTTGTCTTCATTTGTATTTTTCTGATTATAATATATCTGAGCATCTCTTGATACTTGTTAGCCTTTGGAGGATCCTCTCTGTAAATTTCCTGTTCATAAGCTTTGCCCATTTTCATTGGAGTTTCTGTCTTTTTCTTGCTGACTTGCAGAAGTTCCTTATATACTCTCCTTTCGTTTTAGACATTACAAAATATCTTCTCCCAATCTGTCAGCTGTTTTTTTTTTTATTTTATAATTTTACTTATTTATTTTTCCCCCAAAGTCCCAGCAGATAGTTGTATGTCATAGCTGCACATCCTTCTAGTTGCTGTATGTGGGACGTGGCCTCAGCATGGCCGGAGAAGCGGTGCATCGGTGCGCGCCCGGGATCCAAACCCGAGCCGCCAGCAGCGGAGCGCACGCACTTAACCGCTAAGCCACGGGGCCGGCCCTGTCAGCTGTCTGTTAACTTTGTCCATGGTTAGCAGGAAATCATACTACAGAAATTCCTGATTTTTATGTAATCAAATTTATCAGTATTTTTCCTTATGGCTTGATGTTTCTTAAGAGCTTTGATGTTTTTAAGAAATCCTTCTCACTCTTGAGTGACAAAGGTAGTCTCCTACATTTTCTTCTACTGCTATAACTTTACTTTTCACATTTAGTCTTTCATCCACATCCAAGTGGCTTCACCTCTGTATATTGTTTTAGGTTGGAGTCCAGTTTTATTTTTCACTGTATAGTGAGCACTTTCTACTAAACAATCCATGCTTTCCTCATTGATCTGGGTGCCATCTGTATCTTAAGCCCAATACTCACAAAAACAATTCTTTCTCTAATTTCTCTATTTTGTTTTAATGGCCCATTTGGCTGTTCTTTGCCAAATACTATTTTTGTTACCATTGCTTTGAACTATGTCTTTATATCTGGTAGACCTACTCCTCCACCTTTATTATTCCTTGACAAGTTTAGCTTAGATATTCACGGGCTTTCGCTCTTATGTATTTTAGAGTAGATTTGGTTGATCTTTGAAAGTTGGTATTTGTATTCAGTGAAGTTGTTGAATCCTCTTATTAGTTCCAGTATTTGGTCTATTGTTTTTGTTGCATTTTTTGTATATCAACTGTAAATAATGACGGTTTTGCCTTTTTCTGTCCAATTTTTAAATCTCTCATTTCTTTTTCTTTCCTTATAGCATTGGCCAAGACTTCCAGCACAATACTAGACACTATGTAGTAGTGATCATGGGCAAAGTATGTCTCTCATAGAAAAGGAATGTTATTCCAGAAGAAGGTTTTCATTTTATCTTGGCTACAGTATGTGCAGCACATCAAAGAACTGTTTCACAAAAGTATAGGTTAGAAACTGTGTCTGGTGGCCAAGAATCCACTCTGAGGAGAGGCCCTGTGCTCATTTATGCCACAAAAATTACTTTTTCACAAGAGACAGCCCTCCCAGGGGAGAAATAGCTCAGCTGTGATAAACTTGACTTCATTCTGACTTGAAGAACATTTAACTCCATCCTAAACCCCTATGGCAATAACACAGCTCTGCACCTGTCATTTGCTTCACACAATCCACTAGATGCAACTGTTTCTGACAACACATTGGTCTCTATCCCCATGGGGGAATTCACAGACAGCAGCATTGGAAGGAGCCTTAGAGATCAACGACTGCTCTCATTTTACACACATCTAAAAGTCCCTATGGTGGGCGCCTCATCACCCTTGAGCTGATGATCTGCCTGGGGGGCTGATGCCTACAACTGAGAGAGCTTGAATCAGACCAGGAGCTAACAGCTTTCTCCCAATGGGTTTCATCACTCCGTCTTCAGTAGAGGTTGGCCCTGCTTAGTGTTCATGGTGGCATCAAGGCTCACAGTGACCTCATCCATCCCGACTTCAATTGGGACCCACAGGAGAGAAGGAGGAAGCACCCACTCTTCTCTCCTGTATCCCCAAAGGCTTTTCCCTCTCCAAGACTGGGGCATCTGCACAAAGCTGGGCACAGGCAGCTCCGTTGTGAAGTCCAGGGGCCTCAGTGCAGTCACACCCATCGGAAGCTCTGAGTGGGCGACAAAACACACTCCTCCCTTTCACACACACCCAGGGTGACTAACGCTCGTGGTAGAAATGAGTGAACTGAAAAGTCCCACAGGAACCTCAAACCCAGCACATCCAAAATGGAACTTCTCCATCTCCTCCAGACTCACTCCCCTCTTACAGTAACCCCTGTGCAGGGACTGAACAACCTCCATTCAGCCCTTCTCAGCGCCTTCCTGTCCCTCACACCTGAGGAGTTACCAAGCCCAGGAGAATCCCTCCTGCCCACCTTCTGTTCTCCATTCTGAATGCGGCCTTGGCCACATCTCCCAACTGCTCCCTGCACTCCACTCTCGATCCCTGGGATCCATCCTCCATACTACTGTGGAAGGGATCTTCCCATCACGCAAATCCAGCCATGTCTCCTGCCTAAAACCCTAGAAGGCTCCCCACCACCCTCAGCAGAATGTACACTCCTTAGCATGGCATCTACTACCCTCACGGCAGAGGCCCATTGCCTTCTCCAACCTCACACCCTGACAGCAGAACCTCTAGATCACCACCTCCTTCTACCCTCCCTGACTGCACTCTGATCCCTGTTCCCCCTACCTAGAACCTGCATCGCGTCCCACTGGAAGCCATCTAATGCCTGCCCATCCTTCAATACTCAGGTCAGGGGCCCCCTGCTTCTGGGAGCCTTTGCTGCCTCCTCACCCCCATTGCTCCTGCTGAGGTGCCCTCTGTCTGGGCTTCTCCTCCCAGGACCCTGTGCATCCACCCCACTAAATTGTAACGATTCTCTCCTGGACATTGTAAGAAACTGGATTCTCTAGACAGTAGTTATTGCATAGCCAGACTGGTTTCATCCATTTTCATGTTTCATATAGCGCCCATGAACCAAGCACATTGAGTCAGATTCGGTGCAGGAGTGCCCCAAAGGGACCTGTTCACACTGGGTGTCCTACACCTGGCACAATGTCCTCAGATAGCACTGAGGACCATCTGAATGAATGAGTGAATGATGAATGATGAATGAATGATTTGCGCACCCCCATTCAGAACTGGGCGGGAGGTCACTCACCATCAGGGCACATCCTGGATAGGAGATGGGAAGCGGGTGGCACTGCCCGGTGCTCCGTCGGGAGGGAGCGCTGCCGGGCGGCGGGACGGGGCTTGGGAGCTGGGGGACTGAGGGCTGCGGGCAGGGGGCGGGCTTGCCCGGGGACCCCGCGCCGCGGCTCAGCGCGGATTTCGCTTTCGCTTCGGGCGGCCGGAGGCGGGGGGCCGTCCCGGGACGCCTGCGGCCGGGCTGCGAGTTAACCCGAAAGCGCCCAGCGCCGCGGGCCGGACTCCACGTGTCACCGAGAGGCTGATGTAGAGAGAGACAGAGAGAGAAAGCAACCAAGAGAGCAGAGTCCCGGGAAAGTCCTGCCGCGCCTCGGGACAATTATAAAAATGTCACCCCCCGGGCCGGCCTCGCCACCACCGCCCTCACCTGCGGCGTCCACCCGTCGGCGTCCCGCGGCCAGCCCGGAGTCCGCGCAGCGCCCGCTCGCCATGTGTCCCCCGCGCAGTGAGTGGCCGCGCTCGGGCGGAGGGTGGGGCGGCCGCGCGGAGGAGGAGGTCGGGGGAGACCGGGAGGCCACCAGCCACCTCTTGCGGAGCAGAAAGAGGGAGCTTACCGGGCGCTCACTGGGACATTGGCTCTTTTCACCTTGAAACAGCCCCTCGAGCTCCTTCACAGCTGAGAACCTGAGGCCCCGCGCGGTAGATTTCTTGCTCAGGGGTCCTCAGCTATTGCTATAAGAGGGCAGGTCCCAGCTGGCTTCGGATGAGGCAGTGTCACCCCACTGTTTCCAAAACTCTGAATCTGGGCCAGTCACTTCACCACTTGGCCTCAGTTTCTCTACTGGAGAGATGGAGGCTTTTTCTGGGTGAGATCTGAGTCCATCACCCTTGTCTGAGCTCCTTAGGGGGCCCTTACAGTGAGTTGGCTTTTAGCCCCAGACTAGAGCGCTGCCTCCCGAAAACTGGATTCATCTCTCAGGTGTTGAAGGAAGACTGGCAGTGGGGGAGGGAGGTGGTGCCCAGGAGAGGTGGGTGGGTGGAGATGGCCAGAATGGATGGAAGGTCCAGGCAGGCCAAAACAGGCTGACCAACTCGACCTGCCCTCACTTCCCTTCCAGGCCTCCTCCTCACAGCCATCCTGGTCCTCCTGAACCACCTGGACCACCTCAGTGTGGCCAGGAACCTCCCCACAGCCACACCAGGCCCAGGAATGTTCCAGTGCCTCAACCACTCCCAAAACCTGCTGAGGACTGTCAGCAACACCCTTCAGAAGGTGAGATTCTCAGTGTGCTTGTTCCCACTCTGCAGCCTGTCCCTGAAGGGACTTCTGGAAGCCCTCCCCCCCCCCCCCCCCCCCCCCCCCGGAGGCACTGCAGGGGGTTGTGGAAGGTGGTGGGGAGCTGCCAGGAGAGGGAGCCAGAACTTGACAAGTGGCCCAACTATTAGCTAAAGAGTCTCGGAGGCAGCAGGAGTGGTCATAAATGATAATGGCATTCGTTCTGGCTGTGTCTACACAGAGGAAAGTGGGTAGTTATGGTGTTCCTGGTGGCCTGCCAGCAGAGATGGAATTGTGTCGGGCCCACACTGTGTCTCTGACACCCTTGTCAATCCAGGACGCCGTGAATAGGAGCAGCCTCTGTGCTCCAGGGGCTGTAAAGGTGAAGGGGGCCTGGCCCTCACGCGGCTCACCAGCTTGCAGTCTGCGGACGCACTTGCTCGTCAGAACAGCACATTGCAGGGGACCTGTGACAGTGCACATCCAGCCTTCGTTTTCTAGGAAGAGGGTTATCTAATTTTATTTACAGCTTCATTCACTTTTCTAGGTTTCATATTTTAATGGGAAAAAAGTGGGTTTTTTTCCTTTTAAAGTGCCCCAATAGTTACTGCCCTTGCTGCAACGACCAAAGATCAATGTGTTAAAAGCTGTCCTCTTGCCTTCCTGCTCTCTAGTAAATCTTTCTTGAATATTTTCTAGCTTGTTGCTTTATGAATATCTTAAAATAAGCTCAATGCCACAAGGCCTTCTTAAAGAACTCTTTCTCTTCTAATCTTTCACACTGTGCTGCCAATTGCTCCATGCGGTCCATCAACCTTGTTAGAAAGCCGGCTCAGCAAGGGCGAGCTGTGCAGGGCAGTGCTCTGATTCCTGAAGAAAGCTCGATAAGGATCAAGTTGAGGAACTCTGATCTAAATAGATGCTTTATGTGCCAAAGCTGACTCTCCCACTCACGGGTACAGCACTAAAGGTCAAAAGATTGCAGGACTCAGTTTCATATTTTTGATATCATTCCTTTGTCAAATTTGCCAGAACAGATCAGCTAGCTCCTGCAGAAAAAAGAGGGGGCAAATGTGTGCAATTCACAGGCCGTATCCAGCCCACAGATTCGTAGAGTCTGGCCCATGCCCTTTGTATTTATTTTGATTTTTGAGTTTGATGCCATTGAAAAAGTGGACCTTTCATATAAGAATCCAAATTTCCAGTTTCTCTTAAAAAGATCTGAAGAACTACAACAGAAGGCCCACGTTTCCAAACCTGACCCTGCATAGCCTGCTCAGGACGGTGGCTGCCGAGGTCTGCTTGAGCACCTGCAGGAACAGTGTGCGGTGTCCTGTGGCTGCTATAACAGACACCACAAACTGAGTGACTTTATGATCTTACAGCTCTGGAGGTCAGAAATCTGAAATGGGTCTCACTGGGCTGAAATTAAGGTGTCAGCAGAGCTGTATCCCTTTCTGGAGACTCTAGGGGAGAATCCGTTCTCCTGCCTTTTCCTGCTGCCAGAGGTGCCCATTCCTTGGTGTGTGTCGCAGTCCATCTTCAAAGCCAACAGTGGCCGGCTGAGCCTTTCTCATGCTGCCTTAGTCTAACATTGACTCTCCTGCCCCCTTCTTCCACCTAGAAGGACCCTGTGATCACATTGGCCCTACTCAGATATCCCAGACAACCTCCCTATTGTAAAGTCAGCCGATTAGCAACCTTAATTCCCTTTGCTGTGCAACGTGACATATCCTCAGGTTCCAGGGAGTGGGAGTGGACGTCTTCTGGTGTGGGCATTATTCTGTCTACACCGACAGGGATTTCACTACTTGTTCCCAAACACGGTCTGCACTCTCAAGGCTTGATCCGTGGCTCATGCAGCTCCCTCTGCCTGAAATTCTCCCTCCTCTGCCTGTCAACATTCTAACCCTATGAATGCAGATGCCCCATCTCTGGTGATGCCTTTGCTTCCCTTCGCCCCTCTTCAGAGCCTTCACACCCTTCCGAGCACTTCTCCCTTGCTGACGTTCTCCTAGTCACCTGGGCGCTTGCCTGTCTCTGCAGCTGATCTTGGGATCCTGGGGGCAGAGCCTAGTCATATTCTTTGTCATGCTGCTCCGTGCCGAGCCCAGTGCCTGGCACCCATCAGGCTTGTTGAATGGAAAAGTGATCTCCATCTTCAGTCAAGAAGTCAATGACCTCTTAAGATAAATTTCATAATTATATTTAACAGTGTTTTCCAACATGCCCATAAAATGACATCTGTGTGTGTGTGTGTGTTGCAAATTAAATCTCCACTTGTCTTTAGGGTTGGATGTTTGTTATATCCACCAAGTTGTGACCTTATCAGTTCCCGCTTTAGAAGTTATACTTGGAGAAGATACTCATAAAACACACCCACTTTGGCAAAAGAAAAAACCTGTTTTCACCAGAAGCAAGTGTCCCAGTGTGGTGTAGACACTGATGAGCACAGCCCGTTGAAATGATTTATGGTGTTTATGTAATGGAAAAGCATATCATCCAGAGAAACATGCCCTAAGCAAAGGGAGAGGAGGGAGGGAAGGAGAGGTCAATGACCCGTTTCCTTTGTCTTTTGAAGAGCCCAGATCCCTAGAGGTCAGAGAGATGGAGCTCAAGGGCAGCCAGCTCTAGCACATGGAGCCACGAGCCCTGTTAATACTATAAACTGGGTTTCTCTTGATCTTTTTACAGGCCAGACAAACCCTAGAACTGTACCCGTGCACCTCTGAAGAGATCGATCATGAGGACATCACCAAAGATAGGAGCAGCACAGTGGCGGCCTGCCTGCCCCTGGAGCTAACCCCGGTAAAGACACACCCTCCCTACCCATGCTATACCGTTAGGAGCTGCCTCACCCTCATCTTCCTCCACAAATGTACACGTTTCTGGTCCCCATCATCATGGGACTTTAACAGGTCCCACTTCAGAAGTCAGATTTGAAAAAAAAAATTATAAAACAAATTGGTTTTTTCACAACAGTGAGAATATGCTTAACACTACTGAACTCTACACTTAAAAATAGTTAAGACGGTAAATTTTGTTACGTGTTTTAAAGATATGTCTGAGAAGAAAAGTCAGAAAAATGTATATTGAGAATTAATATCTTTGCTGTGTGATTCTTTTTCTCTAGAATGAGAGTTGCCTGGCTTCCAGAGAGAGCTCTTTCGTAACTGTAAGTCAGAAAATTAAAGGTTTCAGCCCATGTTATGAATTCATATCATTGATGTCTGATAACTTTTTCTTCTAGAATGGGAGTTGCCTGACCTCCGGAAAGGCCTCTTTTATGATGGTAAGACACAAAATTCTTTCCTCAAATGTAATGAGGGGGAAACGTTTTCAGCCCATCTCACAGGTTCCTTTCTCATTTTGTCACATCACCAGACCCTGTGCCTTAGCAGCATCTATGAGGACTTGAAGATGTACCAGGTGGAGTTCAAGGCCATGAATGCAAAGCTTTTGATAGATCCTAAGAGGCAGATCTTTCTGGATCAGAATATGCTGGCAGCTATTGATGAGCTGATGCAGGTAAGGCCTTCATCCTATCGAGGGAGCACCTTCTTCATGCTGAGACAGCCAGCCAGGGTCCTTAAGAAGTATAGGATCAGCCCTTCCTGGACTGGGAGAGGCCCGAAATGCTCCTTGTAAAGGCCCTGCAGAGCCTCGTTCTGCAGGGCAGCCTCTAGAGAGGCCTCACGTGAGCCGTCACGTGCAGGGAAGCAGCCTCCGCTTGTCGGCCGCTTGGTATGCACCAGGCTCTCTGCAAACATTGCCATACATTTTCCTATGTCGTCCTCACGACAGCCGTATGGGGTCTGTACCAAGGAGGAAACCAAAGCTGAGGGAGCCAGCCGCTTGTGTGAGGTCACACAACGTGTAAGTGTAAGCTAGGATGTAAGCCCCATCACAGGACCTCCACGCCACTGATATTCTCACCTCCAGAAGCTGCAGGGTGTGCATGCAGGGGCCAGCATGCACAGCTGCAATATTGCAAGAGAAGACAAGCGGCTAGTGCCTGCATATGACCCATTTTGAGTTAAAATGTGAATGAAATAAAAGAGTGACCTATCACCGGGGAACATCCCCAATGTTGTTCATCGACAAGAACTTGCTTTGTAATTTTCTGAATCACTGTAGCACATGACGCTCATAGAAAACAGAAATACTCACATAAGAAGGAGCAGGGTGAGTGCCTTGGTGACCAGGGCATGGGATAAAAAGATGGTGTCGGAAATCATTGTCTGAAAAGGAATTTATTTATATTTCATTCATTCATTCATTCTTTTTTTTGGTGCCAAATTTCCTGTTTGAAAGGCAGTGAACTTCACACAAATGTCAAGAACATTACCATCTAGAGAGCTGTAAATGATACTTCATTTTGAGGTTAACAGTCAAGTGATTGGGGTGGTGGAGTCAATTCTGCCAGTCATCAGCCATTTATCCCTCTGTGCCTCTGTTTTCCTCTGTAAAATGGGATGACTTTACCCATCTACCTTTCTTTTAGTCTTTTTGTGAGGAACAAATGAAGGTATTGATCATTGTTCAAATATAAGGTCTTGGGTTGTGTTATCAAATTAAAGGGCTAAAACTGGGGGATCTGTTGCCAGGTGTATTTATCTGACACACATGAGTGTCTAGTAAACAAGTCTGTCACTGATAGTTCTGGTCAACAGCAGTCCATCACCTCTCTCTTCTACAAAGGACTTGGTTTCTTCATGTGACACGTGAAAATTAATTAGTGCTGCAGACAGCATTGTAACAGAACTGCTCCTTGCTAAAGTGCGGCTCCCACCAAAGATTTTCTAAATGGCTTTAAGGTGTCTTCAGAGCTCAATGAGGCACACATGCTTAGATCACAAGTGTGTCTTCTTTCAGGCTCTGTCTGCCATCTGGCTGGGAGTCCACTTGGGCTGGGTCTAGGAGACGTAATGAGGAGTGGGTTGCGGGCTCTGAGACATGTATTGGTTTTGCCCATTTTTACCGATGAATGTTTTAATTTTGGAATACCATATATGTCATGCTCAATCTTTATTCTCCTAGGCCCTGAATTTCAGCAGTGAGACTGTGCCACAAAAGCCCTCCCTTGAAGACCTGGATTTTTATAAAACTAAAATCAGGCTCTGCATCCTTCTGCACGCCTTCAGAATCCGTGCGGTGACCATCAACAGAATGATGAGTTATCTGAATTCTTCCTAAAACGCGCAGGTCTCTCCCAACTTTAAAGTCATTTTTATAAGAATTTGAACCAAAGAAATTTTAATAGGATGTGGGTTAAGAACCGGGGAGGGGGTGGCTGACCTGGTGCCACTTAAGCTGGTACAGGATTCTCATGCTTGTTTGCATTACTCATCCCAGGATGTGGAGGATGTCACTGTGATATCCACACGATTCCTTTCAAGGAATATTTCACATTTACCACGGATAAGTTGTTTTTAAGTTTTCATGAGCAAATTGCTAAGGAGGGGAAAATGTCCTCACTGAACATGTTTTTCTTTTCCCTTTAATAGAAGAGCAAGAATTTATAAGCTATTTCTGTATCAAAGTGTTTATAGAAACAAACACTCAAGTATAATTTATTTTAAAATATTTATTTATATAATTTTGTGTTCATGAAAGCATGTGAACAAACTTATATTTATTTATTTCATATTTATTAAAATATTTATTATCAAATGGATTTGAGAGATACTTTGTTGTTCTACAAATAAAATGATTGAATTAAAGTAATTCTCATGCTTTTCTGATGTAATTGGAATACTTTTAGTGTTAAAACACACATTGTGGGAAAACTGAAAACTCTGATGAAATTTGAACAAGATGACCTTGGAAAGAATGCCACAATATCCCTGCTCATTTCCTAGTCTGTTTAATCTCGTATTTTAGAGAGAGCCTCGTGAGACTAGATATGCTTTAACACTGAGGCCAAGGAGTGAGTTCTGGTTTTTGAGAGTATAGTTTATTATTTTTGTTCAACATCTGAATGTAAAAGTAAAATACATAAAAATGTTTTTCCCTGTTAACCACAGTCCCATAACATACTGTGCATTAGACAAATACATAATAATATCCTCCAACTGGGAAAAACAGCATTAAGAGGCCATCTAGTTAAATGATTCTAATTTTTGTGACCCTTTGGGCCATCAGGGGGAAGTTGTTTCTAAATTATGAGAAAAACTCTCCATTTGCTTTAAATTATATAGAACTTCTGCCTGAACCACATGGATAATTGCCTTGCTTTTGCTTAAGAGATGTGCTCTTAATAACCCAAATAGTAAATTCCATCTTTTTAATTCTCTAAGCTATGTGAATTTTAAAAGGGTCACCTGACAGAATACCATGTAATTTTAGTACTCTGATAATCATACTCCTCCTTAATATGAAAAGGCCATAAGAAACGAACTATTTAGAGTTCCCTCCTTTCCTCACGTGACTCCTCCTCACCAGATCCCAGTTCTTATCCCTGTGGACTGTGCGGGGAATGTGTATGGCCACCCCAGGTCTTCATCTGTGTGGCAAACTTACTCGTTTTTTTAGATTCTCACCCCACTTGATATACAATTACTAGATAGAAATCACTGGACACTAGATCCCATCGCATATCTCCTTTTCTTGAAGGGTTCCTGCACAAGCTTGAATGTTCTTCAAGTGGTGCACAGACAGGAGTTTCTTGCCTTTAAGTGTAAGGTTTGGGGTTTCAGCAGCTTTGACTGTGGGAAGAAGAGCCTGATGGCAAAGTGGGGCAGGGCTGTGGAGCTGCTGCCATCCCACACGTGGGGAACGGCGACGCATCCGCTGCCTGGCAGGTTGTCGGTGCCCAGAAACAGGAGAGGCAAGCAGATAATATACCTTATGGATTAGGTTTATACAGAGGAACACAGGTGTTACTTTTGTTCTAGAAATTACCATGGCGTATGCTTCAAAAACATGATTGGCCCAAAAAAAGTCTTCACAACTGATTCCATTCTTCATTACATGGTTAGTTTTCCACTTTTTTCTTTTAAGCCTGGGTCTACAAGTTGTCTAACATGACCAAGTTGTTTTAACCTCTCCCTACCTGTTTCCTCTTCTAAGAAATGAAGATAATATACCAGCACAGACCTCAAGGGATCAGAACAAGGATTAAGTGAACAGCTCATACAAAGCACTCACATTGCACCTGGCAGATAACACATGCACAATAAACGTGAGCAATTTTTGAAAATTACTATTAGTCTTTGGGCTTGGCGACTGGGCCAAATGACTTAAACCTTCTTTGCTACTATTTTATCTGTGACATTCAGAAAACTGTCGCCCCTATTTCACAGTGCTATTGTGAGGAGTAAAGGACACAGTGCAGGGCTGGCATCTAGTCAGTGCTCAGCATTGATATTTTAAATTGTTAGATTGTTGGCTTGAAGACCTCAGCACACCCTGTCCTCCACAGCACTCAGCGCAGCACAGCCACTCAGTAGAGGAGGCTGTCTGGTGTAAGACAAGAGGGCAAAAAGGCGGGGCCCCCACCTTCACAGAACAAAAGTGGGTAGTAGCAAAGTCATTTAGTAAGACCAAGCTCCCCCTAAAAATATTCTCCAGTCCTAGCCTACTAGAGACTCACTTGATTAACAAGTTACTTTTTCAAAAATGAAGAAAAACAGTGACAGTGTTTCTTACACCTGAGAATGACTTAATCAGAGAATTAACACAAAAAACAGCTGACAGCTGCCCCACTGAGGGCCCAGAGCTTTGAGGAAAGGGGACAGTTCTGGTGAGCAGTCTTGCCAGACGTTCAAAGGTATTGGACAACTCAAGAGACGCAAGATGGCCTTAGACACTCTAAGGAGGAAAGAGAACGTGGGGACAAATAGGGAAGAAAGCCAGCTTTGTCTGGGCCAGCACCAACGGAGGTTGAGAGTCCTTCTGGCCGTGCCAACCCGGACCAGTGTTGGCCTTGTTTCAGGACTAAATATTTGGTTCTAGCTAACACAAGTTTGGCTTCCTAGTTTAAGGCAAAGCATACTACAATGTTTCTGTGGACTGAATATTTGTGTGCCCCTAGAATCCATATGCCCTGATCCTCAGCGTGACGGGATTAGGAGATGGGGCCTTTAGGGGTCAGTTAGGTCATAAGTGTGGAGTCCTCAAGATGGCAAAAATGTCCTTATAAGAAGAGACTCGGAGAGATCTCCCCACCCCCACGCGAGGACACAGTGGCAGGGGGCCATCTGCAAACCAGGGGGAGAGCCCCCACCAGACACCAAGTCTGCCAGCACCCGGTTCTCAGACTCCCCAACCTCCAGAACTTTGAGAAATAAATGTCTGTTGTTTAAGCCATCCAGTTTATGGTATTTTGTTGTACTAGTCTTAGCTGAGAAAACTATTTTAAACAACAAAAAAAACCCAACCACATTTTTTAAAAATTGACTTGTATCACTTTTTGGTTGAAATGTATTTGGTAAGAACAAGTCAAAACCTTCAGTTATATTTCCGTATCTTTGAGTATGACACTAAAATTATGAGTGTGTTATGACATCACTCTGACATCAGGGAGAATATGCTCATGCACCCTTTTACAGAAGCAACGGGAGCCGATGCTCATCATGACCTTACGAGACGCCACAGAGGCAGAGTCCTCCCAATCACCCCACGAGGAGGACTGTCGCCTTCCCCTTTTCATAGAAAGGAAACTGAGGCAAGAGACCGGATAAGCTTGCACGATGAATAAACGACAGATGCTGTGATTTCAACCCGGTCGGCCTGCTTCCAGCCTGTGCGCAATTACCGCACCCTTTTGCCTCTCACATTAAGGACGCGTCAGGTCAAGGGACACTTTCATCACGACCACACACACGTCGTCACAGTGACTTATGCGTCTCCTCTCTCCCATACTGCACGTGAGGACCTCAAGTAGAGCAAACGTCACATCACTTGTGCACTTGTGATCTCAGGCCCTGCCACTCAAAAGTGGGAGAGAGAAACGCAAATCTTCATGGGTGCCCACAGGTTTCTCATTTCTTTTTGTAATCTAGCAAGAAACTAAAAAATCTTCAGTCTTTAAACATCAAATTATTCCCAATTACAAAAAAAGTTAAAAATTGCAAAACGCACATGCTTGCTTGGTTCCAAACAATTATATATGCTTATAACGGGGGAAACTACAAAATTCATAAGCCTGTTCATTGAAATAATTTACAGATCTCTGGTTTGGATGATGTGGTTACTAACCTTCAGAAACAACATGCCGACAAAACACACATGCTGTGAGCTGGGAAGTGGTTTCCTTCCTGCAACAGATGTCTCAACAACAGACTCCAGGGTGACAGTGTCGAGACCCAAGCAACCATCTCCTCACTGGTCCCACACCGCCCCCGACAGCGTGGGTCAGGGGTCCAGCAGGCTCCCTAGTAACCCCCCAGAGCAGCTCCACTCTCACATGCTTCCCTAGTGTGGGTTCCAGGCAAGATTTCCTTTCACAAATGGCTTCTACAGCTAAGGAAAAGTTAAAAATTCACTGAACTAGTCCAAGCCCTCCCCTACAGTTAAGTTTTTATAAGCAACAAAACCATCTTTTAGATTTCCCAACTTGTTTGAAAACAAAACCCTGCTACAAATGCATAGAGCACACCCCTGTCTAAAAATGAACCCCATGCCAGGGGTTATAGCAAACAGCAAGAATGGACTTCCACAAAACAAAGATGGCTAAATTACTCCAGCCTGTCTCACTAGGAATTTACATCCTGATTGGAACACATCACATCTAAAGCCACTGGAATCCACAGGGTGGCGCTGGAGGTCCCAGTTAAGAAGCAGCAAGAGGGACCAGCACGGTGGTGTAGGGGTTAAGTGTGCACACTCCGCTTTGCCGGCCCGGGGTTCGCAGGCCCGGATCCCGGGTGCGGACAGATGCACCCCTCATCAAGCCATATTGTGGCAGGGGTCCCATATCAAGTAGAGGAAGACGGGCATGTATGTTAGCCCAGGGCCAATCTTCCTCAGCAAAAAGAGGAGGATTGGCAACAGATGTTAGCTCAGGGCTGATCTTCCTCACCAAAAAAAAGCAGAAGGAATGTCAGAACTCCATGCTCAGAATTTAACCCAGGGCCTCTATTTTAGTATCAACAGCTGTAGAGCCGTTATCAGAAAGGCTCAAACCCTGATACGTGCGCTAGAAAAGACACTCCCAGCAGCAAATCCCTAGTCACCCAGTCGCGGTTGTGCCCTCTGGCAAGGAATGCACTGCTTCACCCCAGGAAGGACTTCCAGCAACCGGCAGATGGCTGGGCCAACGGCTGAACACCACCATCCTCACGAAACCACATTTAAGAATCAGCAAATACAGTGGCTTCCTTAGAAAATGGAGTGAATACGCACACTTCCACATGATAAAGCAGGGGAGGGAACTTTTCCCCTAAAGCAACACAAAAATAACAAAATGAGTCCCAAATGTGCAGAAAAATCCTGTTAGCAAGATGCACAGGTAAGGGACTAATACGAGTCAGCCTGGTTTTAAACAAAAACACAACTTCCCTTCGCCAAGGGCCGGGGCAGGCGGGAGGAGATCTGACAGCACTCCCACAGGGAGGAGGGCGGGGGCAGGCGGAGCCTCCTGACGCCGAGCAAGCTCCTGGGGAAACGCGTCTGCCTGGGTACAATCGCTCGGCCGCAGCCCAGGAACTGGAGAGCGGGGTACAGACCCAACTGATGCCCACAGCCAAGATAGCAGCAACTGAGGAATATGACGCTTTACAAAATAACCTGTAAGTAAATAACAACACAAAGAAGACACAGCACTGTGTAAATGCAGATTTATTTTTCTTCCCTTCACCCATAGTATGAGAAAGGTTGAAAACTGTTAGGAAACCAGCGTATATACAAAGCACCGCTGAAATTATACTTTTCGTTGGAAAACAACTTATAAACATTTAAAAATTCAAGTCCTTTATGTATTTTACACTTCTGAATATTTAAATTTTACGTTTCCTAAAATATAATACAATTTAAAAAAAATCTCATAAAGTGACACTGATTTGAAGTCCACAGGATCCCTGGCAATTAAAAATATGTTCTTCCCTATAAAGTAAATTCGTTCTTCACAGGCAAAGCTATAGTTAAAGTGTGTTTCTCTGATTAATTCATTGAGATTTATTTTACTCTCCAGCTAACATCTACAGAAGATAAATGGTAATTTAGTTTCTTCAAATAAGTTAACAAAATGTATCCAAAATGTTAATCACCACATACATGATTCTGGGACAGTGATAATATCTATATATCCCCAAAAAACCATTTCACCAATTAAGAAGAGTCAATGGGCCCATTATTCCCTGGGGCAAGTCTTCTTCAAGAAGAGATCACAGTCTTCCCTCAGTCCTGCTAAGGCTATTTCTGAGTGGAATTTTCCCCCCAGAAAGTAAATGACCCCAGGGCGAAAGTCAAGAAATGTAGTGCTTGGCCTGGTGACTTTGGAAGGTTGATGAAACTCGCAGGGGCTCCCTGATGGTCGATGCAACTGAACTCCCAGGGAGACGAGATCACTCCTAAGCGGGCATGCCAACACCGTGATGGGGGAGATTACACTTCCTGATCACTCCAGGACCAGGTAACACGACTGGGTCAACGGTTCAACAGACCGCTAGCCAGACAGGTCAGCAATGTGAGATATGAAAATCACTTCCCACATAAACAGATACATTGTACCGGGGGCACGTGTGTCTGTGTGGGAGCTAAAAGAATAGGAACCTCTCTTCATTAATGTCAACATGAAAAAAGCTAGACTAAATTGGTGCAAGTTTAAGTACACCACCACTTAATTGCCAAAAATGTTTCAAACACTTGATATGAATTTCATAGTTCACAGACTCCAAAAAGAAGATGACCACATTTCTCACTGGCTGAGGGGAGTCCCTTTGCACAGCTGTGTAAGCATACCAGTGGGGAGCACGGTGGGATAGTGCGAGCAGGAGGGGCAAAAAACATCTTGATATTATAGAAGTTTTTTCCTCCTCAAGTTTTCCAAATATTTTACATTCTCTTTGCCCCTGAACAGTGTGAGCTATAGAGTGGCTGACTGTAAACGGAGTTGCCTTCACAGACGGTGAAGTTCAAGGTCTCATCAAGTCTATACCCACTACCAGTTGAAATGGTCTTGTGCAGATAAAAGTTCCTGAGGCTTCTTTTTCAGTTCATCTTCCAAACTTCACGTTCCCTGTAAGAAACCTAACAAAACAGAGAACCAAACAAATTCAGGGATTCATTGTTGGGGAAAAAGGTCCACGCTTTTAAAGACAACCACTTGTCCACTTCAAGAAAGAACTCCGGGAAGTGGTTAGGTTTTCATGGGCTGAAAATAAGCCACTGCAATTTAAAGGCTGTGGCTGTAAGATACTAAAAAGCCCTGATGAAAATACAAAACTCAGCCAATTTACTAGATCTTTTGGCTACATGAGAGCATAAGATATCGGTAAATTTGGGGGGTTTTGTTTGTTTTTAACTCACAGAAGATTTTTTTCTCCTATTGAATGAGGGAATTGGACAAATAAGCTTTTATGATCCCTTTCACTGCTAAAAAATGTCACAAACCCTTTATAGTTCTAATGTATCAGAAGTCAAGTGTCTAGGAAGGCCAGGAGCAGATAACAACAAAAGAACAAAATAACAACTTATTATGGAGGGTTTGTGAGAAGGATCTTCCGAGCTTCTTTTTGATGGAAGAGACTGGCTATCACAGCACAGCAGCCACTGCTGTCAACAGGCAGAAACTGTATGCAGATGAGCAGATCTCCACAGGTGGGCCTCAGTCATTACGTAATTTCAACATATCCAAGAGTAAGAAGGAACAATTTGATATTGAAACTAGCTATTCTATTTCCTCAGGGCTCCTGCACCCAGGGTCTACAGGGGAGTTCAGAAAGCTTGCCCACCATGGCTGGAAGCATCCTGTGAGATCACTGAGGGCTGTTCCTTTTCCTATAAACTCTTGGGGCATTAACACACTTTCACATTCTTTTTTGGAATAAAAAGTCCAAATAGAATTCCAAACGAAACCTCTCTGTGGCTTGGTGAGGCTTCTGAGAAGTAACACTACATTTATTAACTACCGTAACAACAGAGAATAATAAAACTTTTGAGTTGGTTTGACCTTGCGTATAACAATGTGCTAAGTCAAGCCACAAAAAAAGAAGTGCTTAAAAACAAAGGAAGGAACCGTGTGGTTTTCTGGATTGAGACTAGAAACAACTCCCTGAGCCCTCGCTGGGCTCTGCTGTTTCCCTTCCTTTCTCTCAGCTGGAGGCTCACGGGTGCCACCCAGTGGCCTTCCCCAGTACTGCTTCAGCACCACAGAAGGCCCAGAAGGCTCAATGCTACCAGTCACGTGTGGAGTGCCATCGTGTCATTCACATCCACCCCTGACTGAGCCTTCCTACCGGCCTGGAGCTTTACATGCACTACCTGTTTTCATTCTCACAACCCTAGGACACACAGGGTTTTGCATCCATTTGACAGACGGGAACAGAGAGGCATAACGTTAGGTTAAGAGTTTGCCTCGTCACAAAACTGGCCGGCACTTGGGCTGGGATTTGAACTCTTCCCAACTCCACGCACAAATCCTCTCTCCTTAGACGATGGCAGCCCACATGCTTACTGCCGTATCTGCATACTTCTCTGAACCACGCTTATCCATAGCCAAGCAACACATTCCATAGCAGAAATTTGCTAATCGCAAAGACATGGCTTGATTCCGAGTCAACGACTAATGCAGACAATTCCTGCTCACCTTTCAGCACGTCCTGGACTTCCACTGGGGCATTTCTCAAGCAGCTGTATAAATTCTGGGCTGTGGCATTACCCTGCTCCTTTTCTTGCCACTTCTTCAGCATCTTAAAGTTACAGATCGTAACGTCTTCTCTCTTCTCCTGCATATCATCAATATCTCGGGTCTCCAGCTCCAGGTTGGCAGCGGCGACTTTTCTCCACTCCTTCCCCAGCTTCCCAGCGAGGGTGATCAGCTGAGCATCTGTTAGCAGGGCTCTGGCCTTCACTCCATCTGAAAGCAGACGAGGAATTCAGCAGTTCCTCTGACCACTTCAAGCACTTGTAACAATTTATAATGAAAATGTAGTCTCCTTATATAAGTAAGGACACCATGAATTCTAACTTTAACTGATTTTAAAATATGTTTAAATGCCGAAAAATCCCTGCTTTCCAAACTATTGTAAGGACTGAAGGGAACTATTTCATATAGTAACACTAAACCGGGGTATAATGTTCACAGTGATAATCAGTAAGTCGGGGAATAAGAGTGTTTTACAAAGCAGTACAAATTACGCTAGAATAAAAAAAAAAATCAGAGACCAAAAATAATTTACGTGGCGCAAAAAGAAAAGCATACAGCTCTGCCCTTGCCCAGCTGTGTGTCTTTATGCAACGTCAGCACCACAAACAGAGGCCACCGCAGAGCTCACTACAGGGTGTGGCAGAACAGAACCGCAGTCTCCACTGCACCACCTCCTGGCATTCCGGGAAAAAACACATTCCACGGAAGAGTCATGGGATGGTATCTGTGTTATCGGTTGATCCCTAAGAAACAGTGTCATAATCTTGGAAGGGCATATGTTTGCCAGTGCAAAACACTGGCCTCATGAAAATGTTTGCCCTATCATTAAGCTACATTTTCTACTTTCATATTTTTTAGCCGGCTGTGCTCTGGTGCAGCAAAGCTCACTGGCTGCAGAGTTCTGGGTAAGGATCCTCAAAGCATTACACTGGAGGGGATGCTGGAAGGGAGTGAGAGGTAAGAAGAGTACTTCCTGCTCCTCCTCCGGAACCACAACACCTCTGCTCAACTACAGCCAACCATTTATTAATGTGAATCGAACATTTGTGCCTGAACCCTTCCCCACTCTTTTACTTTCTAGGCTGAAGAACAGGGTCCCTAAAGATGGCCTGTGCCCTCTAGTGTTTCCTGACACGTGGTCGGCTGCTCCTAGCTCTCATAACTTCTGACACAAGGAAAACTGCACAGGGAACCTACTGATCGTCAAGCTCTCAGGACCACCACAAGGCCCACTGCATCAGACTCTGAACCTGAATGTTAGCGGGTCTCAAGGTGATGCTGCTAAGGCTGAGTGCCGACCATATTTTAAAAAGCAACACAGTGATATACTGAGTAAAAAAATATCAGGGTAGTGACTCAATATCTCAAAGAATGTTGTGAAAATACCTAAACAAAAGTAAACCTTGATTCATTTATTTAGATACCACATTGTCAACTCCAAAAAGGTTGGAAATTCTTAATCTATGTATTATTTAATAATTCGAATTCCATTTCTAGTTACTTGCTATTGGAGCTAATTTTAAATAGCCAAATAATTGCATGAAACAAGAAAAACTTTTCCTATATGTCAATCTAACATAAAATTGTGTCCCACTCAGTTATAAGATGAATAAGTCTGAGGATCTAATGTACAGCATGGTGACTGTCTCTAACAACAATGCACTGTATACTTGGAATTCACTGAGAGTAGGTCTTAACATTCTCACCACCAAAAAAAAAGGTAACTATATGAGGTGATAGATGTGCTAATTAACTTGATTGGAAAATATTTCACAATGTATATATCAAATCATCACATTGTACACTGTAAGTATACACAATTTTATTAGTCAATTATATCTCAATAAACCTAGAAAAATGTATTCCAATTTAGTTAGGTCTTAAAAATAATTCCAGAGTCTCACTTATTTTGATGTTCACTTAATAAAAATAACATTAAACAGTTCTACAGTGATACGCAGTAAAACCACACACCTGTCACCCTCACAGCCTCCTGCTCTAGAAACTGAAGAGTATCTTATTTCACTTGGTAGAGAAACAATTTATCTGCTTTTAGACATTCATACCTTACAATAATAGTAAAAGAAAAGGTACTTTGATGGAAGGGTTAACTTGGGGAGCTACATAAGGCTCCTAAAGCTGTGAGACTTTGTCTCATGAGTCTGAGTTTCTAAACTGAGGTTTGTGAGTTCTGGTTGGACTTGAATTTTGAGCTATACAGTCCATCTTCTGGGTCCTCAGAGAACTGTTGTTAAATGTTTTAAATCTCTATTGTATTTTCACGACTACTGAGCCTTGGTCTCTGCCATTTAATTGGAAGAAATTGAGACTTGCCTCCAATAATTGAGCTGGAGGTTCTCCACCCCAGATGCAGCTGACAACTGTGAAGCCAATGAGAGCTCACGCGGACATTCAGTTTCCTCCATTCAATCAACACTCATTGTCTTCTACATAAGAGCCCATGCTCAGAGGGATGGGAATCGTAAAGATGGACAGACCATGGTCCCTACCCTTACGGCCTGTAAGGGAGCTCCCCCCAACCCCCTATTCTACTTTGAGTGAAGGGGAGGAGTAGGGAGTCAAGCTGGCAAAGTCCTGGGGCAGACCAAGGAGGACCTCACCCAGGCCTGGGGAGCCACAGGGAAAAGGCACCCAGGGCGACAGGCAGAACTGGGATGCGGCTGCAGGAAGCGCGAGCCACCAGCGTGTGTGTGGGATGAATGTCAACGGCAGAGACCAGGGAAAAATAATTTATACCACTGATGACATTTTTACAAACCTGAAGTGTCAACCTGCTTCATTCTTTTATCATAGGCCTCCTCATCAGGTAAGCTGCTACTCAATTTTCGTCGCCTGTTACCTTAAAAAAAAAAAATCAACAAGTTGGCTTTCCCTTATGTTTCTTATTTCCTACCCACCTCCCATCTGGAATTTCTTGTTAAATCATCATTCGGGTAGAAACAAATTGAAACAGGTTCAAAGGTTGTTCAGATGATTGAGAGCGCTACAGAACATGTAACAGATCCTTCGCAAGACCACGTCCTTCGCAAGACCACGTCTGCACAGCAAAACAAACCTCCCAGCAGACGGAAGGAGCAGTGAGTCCAGTTACCAGCACTTACCACCTGTGCTCCTTTTCGAACTGTTCCGATCCTGATCATGCTGAACCCAGTCACCTGTTAAAGCACAATGAGCATCAACTGGAGAAGCAACATGGAACGTGAACCACAGAAAGCAATCAGTGAAAGCGTGTGCAGCTCTCAAGTCTCGGCAACCTCTCTGCAGCTCAAGTATGAGTCTGGGGCTTGAACTCGGTACATGCACAACGCACTTGGCTTGAATTTTGAGATAAATAACCAGTACTCCTTCCAACAGGTCTATGGGGCAAGTGCTTCCCAAACTAAGTCATCTGCCTGCCACTGTGTGGTTTTTGTCACACCCATATGCCAGGTGAAAGGTTACTTATCTAGTATGTCTTTAAATTTATACCTGTTACTGTAAACAGAACACTGGTATCACCTGCCATATGGAGAAGGAAGCCATAAAAGTAAACACTTTTTATTTTAAATGTATTTATATGTAGTCCACCTAAAACAATCTTCTATATTATCACGCTGTACTCGGGGAGTTCTTCCTGGACACGTCGCTGTGACTCTCCACCACCTCCCTGTTTGGAATTCAGCCCCTGCTCTAGGAGGTGTCTCGTCTGATGCAGGCCACTTCACGATGAAGTGAAGACACCTTCATTGTGATGACTGATCTCAACCATTAGCTTAATCTAAAAAAATACTGGAGATCAGAAACCTCTTACAGTGTAGAGTATAATTAAAGGAGTTTAAAAACATCAAACATAAGAGGTCTTATAAAGTGGTCTTTAAAACGACGAAGAGATTCATGCCCAGTCTGGAAGAACACTTGTTGTCCAGGTTGCTCCACAGTGAGGATCTCTGTTCCTGTGGCATTTGCTGCGATTAAAAAGAAGCATCTGAGGGGCTGAGGAGGCGCAGAAGCCCAGAAGCTGAAGACGGAGGCACCACAAGCACTGAGACGAGAGTTTAAAGAATATGTCGAGGAGTGACGCCAGCATCATGGTGGGGTGAGTTGTGCCCACTGTCCCTCCCATTTAAGTTACAACTAAATGGACATTCATTGACCAGCAGAGGACTCCCTGCACAGCACAACAGGACGTCTGAGAGATCCACGCGGCCGTGCATGTGAGGGTGGGTGGACTGGATCCCCAGGAGCCAGTGGAACTAGGTGAGCACAACCATCCCCTTCCCCGGTAGCAGCGATCCAGGTCCCAGATCCGCACACAGTGGCTGGTGCAACTGTAAGAGGAGGTGGGGGACAGCCTGGCCTGCGCAAACGCTTTTGGAGTTGCAGCCTGGCCCGTGGGAGTACCCACCATGCCATGTGGGCCCCACCCCTGGGAACGCTCCTCACCAAGTGGCGTGGTTCAACCCCCACGAAGGAACCCCCACCAAGTGCAGTGGCTCAGCCGCGCTGCCCGCAAGCACAGAGCCGGCCCTCAGGCAGAAGAAAGCACCCCACCCCTCCCCCCGGCACACCAGCTCAGCCAGTCCCTGCAGAGTGCAGTGGTCCCACACCAGACAGACCCGCGGGCAGAGCACAGAGGCCCCGCCTGCACGTGCACGCATGACCCGCCAAGCAGCTGCGGCCAGCGCACGAACGCAGAGAAGCCCTGCCGGCACAACTTCCAGCAGATGGGGCAGGGTCACCAAACACAGCTCCTGCCCCCACCCCAGCGGTGGCAGGTGGAATCTGTGACCTGATACCACCACAAAGGCACTGGCAAAAGATCACGTCATCAAACACCAGGAAGAACTACAGTAACACTGCAGTGCAGAAAGAAGATGACAAGTCTCCAGAAACCAATCCTGAACTCACAGAAATTTACAACCTAAATGGCAGACAACTCAAAATAGCTGTCATAAAAAACTCAACGAGCTACAAGAAAACTCAGAAAGACAGTTCAATGAGCTCAGGAATAAAATTAATGAGCAGAAGGAATACTTTACCAAAGAGAGTGAAACTCTTAAAAAAAAAAAAAAAAACAGAAATTCTGCATATGAAGAACACAATTAATGAGATAAAAAATAATCTAGAAACCATAAAAAATAGAGCTGACATTATGGAGGACAGAATTAGTGATTTCGAGGAAAGAAATATAGAAATGCTTCAGGTGGGGGAAGAGAGAGAACTAAGATTTTTAAAAAATGAAGAAATTCTTCGAGAAATATCCGACTCAATTAGGAAAGGCAACATAAGGATTATAGGTATTCCAGAAGGAGAAGAGCAGGAGAAAGGAGCACAGAACTTATTCAAAGAAATAACAGCTGAGAACTTCCCAAACCTGGGAAAGGAACTGGACTTATAAGCACATGAAGCCAATAGAACTCCTAATTATATCAATGCAAAAAGACCTTCTCCAAGGCATGTAATAGTAAAACTGGCAAAAGTCAATGACAAAGAAAAAAATATTAAGGGCAGCAAGGCAAAAGAAAACAACCCACAAAGGCACCTCTATCAGGCTTTCGGTGGATTTCTCAGCAGGAACCTTATAGGCTAGGAGAGAATGGGATGATATATTCAAAATTCTGAAAGACAAAAACTTTCAGGAAGAATACTCTATTCAGTGAAACTATTCTTCAGATATGATGGAGAAATAACAGCTTTCCCAGATTAACAAAAGCTGAGAGAGTTCATTGCCACTAGACATCCCCTACAAGAAATGATGAAGGAAGTCATTCTACCTGTAACAAAAAAGGAAACATTTACAAAACCTTGAACAAGGAGATAAATAGACAGAATCAGAAAACTGCAGCTCTATATCAGAATAGGTCAGTAAACAATTATAAAAGACGAAAGGAAGGAAAACATCAAAAATAACTAAAAACACTTCAATTTAGTCACAAACTCACAACACAGAAAAGAACAATTTGTGACAACAATAACTCAGAAGGGGAAGAGGAAACGGACTGAATCTGCTTAGGCTAATGTAGATAAAAGGCTATAAGAAAATGGACTATCTCGGGGCTGGCTCAGTGGCGAGAGTGGTTAAGTGCACGAGCTCCACTTTGGCGGCCCAGGGTTTGCAGGTTCAGATCCCGGGCGCGCAGTGACGCACCGCTTGTCAAGCCATGCTGTGGCGGCATCTCATATAAAGTGGAGAAAGATGGACATGGATGTTAGCTCAGGGCCAATCTTCCTCAGCAACAAAGAGGAGGATTGGCATCGGATGTTAGCTCAGGGCCAATCTTCCTCACCAAAAAAAAAAAGAAGAAAGAAAGAAAATGGACTATCTCATCCATGAGATCTTTTATACAAACCTCATGGCAACCACTAAACAAATAATCAGAGCAGAGCCACAAATCACAAAATAAGAGAAAACTGAGAAAACCAACACAGAAAACCACCAAACTGAAATGGCAATCAGAAATACAAGGGAAGAGACAAGTCAAGATGGCAGCGTAAGCAGACTCTGAACTCACCTCCTCCCAAGGACACAGCCAATTTACAACTACTCTTGGAAAAATTACCCCTGAGACAGCACTGAAAACTGGATAAGAGGAACTCCTGCAACAACGGACAATCCTAATTGAGGTGGAAGAGGCAGAAACTCCCTTCTGGAGAGGAAAAACGCTGTCTTCACAAGCCACAGCACCTCACAGCCGCCCAGGAGCAGCCGAAAGGTACGCAGCCCTCCCTGGAGGAGTGGGGCCCTGAGCCGGGGAGCGCCCCCGCTGTGGGCATTTTGTGGATCCAGCACAATCCAGACGAGGGGCATAATATCTGACTTTGCCTGCTACTGAAACACTGGGGAGTACCCCCAGAAAAGCTGGTTCACAAAGAAATTAAAACCAGCTCTTAAAGGGCGCACACGCAAACCCACCTGTTTCAGAAAGCAACCTAAAATCACCAGAAAGAAAGGTGCACAGTGCTTTGGTGAAAAGAGACTCACCTGATAGGCCCTGAGTGCATCTCGGTGAGAGATGAGACCTCTCCAGGGACTGGGACATTGGGGGCGGCCATTGTTGTGGCCTGGTGTGGCATGCTGACACAGACGCCATTGGAGCTCTCCCTGGGGCCTGCTAGCCCAGGGTCTGCCCCACCCACTAGAGCACCGATTTAATCCAGCTTAGCCAGGGCAGGCAGTCCACCCTAGAGACTGGCCCCACCCAACAACAAGCCCTCAGGCAACTTGTGGGCCTGCATAGATTGGTGACTGGATTCTCTGCAGCCTGCCAACTGAGCCCACTTCAGTGGGGCAGGGCATACAGAAGGAGTGGGTGGAAAGTGTGGGGCTCCCGCCGTGGAGAGACTGGGTCCACTTCAGGAGGTCAGGGCACGCACATGGGGCAGGACTGTGTTGACTGTGTGTGTGGACCTGTGGGCAGCAGGGCTTGTCAGCTGCAGAAGACTTGTGCTTCTCAAAGACACACAAAGGGGGTTTGCCCCACCTTCCAAAGCCTGAAACAATTTGGTACTCCCGTGCCTGAGGCCAGCCCCACCCAGCTGCAATACTCAGAGAGCTGACAAGAGACCTAAAGGCTGGAGGCTTATAGCAATTGTAAGGCCCTGAGCCTAACAACGTGCCACACCGGGGGCCTAACTCACTTAAAAGAAATACTGCAACACAAATGTGGTATTAGAACTTGAAGCCAGCTGTGCTGGGGCTCCCCACACCTGATAAAGAGACTGAAGGGCCCACAACAACTACAAGCAGCTGAGCATTACAACAGCTGGCCAGGAGCATAACTCGGCCTCCCTGGGCGCCTACAGGGAGAGCAAACAGGCCACAACAGAAGGACACACATAGCCCACATAGGGGTCACACCTGGAACATTGAGAACCGAGGGAAGCACACTGCAGGCCTCCTAAGACATCACTTATATAAGGTCACCTATCAAAGAGCAGGAGACGTAGCTGACCTACCTAATACGTAGACACAAGCATAGGGAAAGAGGCAAAATGAGGAGGCAAAGGAATACATTCCAAGTAAGGGAACAGGACAAAACCCCAGAAAAGGAACTAAGTGAAACAGAAATGAGCAACCTACCCGACAGAGAGTTCAAACAAAGAGTGTTAAGGATTCTCACTGATCTGGGGAGAAGAACAGATGAACTCAGTGAGAATGTCAACAAAGAAATGGAAGATACAAAAAAGAGCCAAACAGAAATGAAGAATACAATACTGGAAATGAAAAATTCACTAGAGGGACTCAAAAGCAGCGTAGAGAATACAGAAGAACAGATCTGTGAGCTGGACGAAAGACTAGAAGAAATTACCCAAGCTGAACAGGTAAAAGAGAAAAGAATTAAAAAGAATGAGGACAGTCTAAGGGACCTCTGGGACAACATCAAGCACACTAACATCCGTGTTATAGGTGTCCCAGAAGGAGAAGAGCGAGACAAAGGGGGAGAGAATCTATTTCAAGAAATAATAGATGAAAACTTCCCTAACCTAAGGAAGGAAACAGACATCCAGGTACAGGAAGCACAGAGAGCCCCAAACAAGATAAACCCAAAGAGGCCCACACCAAGACACACCATAATCAAAATGTCCAGAATTAAAGATAAAGAGAGAATCCTAAAAGCCGCAAGAGAAAGATAAGTTACATACAAAGGAAACCCCATAAGGCTATCAGCTGACTTCTCAGCAGAAACCTTACAGGCTAGAAGAGAGTGGCACGATATATTTAAAGTGCTAAAAGGAAAAAACTTACAGCGAAGAATACTCTATCCAGCAAGGTTATCATTCAAAATTCAAGGAGAGATCAAAAATTTCCCAGACAAGCAAAAATTAAAGGAGTTTGTCACAAAGAAACCAGTGCTACAAGAAATGTTAAAGGGACTGATTTAAGGGGACAAGAGAAGACCACAAATAGGAAAAATTATCTATTTCCATGATAAGAGGGTAATGGATACAAATGCACAAAAAAGAGGTTAAATATGATACCAAAAACATAAAATGAGGGAGGAGGGGAGTTAAAGAGTAGAGCTTTCAGACAGAGGTCAAACTAAAGAGACCATCAATTCTGTATAGAAGGAAAAAGGAACAGAGAGGGACTACTAAAACACTGAGGAAAAAAAAAGATAAAAAATGGCAGTAAGTACATACTTATCAATAGCTACTTTAAACATCAATGGACCAAATGCTCCAATTAAAAGGCATAGGGTGGCTGATTGGATAAAACAACAAGACATATATATGCTGCATACAAGAGACACACTTCAGACCTAAAGACACTCACACACTGAAAGTGAAGGGATGGAAAAAGATACTCCACGCAAATGGCAATGAAAAGAAAGCTGGGGTAGCAGTACTCATATCAGACAAAATAGACTTTAAAACAAAAACTGTAAAAAGAGACAAAGAAGGGCATTACATAATGATCAAGGGAACAATCGAACAAGAGAATGTAACACTTGTAAATATCTACGCACCCAATGTAGGTGCACCTAAATATATAAAGCAATTATTAACAGACATAAAAACAGAAATAGACAGTAACACAATAATAGTAGGGGACTTTAACACTCCACTTACACCAACAGACAGATCATCCAAACAGAAGATCAATAAGGAAACATTGGCCTTAAACAACACACTAGAACACATGGACCTAGTAGATATATACAGAGCATTCCATCCAAAAACCAAAGAATACACGTTCTTTTCAAATGCACATGGATCATTCTCCAGGATTGATCACATATTAGGCCACAAAACAAGTCTCCATAAATTTAAGAAGATTGAAATAATACCAAGCATCTTTTCTGACCACAACGGTATGAAACTAGAAATCAACTATAGGAAGAAAATCAGAAAAGCCACTAATACATGGAGATTAAACAAAATGCTACTGAACAACGACTGGGTTAACGAAGAAATCAAAGAAGAAATCAAAAAATACCTGGAGACAAATGAAAATGAAAATATGACATGCCAGAATTTATGGGATATAGCAAAAGTGGTTCTAAGAGGGAAGTTTATAGCAATACAGGCCTATCTCAACAAACAAGAAAAATCTCAAATAAACAATCTAACAATGCACCTAAAGGAACTGGAAAAAGAAGAACAAACAAAGCCCAAAATCAGTAGAAGAAGGGAAATAATAAAAATCAGAGCAGAAATAAATGAAATAAAGACCAAAAAAAAATAGAAAAAATTAATAAAACCAAGAGCTGGTTCTTTGAAAATATCAACAAAATTGACAAACCTTTAGCTAGACTCACCAAGAAAAAAAGAGAGAAGGCACAAATAAGTAAAATCAGAAATGAAAGAGGAGAGGTTACAACAGACACCTCAGAAATACAAAAGATTATAAGAGAATACTATATGCCAACCAATTCGACAATCTGGAAGAAATGGATAAATTCTTAGAATCATACAACCCTCCAAAATTGGATCAAGAAGAAGTAGAGAATTTGAATAGACAATTCACCAGTAAGAAGATCAAAACAGTAATCACAAACCTCCCCAAAAATAAAAGTCCAGGACCAGACGGCTTCCCTGGTGAATTCTACCAAACCTTCAAAGAAGACTTAATACCTATCCTTCTCAAACTCTTCCAAAAAATTGAGGAGGGGGGGAAGCTCCCTAACTCATTCTATGAAGCTGACATTACCCTGATACCAAAACCAGACAAGGACAACAGAAATAAAGAAAATTACAGGCCAATATCACTGATGAACATCGATGCAAAAATCCTCAATAAAATACTAGCAAATCGCATACAACAATATGTTAAAAAGATTATACACCATGATCAAGTGGGATTTATTCCAGGTATGCAGGGATGGTTTAACATTCGCAAATCAATCAACATAATACACCACATTAATAAAATGAAGAATAAAAATCACATGATCATCTCAATAGATGCAGAGAAAGCATTTGACAAGATACAGCATCCATTTGTGATAAAAACTCTGAATAAAATGCGTATAGAAGGAAAGTACCTCAACATAATAAAGACCATATATGACAAACCCACAGCTAATATCATCCTCAACGGTGAAAAACTGAAAGCTATCCTTCTAAGAACAGGAACCAGACAACAATGCCCACTGTCACCACTCCTATTTAACATAGTACTGGAAGTCCTAGCCAGAGCAATCAGGCAAGAGAAAGAAAGAAAAGGGATCCAAATTGGAAAGGAAGAAGTGAAACTCTTACTATTTGCAGATGACATGATTTTATATATAGAAAACCCTAAAGAATCCACCAGAAAACTTTTAGAAATAATAAACGAATATGGTAAAGTTGCAGGATACAAAATCAACATACAAAAATCAGTTGCATTTCTATACACTAACAACGAAGTAGCAGAAAGAGAAATTAAGAATACCATCCCATTTACAATTGCAACAAAAAGAATAAAATACCTAGGAATAAACTTAACAAAAGAGGTGAAAGATCTGTACACCAAAAACTATAAAACATATCTGAAAGAAATTGAAGAAGACACAAAGAAATGGAAAGATATTCAGTGCTCTTGGATTGGAAGAATTAACATAGTTAAGATGTCCATACTTCCTAAAGCAATCTATAGATTCAATGCAATCCCTATCTAAGTTCCAACAACATTTTTCACAGAAATAGAACAAAGAATCCTTAAATTTATATGGAACAACAAAAGACCCCGAATAGCTAAAGGAATCTTGAGAAAAAAGAACAAAGCTGGAGGTATCACACTCCCTGATTTCAAAATATACTACAAAGCTATAGTAACCAAAACAGCATGGCACTGGCACAAAAACAGACACACAGATCAATGGAATAGAATCAAAAGCCCAGAAATAAACCCACACATCTATGGACAGCTAATCTTTGACAAAGGAGCCAAGAACATACAATGGGGAAAAGAAAGTCTCTTCAACAAATGGTGTTGGGAAAACTGGATAGCCACATGCAAAAAAACGAAAGTAGACCCTTACCTTACACCATACACAAAAATTAACTCCAAATGGATTAAAGACTTGAATGTAAGACCTGAAACTATGAAACTTCTAGAAGAAAACATAGGCAGTACGCTCTTCAACATCGGTCTTAGCAACATATTTTCAAGCACCATGTCTGACTGGGCAAGAGAAACAATAGAAAAAATAAACAAATGGGACTACATCAAACTAAAAAGCTTCTGTACAGCAAAGGAAACCATCAACAAAACGAAAAGACAATCTAACAATTGGGAGAAGATATTTGCAAACCATACTTCTGATAAGGGCTTAATCTCCAAAATATATAAAGAACTCATGCATCCCAACAACAAAAAAACTAACAACCCAATTAAAAAATGGGCAAAAGACCTGAACAGACATTTCTCCAAAGAAGATATACAGATGGCCAACAGGCACATGAAAAGATGTTCAAAATCACTATCAGGGAAATGCAAATCAAAACTACAATGAGATATCACCTCACACCTGTCAGAATGGCTATAATTAAAAAGACAGGAAACAACATGTGTTGGAGAGGATGTGGAAAGAAGGGAACTCTCATACACTGCTGGTGGGAGTGCAAACTGGTCCAGCCACTATGGAAAACAGTATGGATGGGCCGGCCCTGTGGCTTGGTGGTTAAGTGCGCGCACTGCGATGCTGGTGGCCCGGGTTCGGATCCCGGGTGCACATCGAGGCACCACTTCTCCGTTCATCCTGAGGCCGAGTCCCACATACAGCAACTAGAAGGATGTGCGGCTACGACACACAACTATCCACTGGGGCTTTGGGGGGAAAATATAAAATAAAATAAAATCTGAAAACAGTATGGAGATTCCTCAAAAAGTTAAGGATAGAACTACCATATGATCCAGCTATTCCACTGTTGGGTATTTATCCAAAGAACTTGAAAACACCAATTTGTAAAGGTACATGTACCCCTGTGTTCATTGCAGCGTTATTCACAATAGCCAAGACTTGGAAGCAACCTAAGTGCCCAACAAGGGACGAATGGAGAAAGAAGATGTGGTATATATACACAATGGAATACTACTCGGCTATAAGAAACGATGAAATCCAGGCATTTGTGACAACATGGACGGACATTGAGGGTATAATGCAAAGTGAAATAAGTCAGAGGGAGAAGTTCAAATACCGCATGATTTCCTTCATTAAGCAGTAGATAATAACAACAATAAACAAACACATAGAAACAGAGATTGGATTGGTGGTTACCAGAGGGGAAGGGGGGAGGGAGGAGGGCGAAAGGGATAATTCGGTACGTGTGTGTGGTGATGGGTTGTAATTAGTATTTTGGTGGTGAACATGATGTAATCTATGCAGAAATAGAAGTATAATGATGTACACCTGAAATTTTTACAATGTTATAAACCAATGTTACTGCAATAAACAAAAAATTTAAAAAAAAATAAAAAATTAAAAAACAAAAATTTTCTTTATTATAATAAAAAAAAAAAAAAGAAGAAGAAGAAATAGAGAATCTGAATAGATCAATCACAAATAAAGAGATTGAAACAGTAATCAAAAACCTCCCAAAAAACAAAAGTCCAGGACCAGATGGCTTCTCTGGAGAATTCTACCAAACATTTGAAGATTTAATACATATCCTTCTCAAACTATTCCAAAAAATTAAAGAAGATGGAACGCTTTCCAACTCATTCTATGAGGCCAACACTACCCTGATACCAAAACCAGACAAGGACAACACAAAGAAGGAAAATTACACGCCAATATCACTGATGAGCATAGATGCAAAAATCCTCAACAACATACTGGTGAATTGAATGCAGCAATACATTAAAAGGATCATACACCACAATCCAGGGAGATTCATTCCAGGGGCGCAGGGATGGTTCAACATCCGCAAATCAATCAATGTGATACACCCCATTAACAAAACTTGGAATAAAAATCACATGATCATCTCAATAGATGTAGAGAAAGCATCTGACAAGATACAACATCCATTTATAAAAACTCTCAATGAAATGGGTATAGAAGGAAAGTACTTTAACATAATAAAAGCCATATATGACAAATCCGCCGCCAACATCATACTTAATGGGGAAAAACTGGAAGCCATCCCTCTGAGAACAGGAACAAGACAAGGGTGCCCATTCTCACCACTCCTATTCAACATAGTACTGTAGGTTTTGGCCAGAGCAATTAGGCAAGAAAAAGAAATAAAAGGGATTCAAATTGGAAAGGAAGAAGTGCAACTCGCGCTGTTTGCAGATTACATGATTCTATATACAGAAAACCCTAAAGAATCCACCAGAAAGCTATTAGAAATAATCAACAACTACAGCAAAGTTGCAGGGTACAAAATCAACATACAAAAATCAACTGCATTTCTATATACTAATAATGAACTAGCAGAAAGAGAAGTCAAGAATACAATCCTATTTATAATCACAACAAAAAGAATAAAATATCTAGGAATAAATTTAACCAAGGAGGTGAAAGACCTATATACTGAACACCATAAGACATTATTGAAAGAAATTGAAGAAGACATAAAGAAATGGAAAGATATTCCACACTCATGGTTTGGAAGAATAAACATAGTTAAAATGTCCATATTATTTAAAGCAATCTACAGATTCAGTGCAATCCCAATCAGAATCCCAATGACATTCTTCACGGAAATAGAACAAAGAATCCTAAAATTTATATGGAACAACAAAAGACTGAATAGCCAAAGCAATCCTGAGAAAAAGAACAAAGCTGGAAGCATCACACTCTCTGATTTCAAAATATACTACAAAGCTGTAGTAATCAAAACAGCATGGTACTGGCAGAAAAACAGATACACAGATCCATGGGAAAAAATCAAAAGCTCAGAAATAAACCCACGCATCTATGGACAGCTAATCTTCGACGAAGGAGACAAGAACATACAATGGAGAAAGGAAAGTCTCTTCAATAAATGGTGTTGGGAAAACTGGACAGCCACATGCAAAAGAATGAAAGTAGACCATTATCTTACACATACACAAAAATTAACTCAAAATGGATTAAAGACTTGAATCTAAGCCCTGAAACCATAAACCTCCTAGAAGAAAATATAGGCAGTACACTCTGACATCAGTCTTAGCATCATCTTTTCAAACTCCATGTCTCCTCAGGCAAGGGAAACAAAAAAAAATAAACAAATGGGACTACATCAAACTAAAAAGCTTCTGCAAGGCAAAGAAAACTATGAATAAAACGAAAAGACAAACCACCAACTGGGAGAAAATATTTGCAAATCATATATCCAACAAGGGGTTAATTTCAAAAATATATAAAGAACCCATATAGCTCAACAACAAAAAGACAAACAACCCAATCAAAAAATGGGCGGAGGATATGAACAGACATTTTTGCAAAGAAGATATACAGATGGCCAACAGGCATATGAAAAGATGTTCAACATCACTAATTATGAGGGAAATGCAAATCAAAACTACAATGAGATATCACCTCACACCCATCAGAATGACTCTAAGTAACAAGACAAAAATAACAAATGTTGGAGAGGATGTGGAGAAAAGAGAACCCTCATACACTGCTGGTCGGAATGCAAACTGGTACAGCCACTATGGAAAACAGTTTGGAGATTCCTCAAAAAATTAAAAATAGAAACACCATACGATCCAGCTATTCCACTCCTGAGTATTTATCCAAAGAACATGAAATCAACAATTGAAAGAGATCTATGCACCCCTATGTTCACTGCAGCATTATTCACAATAGCCAAGACCTGGAAGCAACCCAAGTGCCCATCAACGGATGAATAGATAAAGAAGATGTGGTGTATATACACACACACATAATGGAATACTACTCGGCCATTAAAAAAGACAAAATTCTCCCATTTGCAACAACATGGACGGACCTGGAGGGTATGATGTTAAGCAAAATGAGCCAGACTAAGACAAACACTGTATGATTTCACTCATATGTGGAAGACTAACAAACATGTGGATAAAGAGAACAGATTAGTGGTTACTAGAGGGGAAGAGGGTGAGGGAGTGGGCGAAAGGGGTAAAGGGGCACATATGTATGGTGATGGATAAAAACTAGACTATTGGTGGTGAGCACAATGCAGTCTATACAGAAACTGATATATAATAACGTAGACCTGAAATTACACAATGTTATAAATCAATATGACCTCAATAATATGAAAAATAAATTTTAAAAAGTAACGTTTCAAATTCATTTATTTGAACAAATAATGAATATCAAGAAAAACAATACAATCCCCAACACACAGTCCCAACCAGGACTCTTCACGGGTTAGGTCATTTAACTCGGATAAAAGGGCCTGTTTCAAACTGGCTAACTTAAGGATATAATACTAAGAATAAGAATTGATCACATCTACCGAAAAGGCTCATGTTGAAACTAGGACTGAGAATTCCAACATGACCAGGTCAGGTTTCATTTCCAGAGTACAAGACATGATAGGAAATACAGACTCAAGGAACATGATCTGTATTTTGGAAAGAGAGACATAACGTATATGGACTGGGACACAGCACTCATCCTATGTCATGAAGAGCAGTTGTAATTTGTCCACATGTAACCCAACGGATACAGAAGAAACAAGCTGGAAAAGGATTCAAAGGTTGTTCAGATGATAAAGAGATTTACAGAATACTTAACAGACCCTTGATGTTATTACATTTCTGCAGCAAAATAAACATTCTGGAGAATGAAAGGACCAGAAGACTAAAGAAACCCCTTTAATGTCCAGCTACTGGCACTTACCACTTGTGCTGCTTTTGAGAACGATACTGTAGTCAACGCGGGACTATGTGTGATACCAAGAGAGTTATGGTACTATAATCCAAAATGCAAATGATGCAAAAATCATTTCTACTACAGACATGTGGCATTGGCAGGAGGGACCACAGTGCCATGTGCAGATGAGGATACTGCAGCCACAGTGCGTTGAAAGACTTGCCCACACTCCCACATGGAGCTGGTTAATTCTCAGGCCGGAACTAGAACCCATACGATCTCATTCCCAACCCCCCTACTTCTGCCTCCCTTCTGGCTCCAAAATGTGTTCACTATACACATGTCTGTTGTTCTAATGAGTCCCTTCAAATAGAAGCGGAGTTCAAGCTCAGATCTGCCTGCGGAGGGGGCAGGGGCAGCTGCCTGGGTCCGGAGTCTCCTCCCCAGGGCAGTCTACATGGGCTGCAGCCTCCCCCACTTCTCCCAGAGCAGGAGAGGGCGCGAAAGAGGTGGTTGCCAGAGGGCTTCTCAGCACCAAACACTAACAGGGAGAAAGCATTCCATAGCAGAGCTGTGATCACACAGAGCAGTAGCTCTCCGCTGAAGACTGAAGGAGCAGGATCTGGCAAATGAGACGTGTAATCAACCAAAATGCAGATCTACATCCAGGTCACGGAAGAGACTTTGTCGCAATATCCCTAATGCCCATTAAAATATCTAAGATCCAAACCTCAGCGTGGTTAAGAGAAAAACAACCCTCTCTCAGCTAAGCCCACCTACTGTTTGCAGCCTCGGCACACAGGACGATGGGTATCTGAGAACCAGAGCCAGCACGTCTGCTCCAGGAGCTGGGCCTTGCTTTCCCTGAGTCAGATTTCTAAAGGTTATGGGATGGGACAGACAGGGACTCTCTGTGCTTCCCACCCCCAGACCCCATAGAGTTTTCACTCAAGATTCAAGACACTTACATTCTCTCAGTTTTGCTTTCCATACAATTTCCTCAGAATCCATTTCAACCAAAAGCAATTTAAACTCCACTGGTTGCTCCAAATACACTTCAATATAACTTTTCAATTTTAAAAGTGAACCATCAACAAATTCAATTTCCTTTAAAAAAGAAAACAGTGCATTAATTGACGACATAAAACGTCAAATAAGGAATAACAGCAGGGTGAGTGCCTACTCGGATGCTCCCTGACACCCGGGAACTCACCCTGAGTCACCCTAGCCCCCTGCTTCCAGCCCCTCCTGACTCTAACCTGCTTCCCGAATCACTGTGGCTCCCAGGACCTGGGCCCTGTTTTCCTAAAGCCTAACTTTTCAGCTGTTTCCTGATTTCAACGTTTCATGTTCCCAAACTGGCATGTGTGCCCACCCATCAAGCACCCTTTTAAACTTCCTCACCATCTTTCGCTTACATCGTCCTACAGTCTGGAATTGATTTGAAAACATTTGCAGAACTACACTGAGTTGTTTTATCCACATGCTCTCACTGAACACCACCTTCCCCTAACAAATCCTTTTACTGCTACCTTATGGATAAAGAATCTCAGAGAAGCTAATGAACTTGCCCAAGTCCACACCTAGGAATTGGTGGAACTGAATTTGAATCCACACCTTCTGACTCCAAAGTGTGAGCCTTTAACCCCAATAGACCACCTCCTGCCTCTGACCTCCTCTGCTCCTCTCCAGTCTGGCTAGCAAGCCCAGAGGGAGAAATACGTTTTAAAAAAATCACTGGGCATAGCGACCACAAACCGCTGGTCTGAACCCACCCCTCTCCCTTTCCATTCCACATCACTAGCATTGTCCTCACATCCTTCACTGGGTCCCCAGGGCCTATGGAGCTGCGATAACACCTCACACGGTCCCACTCCTTCCACAGCCACCGTGCTCCCGTTTCCCCAGAGCTGTCCTGGCACCTCGAGCCCAGCTGCACATTCCCATCACCTCCCTTAGGCACGTGCAGCTCCCTCTTCCAGGGGAGCTCGTCTCTCTCAGTGATTCCCTCTCCCCTCAAACCCAGAACCAAGGTCGCCCTGTGGGAAGCTGACCCAGACACCCCGTGCACTCTGTACCCATCTCTACGGTAATACCACATTATGTTAAAACTATTCCCGTACATGAATGGGGTATTTCTCTCTCCACACTAGCATCTTTGGGAAAAAAGATCATGGCCTATAAATCTTAGCTCTTATCCCAGGCTGACCTGTTAGTCTTTTGATAGGCACTTCTGATACATGCCAGTTAAACAAAAATCATTAACGGCATAAAACTAAGAACACTTTAGATTTACAGAGTTTTACAAGTTTCAGAGTGCCCCCAAACCATTATCTTATATGACCCTTAGAGCAATCCTGGGAGATTATCCTCATTTTATAGGCCAGAAATTTGGCTAAGAGAGAGCACACAAATAGTGACAGAGCTAGACTACTGACAACCCTCCAGCCATCACTATCTTCTGTAGGAAAGAACTCTGAGGATGATCTCAGTCTCTTCCTGGGCAGATTCACCCATTCAATACGTATTATTCCCTCTCCTAGCGGTTCTTAATCTTGGCAGCACGGTACAGGGAGCTTTAACTAGCCCAATGCTGAGGCCATTCCTAGAGCAATTAAGTCAGTATCTCTGGAGGTGGCACCCAGGCCACAGACCTTTTTAAAGCTCCCAGGGAATTCCATTATGGAGCAAAGGCCAAGAATCACTGTTCTAAGCAAACCCTTCAACTTGAATTTCACCTCCCAGACTAGGCTACAGTTTGCTTCTTGTGAGTGTCTTGATGTCCCATCTGCCAGGGCTTGATCAGCTTGGAAGGGCTGAGAATCAACCTCTCAGATCCGTCAGGAGCCAAGGGCAGATGGGCGAGGGCCAGGCTCTCCCAGGCCCCGTTATGTGTCGTGGGCAGATGACCCACCTTCACACATTAGCTTCTTAAGCTACATTGTTGCAAAGCTCAAATGACACTGGGTACAAAGAGATCCTCTGAAACTGGGACTGTCTGGTCAACCTGACTGCTTCTCCAGGGCACCAAGCCACAGACAATACAACAATGCAACATGGACCACTGCCATTAGCTCTCTCTGGCTTCACATTTTAACGTAATCGAATCAAAGCATGTTTTCAACTTTTCACAAACTATAAAACAAACAAAAAGAGGTGTACAAAAGGAATTCCTACCGAGACATCTCAGCTAGATAAGCTATGGCATACATTCAGAGCACACAGTGAAGTAAGTTTTAAAAATAACTTAGTCATTTAGGAGAAACCAAAATCACTTACAGATGTCACAGTGTGTGCAGTGAACAGTTTAAATCCACTGACAATCTGTTCCCATAACTATTTTTCAAATGCCTTTCAGTAAAAAAAGCCCAATATTTCTTATTAGCAGCTCCTTTCCATTAACCTTCAATGCTCTGCGACTTAAAATTAAACTTGAGGTTTTTATTCCTTTGAAGCTAACATTGTTAAGAATTTAATTAAAAATTCAAGAAAATTTAAAAGCTTTTTAAAGGGAAAGAGAGGGCTGGCCCCGTGGCTTAGCAGTTAAGTGTGCGTGCTCCGCTACTGGCGGCCCGGGTTTGGATCCCGGGGCGCACCGACGCACCCCTTCTCCAGCCACGCTGAGGCGGCGTCCCACATACAGCAACTAGAAGATGTGCAACTATGACATACAACTATCTACTGGGGCTTTGGGGAAAAAAAGGAGGAGGATTGGCAATAGATGTTAGCTCAGAGCCAGTCTTCCTCAGCAAAAAGAGGAGGATTAGCATGGATGTTAGCTCAGGGCTGATCTTTCTCACAATAAATAAATAAAGGGAAAGAGAACGGATAGTCAATTTTTGCAATGGTTGCAGATTAATCCTGAAACTCAACAGCATCTTTGGAATAAACTATGACTTTAGCAAAACAATTGCTTTCTTATAAACAAAGTAATAAAAAATGAGAACTGGGGCCGGCCTGGTGGCACAAGCGGTTAAGTGCACGTGCTCCGCTGCGGCGGCCCGGGGTTCGCGGGTTCGGATCCCAGGCGCGCACCGACGCACCCCTTGGCAAGCCATGCTGTGGCGGCATCCCATATAAAGTGGAGGAAGATGGGCACGGATGTTAGCCCAGGGCTGGTCTTCCTCAGCAAAAAGAGGATTGGCAGATATTAGCACAGGGCTGATCTTCCTCACACACAAAAAAAATGAGAACAAAATACATATTTTAAAACCTTCAAAATATCATATTTAAGAAAGGTACATCCTTGCTACTACTCCAAGTGGTTTTTAAAATATATACCTCTGGGGTAATTTCAGCTTCTGGCTCACTGATCAGTCTGTATTTCTTCCCATTCTGCAGTAACTTCTGGCAAACAGGAGGCTTGTCGATTTTCATGAATTTCTTAGAGGAGTGCTTCACAGACTTGGAAATATCCTAAAGGTGGAAATAGGTTTTGATTTTAAAATTCATCAGCAACAACTTTAAGAACGGAACGAGTCCAAGCAGAGCATGTGCCGGCTGGCATCGTCTTCACTTCCTCCTACAAATGACAGCAATGGAAGAACGCTCACAGTGCTCGAAACAGAAATGCCCCAGGGCTAAGGCACTTCTGGTCTGCACTCCAGGATCCTAGATCTCCAAACACCTTTCTGCAAAAGCACTACAGCCAAAAGCAACACATACCCTGCGTGGCACCAGCAACTTGCTTCTGCAGGATTCGAGAAAATTAAATTAGCACTAGCAATATACATTTGTACGAATGACATGCCCATTTCATGTGAAAGGAAAGCAACTACTTTACTGTACGCAGTTCCAGTTCACTCGAAGTTTGTTTCCATCCTTTGATGGGGCCCTAGAGGGGACACTGATTTTATATGTATTGTTTGAATGCCCCAAGGAAGTTAATGTAACCTTTGGCCCAGGATCACACATGAAATTTAGGTTTCCTGAAGGCAAAGTTCAAAGAAATCTTTTCTTACATAGGAGAAAAGTCAACCCAAGAGGCAAGCTGCAACAGTAGAGCAGCAGCCAGGAAGGACACCCTGCCTCCCCCACTGTGCGCCCACCACCTGTTTCTCCCCTCACCTCGCCGACAGAATCAGCTGCTGCCTCCAGCCGCCCAGGCAATGTGGGCAACGCCATTTTAATTAATTGAATTTACTTTCAAAAAATATAAAGTTCATTAAATAATAGTATTTAATCCAAATCTATCTAATTCTACTTTAGATAGGATTATTTTTAGACCATTTTGAAGACTAGTTTCCCAACTGGAAGTATTAACTTCAGTGAGATTCCAGGAAGCATATTTTACCTTCTTAGGAAGACACTAAAAACCTATTACTTAATCAAGTTTTTAAACTCTAATATATATTGCTAATTATAATCAATATAACTTATTTTTAAAGCTGTGGAAACACTACAACTTAAAACACTGGAAGTAGATAGTTTGATGTAAATTTTGTAACTCTAACTCATCAATCAGTACATTTTATCGTAGATCTAATGTTTTTTTTAACTTATGTCAAACCCTGATTTCAAATATGAAAGTACAATTTTGAGTCACTGTCTTATCTGCCTACTTTGCTTGTTTCAGTTCTCCATCCACCTCTAACCCATTACAACTGTACTGACGACGACTAAAGGTATGAAAGGAGATTCAATTACCACGATTCTAATTGATATAGGAGTTCAGAAAAAGGGCTAAACATCCCAGCCTTATTCCATGTTCTAGAGAACTGGTAATATCCAACTCTCTCCCCTCAGGCCACGCTGCGGTAAACACAACGGGCGCTTCAGGAATATTTGCTGCTACAAAACCCAGAATGTTGAACCCATGAACCATGGGTCAACTTTTATCTAAAGAATTGCTCTGAAATGAGTTAACCTGGGAGGTCCATCTTATTTGAGGAGCTTTAGGCCAAGAAGAAATCTCAAGTCACCCTACACTTGACCCAAAGACCTCAAATGGCTTCCCAGTGTATTCCAGAGCAGTGCTTCTCACACTCGAATGCGCACACGGGTCCCCTGGGAACTCAGCCTAGGGCAGGCTCCCTCTGATTCTGTAGGTCTGGGGTGGGGCTAAGATTTTGCATTTTAACAAGCTCCCTGCTGATGTCCATGCTCTTGGTCTCCTGGTGCCCAGATCACACTTTGAGTAGCAAGGCTATAGAAAACATGGCCTGGGCTATACATCAGGCAACCCTCTCCAAGGCCAGGCTTGCTTGCCTGGGCCATCTCCACCTCTGGAGGGCTATTTCCCCATCTGTTTTCTTCTTGACATTGTTGCAGGTTTTTTTGTGTGTGAGGAAGATCAGCCCTGAGCTAATATCCATGTCAATGCTACTGTTTTTGCTGAGGAAGACTGGCCCTGGGCTAACATCTGTGCCCATCTTCCTCCACTTTTTATATGGGACGCCACCACAGCATAGCCTGACAAGCAGTGCATCCGTGCGCACCCGGGATCTGAACCCGGGCCACCAGCAGCGGAGTGAGCCCACTTAACCGCTACACCACCAGGCCAGCCCCCTTGACACTGTTTACATGTATAAACTACCATACTCCATGGATCTGCGGACTCAATATACATCTAGGCACTGACCTTATAACCTCTGTGGGTAACTGACAAATTAGACACAGCAGGGGACCACTGAAATCAACAGAGATAGGATCCACCTAAACATGGCGTCATGTTTGAACACAAAGTATTCAACATTTATTATTTATTTTCATTGACTTTACCTTGATGAAGGACTCATTATTGGTTGCTATATACACTCGAAAAGACAAGGATGGATTATGGTCAATGGCTTTGTACAGAATCACAGCCCCGTGGTGGTATACTGTTTCTTCACTTTGAATAACAGGTCCCACAGGAGAAAGCGAGCTCACATGCCATTTGACATGGGTTGCAGAATGATCCACAGTGGATTCTAACAAGGCCCCAGAACTTTTCACATGTAAGACTTTGAAGGTCATATTGGCATCATGATCTGTTAAAATATGAAGGTAAATTAGTGTTCCAGGCATTGTAATGGGCTGCACACAGACACACATGCACATGCTAATTAAACGTTTAGTAAACAAGTACTTACAACCCAAGCAGAGGGAATGTGGAAACTGAATGGACGTAAGACAGGCTGGGTCACATTTAACATCAAACAAGGGTCCACTGACAGCCCAGGGCTTAACAACCAGGTCTGCGTATTTGCTCCAGGACAAAATGCAATACTTGATGTCAACTTTTCTGTTCACCTCAAATATCAGACCAGTTTCTGTGCACTGGTAAATTCCCTCTGTGTCCACCTTCAGTCTGCATTGGACAGATAGGACAATCTGTTTAGTCCTAACGTTTGGTTAGGAGAGGACTTAAAATTATTTATGTTTTTAATTTCATTCAAAAGCACTAAGGGAACTACAGCATTTTGAAGAAGCATCAGTATAAAAGAAAACAATCCAAGTAATTACATAAAATGTGTGAAATTAGTTATGCTGTTTTGTGTTTCCCCTATTTGGGGTTATTTTTATGTAGAAAATTAAATTACTGATGATGTTAAGTCTTCTGTCTTCACAATTACTTACAAAAACTGTCCCCGGGAAAGGAGCCTAGGGGTCACTTGTTCATTGTGTTTCTGGAGAAAAGGTACATATATAATATATAAATAAGTAATATATAAGTAAATGTTGTTTTCTTAAATAAAGCAAATTAGAAAATCAAATTTTATAATTAAAACATACTTACATTTTCAGCATTACAGTGTTCACAGTAAGGTTGGATTTTATTAAACTCTAAATGATAGAGAAAAAGTTTTACTTTTATGAATGTGATTGGCATTTTCAAATAAAATTTTTTTAATAAATGAATATGACATGGCCAGATTACAAAATTCAAAGGTACATGCCCCTCAGTAATAATATTTAAACGAATATTTGGGGGGACAACCTCGTGACCTAGTGGTTAAGTTCGGCACACTCTGCTTCGGTGGCCTTGGTGCAGACCTACACCTCTCGTTGGTGGCCATGCCGTGACGACAACCCACATACAAAAAGACTGGCACAGATGTTACCTCAGGGCAAATATTCTTCAAGCAAAACAAGGAAGATTGGCAAAAGATGTTAGCTCAGGGAAAATCTTCCTCAGCAAAAAAAAAAAAAAAATTTTTGGAAAATATAAGTTTATATCTGAATTAAAATAATCTGTGGGTGATTCTCTATCCTCCCATTCTTCAGCTATAAAAGACATTATCAATTTTCGCCATGCAATTTAAAAATTTTGTTATTTTTCTGTATCGTGGGAGATATGGATCTAATTTTATCTTTTTCCAAATGGTTACCCATCATCATTTATTAAAAAGCCCACAAATATAAAAGAAAAAAAAAAAAGACATCATCACACAGTATTGGTATAAGTTAACCATAGGATAAATCACGTACCACTTAAACACCCACCTTCAGCTTCACAACCAACAAGAACTTTAAACATATATCTAAACATCCCCACAAGTCGCTTCAACGACACATGATACGTTATCATGTTTGCGACTCTCACCATAGGTCTAATGCAGGAAAACAAGTTTGAATGTGACTCTTAAGTTTCAATGCACCCCATTTTGACACATATGTCTCTATCTGATCTTTTTTTTTAATTTTTAAATTTTTTTTTTTTTTGGTGGGAAAGAGTAGCCCTGAGCTAACATCCGATGCCAATCCTCCTCTTTTTGCTGAGGAAGACTGGCCCTGGGCTAACATCTGTGCCCATCTTCCTCTACTTTATATGGGACGCCACCACAGCATGGCTTGACAAGCGGCACGTTGGTGCCCGCCCGGGATCTGAACCTGTGAACCTCGGGCTGCCAAAGCAGAGCGCGCACACTTAACCGCTACGCCACCCGGCTGGCTCCTATCTGATCTTTTTATACAGCAGCAACCCTTCTCTCATCACCTCTGAGACGCAGCCCTCCCGTCCTCTTCTCACACCACATGCATGGGGGAGAAAACAAGAAGGCATGCCCATTGCTTCCCTCTTACCCTGAGCAGAAGCTTCCTCAGTGGAAGACTCTCCTAGTTCCCCATCTGTGGAGACAGGAAGGGCTTAAGGCACAGGTGGTCTTGAAGACTCTCTTCATTAGTTACTCCTCACCTAGACCACCGTCTCAACCACAGAGCTGCAGCCCCCACTGAAGCCTCATTCATGGGGACCAGGTGTTGGGAATTAAGCTGGAGTCATATGCCCAAGACAATGCTTGGCTGGCATCCGCCCTCCAAGCTATTACAGAGTTAGAGAGATTAGCTTGGAAGTAAGAAAGAAATTAACATTTGATTTTAGGCATATTTCAACTGGAACTATTGTAAGAGTCTCTGATTTAGCATGCAGACTCCTTCCGTATGGCTCAAAGCCCTATGTGATCTCGTGCCCCATTGCCTCATCTCCCACCAGCCTCCCCGCACTCCTGCCCTCCAGGCACTCCCTGCCCTTTCTCACACCAACACACACTCCTGACCCAGGGCCTCTGCCCTGTCTCCTCCCACAGATATTCATGTCACATGGCTCCTCACAGCCCTGCCGCCCCTGCTCAAATGTCGCCTTACCTGAGAGGATTTCCTGCAGCCACCCCCTTGAAACAGGGCCTGCATGACCTACTCACTCCTCCCCCTTCATTTTCCTTGGGGCACCCCCACCTGGTACACTGCAGTTGAGTGTTTCTGCTTCCTCTGGAATGCGTGCTTCATGAAGACCACATCCCTATGGCCTAGTAAGTGCTCAGTGACTATTTTCTGAATGACTAGAATTCCATAATACAGAAAAGGATTACGAAAGGGAACAGCAATAAATTCTCCTATTATCTATCCTGGCACTGGCTGCATGAGCTTGGGCTCTCTAGTTACGTCACTAGGTCTCTCCACGCCTCACTTTCCTCATCTGTTAAATGGAGATTAGAATAACACCACCCCCACAAAGCTGGGAAATTAAACTACCAGGAGGGATTGTCCTGGCATTCAGCAAGTGCTCAGTGTTAGCTACCTGTTGTTAACGATTATTTTGCTATGGCAATGGGTGGAATTTGTTAAAAAATTCAAGAATTCTAAAGGAGACAAAAACCCTGTCACTTGGGGTAGGACCCTGTGTGTCAAATGCTTGGTTTTACATTTTAAAGGTCTGAACAAGCTTTGGGAGGGTCACCCAAGGGTCAGACAGGCATTCCTCAACCCATGTGCAAGGTCCTACACTATCACCAACGCCCAGGACAGGCAAACCCCCGGGACAGAGCACTCGTCCTGGCCACACAGCTGCCTCATCTCCCCAGCATAAGGCAGCATCCGGGAACCAGGGCTGGCAGAGAAGACCAGCTTTAAAAACAGCATTAAGATGAAATGGCAAAGAGAGACTAAAAGTGTTTAGAATCCTGGACTCAGAATATTAGAGATGCAAAGGTTCTGAAATACTGACCCGACTCCTGCCCCCACAATCTTCCAGTCGTATTTCCTCAGCCACATGCGATAGAGTCACAAATTTTAAATTATGTCGTGGCTATACATCTACACTGTATCTCATCCACATCCCACGTCTCTCTGTCTTGCTACTTGCCTCGCGAGCAGAGAAAGGAAAAGTGGTCAGCGAGTCCTGACCAGCCAGCAAATGCAGGGTCTCCGGCCAGGTCTTCCCAGCAGAGCAGAGAGCTGACACATCCTCCCCAGCCTCTCTTCACACACAGGGCAGACGGCCTCAGAGCTCACACCTGTGAGCAGCAGGAACGGCCAGCCCACAGAGGAGCAAGCGCCCCAGGTGGCCCACCTGCTCCTTCTGCCTGACCAGAGCATGGAGGCTCGTGGGAGGTGCCTCCCCCTATCCCCCAGGGTGGAGGCTAACAGGCCTTTTAACAAGGAGAATAGCCCTGGTGGAACGCAGGGCCCCTTGGATAAACCTGGGGCTCCAAGGACAAACATCTTCAGCCCACCCACAAAAGACGCCGGAGCACTTTCACTGCCAAAGAACATCCAGGTGTCTCACCCAGCCGAGGGCCAGGGCCAGCTGCTCCCTGCCCCACATCCGCCCAGTCTGACCTCGCTGACCCCAGCCTCCAGCCCAATCTGGGGCCTATCTTGAGCCTCGCTGACTTCTACCTGGGTTGCCTGCCCCGGTGAGGCCCTGGTCCAGGCCTGGCTTTGGACTCTGAGGGTCCTGCCTCTGGACTCTGGGTCCTACGGCCATTTACCCAGCTATTAGCCTGGGACAAAAAAGACCTGATCCCAATGCACAGTTTTCTAACTTCATTTCTATCCTAATCCAACCTATGGAGGCTGGACTTTTGACCACATCTTAAAGGATGAAATAATCCATAATATACAAAGAGGACTGAGAGTAGGAGAGCTGGCACACATTGTTCCTTATGGGCATAAGAATGGGACATTTACTCCACGAGAGTGATACAGAGATAATTACAGGTCTTATCAGTACATAACATGACTGCAAGGAGATTACAGTGACCTTCAGCGTCCCCACCGGGGAACTGCAGAAAGAATCAGAGGAAACACAGAAGGACTTTTAAGTGAAAAGACTTCACTTATTTTAAAACAACGGAGCCCTCTGACTGCCTTGTATTTGTGTTCATGGGCAGATCATATTCTAAGAACAGGAAAAAAAATCCTACAGCAACATAAAAATCAGTTAAAACATAAGCTTAGTCACTCACAAAACTTTAGACGAAAACCATATTTTATATTTAGCATCTATGCCCTTCAAGTGGTTTCATACTCAAGTTGCTCACAAAACAGCCAGAACAGCAAAACTTTAAACCACAAATGGTCTGACACTTCCAGCAGCCAACAGCTTCCTCTGTGGCAATCTGTGAGCAGTGACCCCGCGGAAGGAGGCTGCGGAGACTGCCCTGCACATTACGGCCGGTCTCTCAACCTTTTCTCTCCAGCGAAACTGTGAGAGCAGAACCGCACAGGCAGAGTCCTGGGATCAATGCAGATCGAGCACATATTCCTGGTATGTCAAGTGCAGTGAGCTCAAATCTTCAAAATGCTTAGAAGTTTCCTGATGTTCAACTCCATTTTGCACAGAAAAAGATAATGAACAAGCAACTCGCAACTTAAAAATCCCAGAGGCTATCCTTCTTCTCCCTTTCAACAAAAAAAATAAAACTCAGAGGAAGCATACACTCACTTGTTTTTTCTGGTTTTGGCTCCTCATTATCTACAAAAGAAAAGTCTAAATCAGATTCATATGACAACTGAGAAAAACACAGCCTAAGGGAGGGACGCCAGATGTTTGCCTCTCACCAGCAGCAACCATTTCCTGCCTTTCTTCCTCAGCTCATCCTGTTTTGCCACTTTGCTGGCCAACTAGAAATTGCTTACCACGTAAGTACTTTTTCAGGACTGTACGAAAGCACCTGACAATGAACGCACCCTCCAGCAATGTAAGTGATATGTGCATTAGTTTGAAACAGAAATAAAGGTGTATACGTTTAACTAGATTTCTATAACTAAAGAAACACACACATACATTACTTACCAGACTCACTTTCAGAACTGCTCTCACAACTGCTGTCTTCTCCTGAAAAAAAGCATGTCAAAGTACACAGTGAATAAAAAGTGGGAGTTATTTTTTTAAATTATATATATCATAAAATAGATCCAAACCCAACTAATTTCTTCTTTTAATCAATTCTCATTAAGCCCAAAACTAGTCTGGTTCAAATAAAAAGGGGCTTATTCTTCTTTGGAAATGGATAAAATATACTTTAATGGTTTAAATATGAGCTCAAGGGCTGGCCCTGTCGTGTAGTAGTTACGTTCCTGTGCTCCACTTTGGTGGCCCGGGTTCCCAGGTTCGGATCCCGGACGTGGGCATACACCACTTGTCAGCCATCCTGTGACAGTGTCCCACATACAAAATAGAAGACAACTGGCACAGATGTTAGCTCAGGGCTAATCTTCCTCAAGCAAAAAAAAGAGGAAGATTGACAACGGAGGTTAGCTCTGGGTGAATATTCCTCACCAAAAATAAATAAATAAATATGAGCCCAAATCACACTTTGGCTGCAATAATCACTTTATTTGGGTGTCACCCAGGTCCTACCCAGCCTTGACCCACCCCTGCTGCTCCCGTCATGCCACTGCACTTGCACATCTAGAAGGTCCCATGCACAAGTTCAATGATATGAGAGTGCAGAATTCTGGAGTGTAGACGCCATTTCACTGAAGCACAGGACAAACGAAGCTATAGTGTTCAGTTAGTTCTGGAAAAAGTGGTTCCCAAAAATGCTCCCTCCACCTCTTCAAGCCCAACTCAGCACCTCATCCCACAGCAATCAGGCTTCTGTTCCCCCAACTGGTAGGGAATCCTTTCCTTGATGTCTCCAAAGGCCCGCTAACCCCCACAGCTCCCTAGGGCGAAGACGCCCGCCCGCCACTCCCTCCTGCCACAGGGCCTCCATGGTGTCTGCCCTGGTCGTCCTCCTGCCTCTCTGATGCCCTCCACTTGCCTCCGGCTCCTCTTCACACTCTCAACTACTAATGCCCAGGCCCCACTCCCCACTCCCAGCCCTTTCCACTTCCAGAGCCCTGGGATGGCATTTCACCTCCTCCCAAATCTGAGTCCAACGTCCACCTCCAGGGGCCCCCGGCCCTCTCCCGGCAGACCACAGAAGCACGCCAGGCACAACCTGCCTGGCCCGAGTTCAGCCCCTCCACTCCCACTCTTCAATCACTCCTCCTCCTACTTTCTGACACTGCCTCATCCTCGACTCAGGCTCCAGATTTTATGAGGAAATACGAGGAAAGCTATTAGCATTATACTCAAATCCTCCCCTCCCTACATACAACTACTGACAACCAGAACCAACGATTGGCAATAGTTACGTGAAAGGAAGGAAAAGATTTGAGAATAATGATGGGAACAACAATAATAGCAGCTTTCTTTGAGTGCTACATGCCAGGCACTGTACATATATCTACTCATCTACATATAGTCACTCATTTTGTATATATATACACACACACAGTCCACATATATTTATGAAAGTGCTTTACGCATATTTACACATCTCACAACTGCCCAGTGAGGCGAGCTGAGGCCAGTTAACTTACTTATGCAAGACTACCACCACCACCCCGCCACCCCACCACTCTCCCACAGGAAGTCTGGGAGCTAAATTTCAGCTCGGGCAGTGTGGCCCGAACTTGCACTCCTGACCCTGTTGTGACACTCACAAGCACACTTATCATTTCTTAGGCAGTTCACCCCCAGGAGCTGGTGACTGGCTAGACGTGGGGGGAGGGGGCGCAGGAGTCAGGGTCCTGCAGGAGAGGACGCCTGAGTGGAGCGGAGGCATTCATGGTCTCGGGACAGGCAATCAAGGTGGAAGACGTGGCCTCCGTCCTCCAGGGCTGGAAGCACAGAGCAGCGGTTCTCAACCTTGGCTGCACATTGGCATCAGCTGGGAGCGTTCTGAACACACCCACACCTGGGACTCCGCCCTTCCTTACACGTTCTCATTTCACTGGTTTGGGGTGCGGCCTGAACAGCGGTATCTTTTTAAGGCCCCAGATGATTCCAATGCGTAGCCAAGGTTAAGAACCACTGGACTAGAATCAACCTATCCTAATCACTCCCCTGTTCCCCAAACTTGTTCCCCAGGATGACTGCCCCTCTTCCTCTAAGCCTTTAGAGATGCCTTCCCACTGCCCGGAAATCCTTTCCCCAGACCCTCCTCAAGAGCTCTTGGGTATCCAGGAAGACCTAGCCCAAAGGTACTTCTGCCGCAAGTCTCCCTCCAGCCGCGGGGTTGGCCGTGCCTCTTCTGTGGTCCATCCTGTCACTCTTATCCCCTGGCAGGCTACTTGTTTAGCTGTTGGTCTGTGAGCCCTGGGGGACTAAGGCCACGTCTCAGCACTGTGATTCCCCAGCACGCATCCCTACACAGCTGCTCAATGAATGAATGCATATGGCAATGAATGAATGCCTTGCCCGGCTTTGAAGTACCAAGCAGGCCTACCATGGCCCCACTTTCTTCTGTCGGTTCCCTCTAAGAGTCTGGGCCTCTGCAGGACTGTAATTCTGCCTGGACCACCCCAGGTGAGGCCCCATCTTCTGCCCAAGGTCCCTGGGAGATGGCGTCTCCATCAGTGGGGTGGGGAGTGTGACTCTGGGCCACCCTTTCAGTTCACCTTCCTGCTGGTTCTGGTCCCAGGACTCCTGGTTCTATCTCTGCTCCCTAAAGCCACCGGGACCATTTTTCTGCCTCATGGCATAACTTTGAGGACTGAAAAAGCTATCTGTAAAGAGTGACCAGCCAGGGCCTGGCACACAGAGGCACTTAAGAAGTGGCAGCTCCTTTTTTTTTGGCTGAGGAAGATTCGGCCTGAGCTAACACCCATTGCTAATCTTCTTCTTTTTTTTACTTGAGGAAGATTGGCCCTGAGCTAACATCTGTGCCAATCTTCCTCTATTTTGTATGTGGGATGCCGCCACAGCATGGCTGACGAGTGGTGTAGGTCCCGCCTGGGATCCCAACCCACAAACCCAGACCGCCACAGTGGAGCACGCCGAATGTAACCACTCTGCCACGGGGCCGGCCCCAGCAGCAGCTATTTTTACTATAGGTCTTGCTCACTCCTAAACTCCTGCGACAGGCACTGGCCAAGCCTGTTGTTACAAAGCATGAAACCCCACCCACACCTGTGCAGGTGAGGGCTGTGGCAGCAAACCCTTTGTTGGGGAGAGCCGACGTGCAAAGAGCCCCCCGCTCTGAGTTCCTCCTCTCTTGTTCTCTCATTTTGACTGCAGCCCCCTTCATCATGCCAGCTGTCCTTCAGAACGCCCACCTAAATGTGGACAACATCCATACCCCTTCCTTTCATCCCTTTAGTTCAACTAAAAAAGGCTAAACTTGGGGTGGGCCTGGTGGCATAGTGGTTAGGTTCAGTGTGCTCCACTTCGGCAGCCCAGGTTCACGGGTTCGGATCCCGGGCACAGACTTACACCACTCGTCAGCCATGCTGTGGTGGTGACCCACATATGAAATAGAGGAAGATGGGCACAGATGTTAGCTCAGGGCCAATCTTCCTCACCAAAAAAAAAGGGGGGGGGGCTAAACTTTTCAAAATAAACTTTACTTTTAAAAAAAAAAGGTGAGAAAGGGAAAGGGAACACAAAGCAGCTGTACTGCCTCTCTGGCTCCTTTCCTCAGCTGGTGCAGAAGCCCACTAAGCTCCTCCCCCAGCCCCAGCTGGGGGACAGACACCTCCAGGGGCAGACAGTGGGGGAAGGGGGATATGGAGACCTAAGCCCCTTCCAAGTTCCAAGCGCAGTGGCTGCACAGCCCACGACCCTCCGCCCAGAGGCCAAGGTCAGGGTTACTCGCACCTCCCACCTGGGGCTCCTTGGTCTGCCCTGTACCTCTTCCCGCCACATCAGCTCTGTCCTCAGTTTACAAAAACCACCCTATGCTTCTTGACAAGTCCGGCCCCCCCAAACCAGCAGAAAAGGTGCCACCCGGCTCTGGCTGGAGGCATCTCTCCCCTGAGCCCACTTGAGGATGTGTAGTACACACCTGCTGAACAATCCTCAGCAGTCACCTTCTCCTCCCATCCCCATGCAGACACCAACCCCGCAGGAGGATTTCTCCTCCTCTCTCAGACAGCTGGGGGAGAACCAGCCTCGCACAATCCCATTCTAATCTCTGTTTGGGTTCCATCTTACACAACCGTAGTTCAACTTCTGTTTTTATTTAACGTTAACGCCAAAGAGTAGCTGGCAAAACATTAATATCCTCAGGGGGTGCTGCTGGTTCCCCTTTTGTCACTAGAAACATGGAAACCCCGGAACGAAAGCCTACACAATCATCAAACTCGTAGAAAATTGCCTTGAGGAGAAAAGATACTTAATTTTCCAGATATAGGTAAAGATAAAAAACCCTTCCATCTGGCAACAAGATTGCCAATTGACCCTTTTCTCAGAAATTACCTGGGTAAGGAAAATAAATTAGAGGAACAACTTGTGCTACTTGTCCGTCCTAAAGTATATTCTACTCTGCATGAACCTAACCACAGAACAAATCAAGTGTGCAAAACCCTCAGTGCCAGCATACCTGGAAGGAGGGCCCCCGGGGCACAGACATAGCCACGCTCAAATTTTTCAAGACAACAACATGTATTTTTTTCTGGTTGATAAGCTTTGGATTTTTTTTGATATAACTTTTTTCTTCTATAACAGTTTTATTGAGATCTAATTTACATACCATACAATTCTCCCACTTGAAGTGTAAATTCAGTGGCTTTTAGTATATTCACAGAGCTGTACATCCATCGCAATAACCAATTTTACATTTTCACCACTTGCTAAAAAAACTGTATAATCTTTAGCTATCCCTCCAAACCTCCCCATTCCTCCCAGACCTAGACAACCAATTATCTACATTCTGCCTCAATAGAGTTGCCTACTCTGGACATTTCATATAAATGGAATCACAATATGTAAACTTTGGGTCTGCCTTCTTTCACTTAGCATGTTTTCAAGGTTCAACTATATTGTAGCAACTATCAGCACTTCATTCCTTTTTAGGGCTGAATAATATTCCACTGTATGGTGTTATGTGCTGAATTGTGTCCCCCTAAAATTCATATGTTGAAGTCCCAACCCACAGTACCTCAGAATGTGACCTTATTTGGAGAAAGGGTCTTTACAGAGGTAACCAAGTAAAATGAGGTCATTAGGGTGGGCCCTAATCCAATATGACTGGTGTCCTTATGAAAAGGGGAAATGCAGACACAGAGACACATACAGGAGGAACGTCAAACGATCAAGATGGCCATCTACAAACCAAGCAAAGAGATCTGAAATAGATCTGTCCCTCATGATCCTCAGAAGGAGCCAACCCTGCCAACACCTCGATCTTAGACTTCTAGCCCCCAGAACAGTGAGCCAATAATTCCCATTGTTTAAGCCACCAGTTTGTGGTATTTTGCTACAACAGCCCCAGCAAACTGATGCATACGGGTAATACCACATTTTGTTTATCCATTCGTCACTGGATGAACTTCTGGGTTGTTTCTCACTTTTGGCTACTATAAATAATGCTGCTATGAACATTCATGCACAAGATCTTGTGTGGACCTATGTTTCCATTTCTCTTGGGTATACACAGAGGAGAGGACCTGTGGGGTCAAATGTAACTATGTTTAACTATTTGAGGACTGCCAAACTGTTTCCCAAGTAGCTATGCCACTCCATACTCCCATCAGCAGTCTATGAGGGTTCTAATTTCTCCACACCCTTGTCAACACTTGTTATCATCTGCCTTTTATCACAGCCATCCTAGTGGGTGCGAAGTGGTATCCTGCTGTTGGTCTGATTTGTATTTCCCTGAAACAACCCTGAACACCTTTCACGTGCTTATTGGCCATTTGTACATCTTCTTTGGAAAGACAATTTTCTCCCTAACTTTGCTCTGTTACCCAATTCATCACCTCCTCAGGGAAGCCTGCCAGGACGAAGTGTCTCCCACCTGGCTGGGCTTGCAGAAGACCCTGTATTAGGTTAGTGTGGTCAGTCTAGATTGCCCCATCAGATAATTTCTCAGTTTCACTAAGTACAGCTTTATCACCCAACTTTAAAGTCGATGACTTCACTACGCTAAGTCATCATAAAACTTTAAGATTTATTCAACTCTTTCAAGTAGAAAAATGAAAGTCCCTAACTTTTACTCAGATTACTTGACGTAAAACAGAAAAATAAACTATAATTTATCTTGCTATGAATTGATTATTTTGTAAAAATTTCATTTGGGCATATGCCAATATTAATCATATCCCTTACCTGATTTAGAGTCCTTTGAAGTATCTAGGTTGGGGCTAGGGCAATCTAAATTTGGAGAAAGAAATGAAGTTTAACAGTGTAAATACAAGAGTAAAATATAACATTATGTTCATTTTTGTAAAAGCCACTAGTGAAGGGGCTGGCCTGGTGGCATAGTTTGCATGCTCCGTTTCAGCAGCCTGGGGGGTTCGCAGGGTCGGATCCCGGGCACGGACATACGCACTGCTTATCAAGCCGTGCTGTGGCAGGGGTCCCACACATAAAGTAGAGGAAGATGGGCACAGATGTTAGCCCAGGGCCACTCTTCCCCAGCAAAAAGAGGAGAATTGGCAACAGATGTTAGCTCAGGGCCAATCTCCTCACCAAAAAAAAAAAAAAAGCCACTAGTCAACAGTAATAGAAACACCTTCTGCTATGAATTGAATCACCTATCTAGATGCAAAGCAGCCTTTGGTAACTTATGCCCAGTTACCAACGGCAAACGATGCCATATTCTCAGGGGAAAAAAGATTTACACCAAGAAACCTTAAGCCTTTCCAGTAGATAGAACAGAAAGCCAACAAACTTTATAATTACACTTGGTTGGTTCCCAGTAAGCCCTCAATTTTGTGCCAAAGAAGCTGTATTGTTTCTTTGTTTGATCAGCTCAGCAGCTCCCTAAACACATCCTGGCAATTAAGTAACTTCACATCAGAAAGGAAAAAAGCACCTGGCCGATGAGGGTTTGGTGTTACCATACTGAAGAATCCACGTCCTTCCCCAGTTAGTAGTCTATTCAAGCAATCATTGCCAACAATTGAGTGAAAACACACACCTGGGTTGAAGATAAGGCTCTGAAGTTGGCCAGATAAGGTGGGGCAGAGGAGGGAAGGCCCTGAATGCAGTTAGGAAGAACCGGCACTGGGTGATGGTCCAGGGACCACCCTCGGCAGGCCCCACTCGAGACCCAGACCGAGTGTATTCCTTAATAAGAGAGCTCCTACTTGACTCAGTTTCTGCGATAGAATTATGTGTTGCTATTTTCACTAAGCATATAAAATATTTTCACTAAGCGTATACAACACTCGAGTATTAAAGAAAACACCTAGTTATTATGCACGGAAAGTTTATAGAATTCAGTTGATAATACTTCTCTAATCTTACTTTATTGAATTTAAAATAAAGTTAAAAAGAACATTAGACCCAGAGTTTAAAAGAAGGGAGATATAAGAGCATTTACTTTCCATTTTTCAAGTTGTAAAAAGCTACAAAGGCCCAAATTCTTTACATTTCACTTTTTTAAGTATCTGTTGAAAGATGTTAAAATTCTGAAAAAATATTATCCCATCATCTTAACCTAATGAATATTTCAACGCATTTCTATTTCTGTAAGTCTATGAAATCCTGAATGTAACAAAGCAACTCCACCCAATAATTAAAATGAATGAAGAAGTCATTTTCTAAATCTGCAAATGTTTCCATAGCATAGGTCAAGGTTCTCGATGACAACGCTGGCGCAGAGCACTGTACCTTTTTCTTCTGAAGAGGCACTGTGATCACCACTAGAACAAGAGAAGAAACACCGTTTTATAAACGAATACTAATTTTATACACAATAATTAGGAAAATCGTGGAAATGATTATGACGTTATGCTTCTCCAGAAATGCTGCCGATTAAAGACCTCTCTCCCTCCTCAATGCTCTTCCCGCCCCTCCCACTTCCCACCTACACCCGACCCCACACGGCACACACGGAGCTCGCGCGCTGTGCAGCTGAACGCCTGCGCGTGCCGCCGCGCCCCCGCCCCGCCCCCCGTTCCCCGCCCCGGCCGCCCGCCTGCCCCGCCCGCCCGAGAGAGGGCGGCGCGAGAGGGCCCGCCCTCGCCCCCGTTCGCCGCCCCGGCTGCCCGACGCTCTGCCCTTCTCACGCCCGCCTCACGAGAGCCTCAGTCCCCGCTTTCCCGCCCCCATTCTTCCCGAGACTCACGGCCAGCCGGCTTCTGCCCTCCCACGGCGCCAACACCACTCTAGCCGGCGCCACCACTGACTCCTGCCCGGGAGACCCCAGGGGCCCTTCTTCAGTCCCGAGTGACCGTTCTCTCTTTACAGGAAGCAGGTGACAGGCCCCTCCACGCTGCTCCCGCGTCCCCTCCTACCTGGTCTGCTCCGCTCCACCTCCTCTGTCTCGGTGGCCTCTCGTCTCTCCACGTGCTCCACCCGTTCCAGCCTCTTGGGGACTGACATCTCACCGTCACCCTCCTCTTCCCGCTCCCACGGCCTCGGTGCTGGCCTGCACGCCAAGGCTTCAGACTCTAAATCTTGACCTCCTTCCCAGGCCTCTCCCCTGAGTTCCAGGGGCCTGGGACCTGGCTGTCACTTACCCAACCGCAGCTTTCCCTCTCCATGGAGACCGCTCCTCCAGACTCGCCCTTGCAGAGAATCACACCAGCATCACCTAACTGGACCCTCCAGGTCATCACCAGCTCCTGCGCCCTCTTCCTCAGCAAGCAGCCAATCCCAGTCCTCCTAAGCCGCCTCCTGCACATCTCTGGAATCTGGCCCTCCTCAGCATACCCTGCTCCTGCCTCATCCTGCTCTCCCCTGCTGAGGAAGGTACTGCCTGCAGTCTCACTCTCGGCTCACACCCACGTGACCATCAGCATGGCCTAATCACATCTTTGCTTACACCCTTCTGTGGCTCCTCACTGCCTCCTGGCTAAAGCCTAAGTTGTGTTAAAAAGAAAATCACAGGCCCAAAATGGAGTCCCTCTTGCTAGGCCCACATCACCAAACTGGGGCTTAACACCTAACCTAACTGCAGCTTCAACCCCCCCAGAAACGTCATCTTAACCAGTCACCAGCATTTTCTGGTCAGCACCAAGGAGGTGATCTGTCACATGGGCCCTCTCCATTCCTCAAAGGGAGATGAGGTAACCCACCTAATTAGACTGTTTTGTCTCCAAAGGGAGATAGATGACAACCTGAAGTAAACCTTTTTCCATTTATGAGTTCCTCGTCCTGCCTTTAAAAATCTTTCCCGTTCGAACCCTCATACACTGCTGGTGGGAATGCAAACTGGTGCAGCCTCTATGGAAAACAGTATTGGGGGGCGGGGGGCAGGCCAGTGGCGCAAGCGGTTAAGTGCGCGTGCTCCACTGCGGTGGCCCGGGGTTTGCCGGTTTGGATCCCGGGTGCGCACCGACGCACCGCTTGGCAAGCCATGCTGTGGCGGCGTCCCATATAAAGTGGAGGAAGATGGGCACGGATGTTAGCCCAGGGTCCTCAGCAAAAAAAGAGGAGGATTGGCAGATGTTAGCACAGGGCTGATCTTCCTCACAAAAAAAAAAAAAAGAAAACAGTATGGAGAGTCCTCAAAAAGTTAAAAATAGAAATACATTAGGATCCAGCTATCCCACTACTGGATATTTATCCAAAGAACCTGAAATCAACAATCCAAAGAGGCTTATGCACCCCTATGTTCACTGCAGCATTATTCACTATAGCCAAGATGTGGAAGCAACCCACGTGTCCCTTGACTGATGACTGGATAAAGAAGATGTGGTATATCTATACAATGGAATGCTATTCAGCCATAAAAAAAGATAAAATTGTCCCATTCACAACAACATGAATGGACCTGGAGGGTATTATATTAAGCAAAATAAGCCAGACATAGAAAGACAAACACCGCATGATTTCACTCATATGTGGAAGATAAACTAACACACAGACAGAGAGAACAGTTTGGTGGTTACTAGGGGGATGGGGGTTGTACAACTGGAATCTCACAATGTTATAAACTATTATGACATCAATAAAAAAAATTTTTTTTCCCTTGCTATAGCCCCCTGGAGCTCCCCTCTACTCGCTAGATGGGATGCTGCCCGGTTCATGAATCGTTCATCAAAGCCAATCACACCTTTAAACGTACTCGGCTGGATTTTTGTTATTAACAGCTTCTTGGCATGGCATGCAAGGACCTCCACCCTGCTCCTTATCTCCCACCCTGCAGGCTCCCCAGAGGGAAAGACCTTCCGTGTCACAAGCACACCCTGCATATCACACATACACACACACACATACACACACACCACTCTCTGCATCCCCCCCAGAGCCCCCTGTGGCCTTGCAGGTCACGCACCCCAACTCTGGGTGCTCCATGGACATGTACCATGATGTTGGGGTACCCCCTGGAGTTGTGTGTGCATGTGACAGCCCTGCCCGCCCCCTTGATGCCCAAACATCTACTCATCCTTTAAAAACAGCATTTCTCAAGGTGTGGTCTGAGGACCATTAGAACCCTATACGGTGCACCCTAAAAGTTCTTCTGTGCCCAATGAATCAGAATCTTTGATGAATACGTGAAAAAGCAGAAGGAAACAACAATGGTGTCTGCACTTATGGGTATTTAAAATCTTTCTTTATTTTCTCATATAATCATCCCAATAAGCCTATGAAGGCCATTTTACAAATGCAGACACTGAGGCTCAGAGAGGTTAATTAACTTCCTCGAGATCACACAGCTAACAAAAAAGGAGTACATGACCCTAGGCCATTACGACTTGGAAGCCCAAGTACTTGCCTGGTACCATGTCTTCCCTCACTTCCCACCACTTCACCCCCAAATCCCAATCATGGTAGTAAAAGTACACTGAGGAAGAAAACAGTAAAAGCAGCAGACCAACTGCTTGCCCTTTCCCTTCCCTTCCTTACCCAAGGTAGTCGGGGACCCCCAGATTTTATAATCCTCCTTGACTCAAGATTTTATACTGATAAACTTTCCCATGCATTTGGTATTTCCCAAGCTCCATGATTCTAGGGAATACATGTATTGTCATTTTCAGACCTAAATCCTCTTGTTTTTTAATCTAAACTCCTGCTAAAAAGGTCAGAGAGCAGTGATGAACCTAAAATTAGGAAATGCTTCAAGAAACCAAGAAAGGCTAAACTATGGCTCCTAATGAAACGCATAAAAGAACAAGCCAACCAGTGCATCTTTTTTCTCTAGACGCGTAACCTCTTATGATGCAGTCACTACGCCTTTCAACTTTAAAATAATTAGGAGAACGCGTGTTCAGAGTGAGCATCCTTATTGTAGGAATGTGTCTGCTTACACCCACTTCTCAGTCCTCAGTGACAAAACAGCATTTTCCTTTCACCTGGCACTTTCGTCTTCCGCTCTCTACAGCTGTTTATCTCTATCTCCAGACATGTACACATCTGCTTAGATATTAAAACTTCTGCGAAAACCCTTGTGGAAAACCTCTATTCTCTCCTTGAAGTAGATGAGAGAGTGGTGCCCAAGACGAGACTGGTCAGACTACAGGCAAGACGGCCAGCCCTCTGCACGGAGCCCCCGACAGCTAAGGGGAGGGGCCCAACGAGGAGGAGCCGCAGGCGCACGGCCAGGTGAGGAAGCAGACTCGCAAGCACCACAGGCCCCTCCACTATATGGATGCTCCCCACGTTCTCTTCCTGTCTGCTTTTTCCATGTGGACTGTCACAAGGAAAACCACAGCAACCACGGAGAGAGAGCACCCATTCCAAATGTTCACAGTGTAATTTAGGCGCTGGAGATCAGTAGGCAAGGGGTGTGTACATTTACTTAAAAGCATCTAAAACTCCTTCAGTTTTGACCTGGACTCAACCATTACTACTAGGTATAATTTCAAGGCCACCTCATGCCCATCAGCTTCCAGGCCCCACTTACTCCAGGCGCCTTTCCCTTAGTGGAAGGGGGGAAACCCTGCATCCTGGCACAGTCAAGTCTGAGTTACTACAGGACTGAAAGAACAGGCTTCAGACCTCAAAGGGGTAATATTAAATGAGGGTATTTATTACATGTTTGTTGAAAAAAATGTGGATTATATTAAATTGGTGCAAACGAGTAAAACCAATTCTTGCTGGAATAAAGTCATGGCTGCAGTGAAACGAACGCCGAGAGCAAAACCAACTCCTGGCGCGGGCCGAGGCCGCCAGCGCTGCCGCAGCGCTCTCAAGGCCGCCGCGCACCAGCGCCCGGCCGGGCCCCGCCCTCCCGCCGCAGCCGCGCGGCCACGTCCCCCGGCCAAGCCCGCGCGCGGGGCGGGGCCGCCCCCAGCTCAGGTCCCCACCGCGGAGGGAGCCCTCGCCCTCCGCCCTCGTTCGGACGCCTCGGCACCCGGCCTCACTTCGTGCAGCCTGCACACGTGCCACGAGGCGTCCGAACGACCCCACTCAACTCTGGCTCAAGAAGTAATAATTCTCCAGGTAAAGATTTTTAATAATTCTTGAAGTAAACATAAAACTGTCATATGACAACAGCTAATATCTATTCAATATTTCCCGTGTGCCTGAAACTCAGCCAAGGCCTTGGCATGCCTCAACCAGCTCACAGAGGAGGGAATAAGGCTTCGAGTAATTGGGTATTAAACTGGGTAATCTATCCAAGAGCCCTGGTCCATCTGATTGCTGAGCCCAAGCTTTTAGCAGTACATTTTACAACAAAAAGCCTAAAATTATGCCAAGGAGACAACAACAAAACACTCACTCACCACTCTCTCCTCCTAAGGTTCCTACTGCCTGTGAAGTTAATTCTCAACTACAGTTACATTACAGTAACTAATATGAAGTTATTAGACATAATTAAATCCACAATGAGCACCAAATCCTCCTTTAACGTTTCACCAGAATTAAACCAGGTGGTGTTTTACTTCTTTTAGCCCCTATCAACCTTCTAGGAAACAAGTGGAAAAAGTTCACGTTAGTCACAAACGGGGGGTTAACCTGCATAATCACAAAACAGCTCTACTTCCCAGAGCATCATCTCACTGAAAGCAACATTCTCTGTAATACAGCTCTCTTTTCATCAACTCATATTAACAGACAGGTGCTGTGCTAGGCAGAGGGGACATAATAGTAACACATGACACATGAACCTTGACCCCAAGGGGCACACTAATGGAAGAGGAGACAGATCAGGAAATAAATGCATATGACTCAGGAAGAACAAAATAAAAACAAATATAAGCTATAGTATTAGCCCAGAGCAGGCTACGACCAACTGGTAAGAACTGAGCTCTTATGCTGTGAACATAGGCATGTCACCAACTACAAGCCCGGCTTAACCATGATGCTAAGGCCATCTTGCATTTTCAAAGAGTGCCACTGCCCCCCAAACAAGATCCTCTAATATTAGACTCAGAAAAAGTTGACACCAAAGGAGCCTACAAGATCTTCCAGTCTGATGCATTATTTTACAGAGGGGGAGATGGTACACCAGGAGAGGTTCAATGAATAAACACCCAAAGACCACACAGCATGTGAGAAGCAGAGACAATCTCACAACTCATCTCTGGCCTCTTGGTTAACTCATCAATTCATTCATTTAACAAACATGTATGGATTATATTGTTGGGGAGGAAAATTTTCCTTCTGCCCCTCTAGGTTCTTCTGGCTGGTCTAAGAATTAAATTGACATGAGACAAATTAACAGGAGAACATCAAACAAAAGTTTAATAACATGTATACATGGGAGAAACCCAGGAAAACTGAGTAACTCGCCAACACAGCCAAAGCCATCAGCTTAAATAGCATCTTCAGCTAAAACAAAAGATGTTGGGGGTGGGGAGTCAGTTATGGGAGGTGACCAGGAAAAGCACATAAACAAGGGTAAGGTTGTTATGCAGATTTAAGTCCTTGCCTTCTGCATGGATAAGAGTTTCTAGAGATTCAGTCATTCTCCTCTTCCTGGTACAGTCAGGGAGATACTCCTACAAATGGAGATTTCTCTTACAAGTGTAAATGTCTTTTATTTACAAAGCATAAGTTCTACTTGGTTTTCACAGTTCCTCCCACGTCTGCTGTTTCTCAAAAGATAAGCAGCCCAAAATAATGGTTATGCCAAAGAGACATACTTTGGGGTGGCAAATTCTGCTCCCCTGTAAGGTGTGAGTCACGGGTGAACAAAGCAACCGGGTCTGTGCCTTCGAGAACCCATCGGCCTGACGGAGAAGCTTGTCTTCCCGTCTGAGATGGAGGAGTCAGGGAAAGCTCCCTGGGCTGCAACACCGAGGACAGCAGGAATGGGCACGGGAGGAGCTGGGGAGGTAGGGGGGGGGCAGATTCTGTCTAGGGCCAGAAGGGGTGACCACGGAGCAGGAATGGCAGGAAAGCAAGCATGGTCAGCGGAGAGGCAGCGGTGAGGAGGGAGGCGGGATGGAGAAACCTTAGCTCTGTAACCAGACTGACGACAACCACCAGGATGCTGGGCGGTGACCATCCATCTGCTGGTGGTCTCTCTAGCTTCACTTCGGGCCGATCTGAAACTTGAGCGCAGAGGAAGAAGTCAACAATGCAGTGTCCCCGAGTCTGCAGTCGTCAAGGTCTCACGAGGAGCCTGCCTCAGCCTGTGTGGCCCCAATAACCTGCAGGCCCTGACACTGCCTGTGTTGAGTCCAAAAGGCCCAAGCGTTTCGCCACAGAAGACCTCAGTCCCCCTCCGCCACGAGAGCTGCTCAAGATGTTGCAGAAGAGAAACACCTCTCAGGAGGTTAGGTGATGTTAAAGCACATTCCCCAGGAAACTGCCTTCATTCAGAATGGAGCTCTGGAAGCCAACAACACAGCCCCCTCCATACCGGCCAGGACTGAAGGACTTCCTCAGCCAAGTCCTCCAGGACCAGGCCCTGGGGTGGAGCAGGGACTCGCCAAGGGGAAGGTAAGGGCAGGAGGGGGATAGGAGAAATGTGGGCACCCTGAGCCCCCAGCTGTCATTCCCCCAGGGGACACTTCCCAAGCCAGGCTGGTTTGCCATCATCACCCAGTTTCTTTTCCTCTAAGCACCCTAAAGATCACCGCTTCCAATCAGCTCCACCAGGAAAGAGCCACCCCACAGCTATTCCTTCCTTCCATGTTCAGGTCGTTGAACGAGAGCATGGTTTCCAGTGCTTCTGAGGTCCTTCGCGCCGGCAGAGGCGGGAAGCCCACAGGGCTGGCTCTCCAGCTAGCTCCTCCACCGACCTCTTCTCAGTTACATTCGTAGGAAAATAATGGTGGAACTGGTATGTCTTTGGGCATCAAAAGGCTAAAGGATTCACTGCATCATTATTTGTGAGAAAGAAGACATGAGTCGAGCCATATTAAAATAGAGCTGGAGCACCCATTTCAGAGGAACTGCTGTGCATGTCTTGTTATCTCCCAAATGGACCAAACCGCCAACATTCCATGAAGTCAGTAAAAACGAAGACATCCTGTCTGTAAGGACTGATGAAATTGGACTTTGCCAATGACCGAATCACCAAGCTATCTATGAAGTACAATCCTAGCCTTACCTCATCTAGCACCAATGAACTCTTCTTGAAAACATCTTAGCTCATCTTCCTCCTTTTTCTCATAAAAATTCTGAGCCCCTCTCCTGTAATCAGGACACTATTTGGGTTTCTACTTGAATCTGTGCTCCTGAATTGCAATTCTTTCATTCCAAATAAATGATATGCCTTTTGAACTGGTTTCTGTTTTTGTAGGTTGACATTTGTAATAAGCAAAAACTGGAAACAAGTACCATGTTCATCAAGAGTAGAATGGATGAATAAATGTGCTATATCATATAATGGAATACTATGAGGCAGGAGAACAAAAGAACTGCTCACCCACAACCACGTGGACTCATCTCACAAACATAATGTTGCACAAAAGAAGCCAGACACAAAAGGGTGTATGGTGTATGATTCTATTTTTATAAAGTTTACAAACAAGCAAAACTAATGTCTCATCCTTTGGGGAGGAATATGAGAGTAAGGAATATGAGGGGCTTCTAGGATGCAATGTGCTGTTTCTTGACCTGGGTGGTGGTTACATAAATGTTTTCACTTGGTGATAATTCATCCACTTAAGACACTTATGTTTTCTGTATGACTGCACACACACACACACACACACACACACACAAAGGGTTTTCAGCATCTTGGGAAAGGAAAAGTATTTAGGGCTCTAGCTTGTGGGCCATGGTTGTGAAAGGAGAATGACCCTGGGTGGTAGAGGGACAAGGAGAAGAGGCTGACTGCACTGGGGATACGGCTGAAAGGGCAGCTGTGGGGCAGCAGGAACTAGGCAGAACAGTTTCAGGGCTTACTCCCTTCCTTCTTGAAACTGTCAGTGAGATCTCCGCATAATGGACTCCAAAGGGAAGTGGGGCCAAGAGGGAAAAGTGCTAGAACTCCGCTGGCAGGGAGAAGGGAGCGGCTGGAGCATTTCCAGCAGTGAGAGGACAAGGATGGGGGAAGAAGAGGAGAGTGAAAGAAATCATAAGTGCCCAGGGTGGGCAAGGAGAGCTCGCATGGGCTGGGCATGTATGGGGTGGGGGGATTCCCATGACCCAGCAAAGCAGAAGGGTACCCTTCTCGACTCCCTTCCCTGAGCCAACAAGCTCCGACACACACCTGGATTAATGGTTTTACTGCACTGCTCTGCTGTGCTTTGTTTATAAGTCTGTTGCCCCTGGGAACTAAGAGAATAAGCGGAAGCGTGAGTGAGTTGGGGGCGGGGGTGTGTGTGCAGCAAGGATGCCACATCTCCGGTATCCAACACACAGTTTGGCACATAGTTTGCACTGAAAAAAAAAGTGTTCATTGGACAAATAAATGAGAGAACGGAACACGGTAGTTAGACATAAAGGAGAGGCTCTATTCCTCAGTACTTACAAAATCTGTAATAAACAGCTTAAATAACCAAAAATGTGGGCAGGGCTAAGTATCAGCGTGGATATAGCGCAGGACTAAGAACGTCAAGCAACAGACAAGCAACAGTTGCCAACGTGTGCAGGGCGCTGTACCGTTTACTCAGAACTGCACCGCACCCCCGTCTGATACGGGAGAACATGGACTTGGTTGCCACACTGAAACGTGAAGATGACACATTAGCAACAATCTCCCTGAAGAGGCCAGAAAGATCAGGGATGGTGGACCAACAACTTTTTATGGAAAGGGGTGGGGAGCATCCACACCTTAAGTTACACTAGGAGGGCTGGTGGTTCTGGGGGACAGCAGAGAAGTTTAGTTAGCTCTGTTAGCTCTGCAATAACTGTGCTAATTTCGCATACATTTCAATTCACTTTCTCTCTTTATTGCCTTTAGGGAAAAAACTTTACTTTTTGTCATAACCTGATTCAAAGTTCTCTTTAACGATCATTCACAAGCCTCGCTGTTGAGTGAATACCTCTACAGAAGTGTTTTTGATATTTAAAGTGGACTCAGTTCTGTCCCAGTGTGGTTTTTTCATGCTCCTAACCTCAAGAAATCAAATAGCAAAACCTCTCGCTCACGAACTTTTTCTAGGCTGACTTCCTGATTGCAACAATGTTTTAAATAAACCGGGGGGGGGGCGGGGGGGCGGGTGAAAAACCCTTCCTCCTCCCTGAGAGACGCTGGGCCTCATGTCTACTAATCCAGGAAAAACTGAAGTCTCGAAGACTTCTTCCTCTGGTTGTTCCTGTAGAAACTATGTTTGCAGCAGTGTCTGTCCCAACAGGAAATGCTCCGCAGTCGGAATCTTTGCTGAGCGTTTCCGCACTGCTTTGGGTGGACTTCCTGCAAGCACTCAGTGCAATGAGAGGATTACCTAAAGGGTACGCTGCACAAACCGCCATCACGAGTCTTGCAAACTTGAAACACTACATCCGATGCTAAAAGCCTGCTTTTGCAGATGACTGTGGGACCTCTGGAGAACGCCACCACATACCGTTAGACCATCCCCAAACCATCTCTTATTAACATTCCCATGTAAAAAGCAGCTGCTTTTAAAAGTCTCTGGGACGTTGATGACATGAGGCATTGCCACCTTCACAGTAATAGCAGAAATCCTTCTAGCAATGTTGATTTCGCGCCTTCTGTGCGCAAGACATTGTTAGTGCCACATGGGTGGTGAGGGGCTGATGGGGGCGGGGAGCCTGCACGCACCGGCGAAGGGCGGCCTTAAGGGAACTAATCCTGCCCTCGACTCAAACAATTTGAAAGCTGAGTAGCCAAAGCGCCGACGGTGTTCAGAAAAACCCCGGGCAGCCGCCTGGGCGACCTCCCCCGTCCTCCTCCAGGCGCGCAGGGCGCAGGGGCTCCGGAGAGCTGAAGCCCGAGAGCTGAGGCAGATGAGGACAGCAGAGGCCGGGCCTCCGGGGCGGGAAGGCACCCGCGAAGGCGGGAAGGGCCCAGTCCACCAGCGGAGAGAAAGGGGGCGCCGCAGCGCGACCTGCCCCCCCCCGCATCCACGGGCCGCGCCGCCGCCGCCACCCGGAGGATGTGAACAGATCTGGCCCACCTGCAGCCGCCGCCGGGCCGGGTAGCAGGCGCGGGGGACGCGCAGCAGGCCCCGCCTCCGGGCCTCCCGAGCTGCGCGCCGCCGCCTCCCGCGCGGGCACCTGCGCGCGACCCCGGCGCCGCCCGCCCTCCCCAGGTGCGGCCCCGGGGACGGGCCGCGAGCAGGGAGCGGAGTCCGGGATGGGGGCGCATCGCCTCCCCACGCTCCAGGCACCGCGCGGGCCAGGCGCCGCCGCCGAAGGGCGCTTTGTTCGCGCGACCTGAGCGGAGATGGCGGGGCGGGCTGGAGCCTCGCCGCCACCCGGGCAAGGGCAGAGCCCCGGGTGGGCGGTGCTGCGGAGGCAAAGCCTCTTCCGCACGCGGCGAGGTTGGGCCCAGCCACCCCCACCCCCGCTCTGCCCTTTCTCCTCCCTCCCCCGCGCCCCCCAGTCCCACGGCTGCGCTCACCTGCTCTCCGCGACCCGCGCGCCGCAGCTCATGGTCGCTGGGCAGCTGGATGGGGGGCCGCGCGCGCCCGGGCGGCTGCGGGAGTGGTGCGCGTGCGGAGCGCGGCCCTGTGCACCCGGAGGCGGCCGACGCTGCGGGGGGAGGGAAGAGGGCGAGCGAGAGCCACCGGGGGAGGGGACTGGGCGGGAGGGGGCGCCGGGCGCGCCTCTGCAGCGGCTGCCGGAGGCGGCACGGCTCCCGTAACAGAAACGTAGCTCCCCGTCGGCCCCGCGCGTGCACACCAGCGTGCACAGTAGCCGGCACACCGTGGCTGCTTGTCGGCGCCCTCATCCTGCGGGAACTCGCCTTGGTGACACTAACGCTGGGGATTCTGTGAAGGAGTAGGGCCAGCGCCGTTCTGGAGGGGACAGGGAGCTCATGTCACCCAGGTTGGGGTTGGATACTCCTGTATCTGGGAATTTTCAACGGGGACCTCGAGACACCACCCGAGGGGTTCCCAGATTCGCTTCTTAGGATCAGTAAGCCCCCTGAAATTCTGTGCCAGATTTTGTATCTAAACACAATGTCTGGAGTGAGGGACTACAGCTTTCATCCCATTGAACAGCTGTGTGACCACCGCCCCCCCCCCCAGCTGTAAGGATGGATGGATTAAACCAGTGGTTCCCAAACTGCTGCACATTAAGTCACCGAGTAGTTTTTTTAAATCTCGATGCTCCTGAGTGGTATCCCAGACCAATTACGTCAGTGGAGGGGACCCAGGCATCAGTATTTGTCACGATCCAGGTGATTGCAATGTTCAGGAAATGGTGGGAGCCACTGTGTAGACTGTCAGTGCTTTGCTGTTGGCTTTCTTTCACTCCACTTTTCAGCATGACGTTTGCTTGACTGTCTGTGCTGAGGTGGTGGGTGTCACAGCATCTGGCCCAGGTCTGGCTCACAGTAGGTGCTCCCTGCATGTTCCCTGCAGGAAGGAGGCAAAGGCAGAGTCCAGGAGGGGTCCTCCAACTTGCAGCCCCATCTTTGCTGTTTCTGAAATTCTCCAAGGGCTGAAACACCCCTGACCTCGTGGAAATGGCCTCATGTAATGCCTGAGGCTGGGGAAGAAAACGAGTCATTACAGCTTGAAGAGACATCTGTCTTTTAGTTGCTCCAAATGACTCAGCCCCAGAATGCCCCTACCTGCCTCCCTGTTACAGGTTCAGAGCTGCAGTGTGGGTGAGCACAGTCAAGTCATAACCACTATGGATGGAGTACCCGTGAGTCCAACACTGTAAAATTCTTTATATTCTGAGAAAGAGCTGGCCTGGCACTATCACTGGGCCTTGGTGTTCTCCTGTTGAACGTGACTTCAGAGAACGTCAGCAGCAGACAAGGCCCCTCTGTGACCACGATGGATCAAGACGAGATCAAGATCACTCCATAAACATGTTTGAATGAAGAAAAAAGGTGAACATTGTCTAAGCCACAAAATATCAAAATAGAGCTCTTCTGGCTAATGAGAGTGACAGCTGCTTCTTCACCATCTCTGGCCTGAGCCTCGCTATAGTCTGTCCTCTCTATGGATAAGATTTATGAAGATACACATTTGTAGAATTACCCCTGCTTTCTCAAGCCCTCCCTCGAATCAGCTAACAAAAGCCCGAGTCCTTTAATAACATTTTCTAACACTCTCTCACTAAGACATCGCCAGGGGTTCCCTTGGTGTGCATTTCCCTCACTGCTATAAGTAATAGATCCAGCCTGTTTAACTCTGGGTGTATTCCTTGTGGTCTTTGGTGAGAGGGCATTAAAAATAAATTATCTTATTTAATCATCACAATAAGAGCACAAGGTAGATATTACACCCTGTTCACATATCAGCTAACTGAGGTTCTTATAGATCATATGACTCGAACCTGCACAGGGCCACCCAGCTGTCAGTGGAGAGCCAGGGGTCATGTTCACATGGGTTTGTGGGGAGCCAGGCTAGCGTGTTGCCTGCTCACATGAACTTTGGCTTCCAGATGAGCCTGAATTCCAACTCTAGCTCTGCCCTTTACTTGCTATGGGAATTTGAGCAAGTCATTTAACTTTTCTCAACTTTAGCTTCCTTGCAAAAAAAAATAAAAATGGGTCTAAGAACTGGTATTTTTTTAATTGAGATATAATTGACATATAACATTGTATTAGTTTCAGTTGTATGATATAATGATTTGATATATGTATGTATTGTGAAATGATCACAATAAGTAAACATCCATCACTACAGATAATTACAAGTTTTTTTTTCTTGTGATGAAAACTTTTAAGATCTCCTCTCTTAGCAACTTTCAAATATATAATATAGTATTGTTAATTATAAGGAATGGGTATATTTTTTACAAGCTCTCCAGGTGGCCCAACCCAGCACCTGTTGGCAGGCCCTAATTTGGGATCCACTGGCTCTCTCTCTCTTTCCCTCCCTCCCATTGGCTTCTCAACCGATTATAACGTCGTCCCCGAACCACTCCCCACTCTTGCTAAGGTCACCAATACCTGGCAGCTGCTAGATCTGCAGTGCCCTTTTCCATATGCCATTGACTCACTGGACTGTTCTCTCCTTCCTGAAATTCTTCTTTGGTTTCCAGGAGGCCTACATGGTATGACAAGCAATCGAGGCCCACAAAGAACTGAGGCTCTCGATCCGACAGCCTGTGGGGAACTAACGCCTGAAGACAACCATGTGAGTGGGCTTGGAAGTGGATCATTCAGCCTGGGTGAGTCTTTGGATGACTGCAGCCCTGGTGGACAGCTTGACTGCAATCTCCTGAGAGACCTGAGCAACAGCCACCCAGCTAAGCCGCTTCCAGATTCCTGACCCACACAAACTATAAAATAATAAATGTTTGTTGTTCTAAGCTGCTGAATTTGGGCGTAATTTGTTTTGCCGCAATAAATAACAGATACAAATAGGAAATAAGAACCTATAGTTGGTGCAGCAGAATCACATCATTTGTACTTTTAACTTAGGTAAATTTAACCATACTTGCTCTGCAAAAGAGGGAGAGAGAACAATTTACAGTGTCGACAATTCTGCCTGCTATTCCAGTGAAATGGGATGATGAGATGAAAGAGATGAGTCTGGTTTCATCAGTCAGTCTCGGTCCCAGTCCTGGGCATCTCTCATAGAGGAGAAAGTTTGATGTTGGCTGTGCTTCTCATGTTTTTAAATATCCATGTTTTGTACAAAGTGGGAAGAATGAGACTAATTCACTGACTTGGGTTACATATGTAATGTAGTCAAAATGATGCCTTAACTCATCAGGACCTGAGCCCAGGACTCCCCGAAACCAAGAATGGTACTGACCTCAGACCAGTGTAGGAGAGATCCCAGCCCTGGGACCCTTGCTTCAGAGGGATCTCCCATGGCCCCCCTCCAATCACATTCCCAGGAGTGAAGAGTCAGCACCAAAGCATGTGCCCTTCTGGAGCTTGTGCCTCCCCCCAACTTCTAGACCAAGCTAAGGGGATAAGAGACCCCAATTCACTGTCCATATGGCCCCGAGCCCACTTCCAGGGCTGCATCAGCCCTTTCCCCAAGTCCAATTTTCCAAGGGTGGAATGTACCACCCCAGTGCACACTCCAGGGCAAGGGGAGACCAAGGGGCAACTGTTTAAGGGGATGTGGGTGGGGCTTGTATATGGGAGCTGAGTGGTCACACATGTACAAAGCCTTTTGCCATGGGGACCGAGCCAGCAGTGGAAACCGAGGAGGGTGGCCTGGGCCCTGAGCCAGCTCTCCCAACACTGCCTCATCCTGGGGTTGGACTCCGAGAACCCTAACTTAACCTTCCACATCCTTTTACAGGAATATCTGTCAAGGCGGAAAGACAGAATGTATTGCATTTAACAGTGTGTTAGCCTGATTTATAACTGTTGAATATTTCACTGTTTACATGTAGATGTCCATTTGTACTCTGGCCCAGGGTCCCGCAAATGATCAGGAAGTCCTGGCCAAGAACTCACTTCTTCGTCCTTATTTCTTTTTACTTGTTAGTTTTGGCCTCTCGTTGCCTGAGGGAATGGAGGACAAGGTGTTATTTGAATGGGAGAGGAGGGCGATGGGTAAAGCCATTATTTTTCCATCTCCTTCTCCTTTGATTTAAATATATTTGGTTATTATTTTGCCCAACACATTTGACAGTGTGTCTTGTCTCTCAGGCCCAACTGGGGCTTGTTCTTAGGACTCTCTGCCAGTAGAGCCCATGCTTGTATTTTTGTGAGTTATTGGTTATTGTTATGGTTATTGTTATCGTTATGGTTATTATTTAATCCTTTTGCTGGGGCAATTGCTCATCTCAGTTGGGAGTGTCCTTTCCAGACCATTTTTCCAGTATCGTCATATATATTACAAAAAACATTATTTTGTGAGTCTGTGTTTGCCTCAAAAATTGTATGATATATACACTATTCTTCAATTTGTTTTTAGTCTACCATATATCTCAAAGGTCTATTAATAACAAATTTTGCTATTTATATATTTAGTGCTATTCCATTTATAAAGCACTTTATTAAATTATCCCATTTTGATACTAAATATACTATATGAAATTTATATGTGAGTCAGGCATGTTTTTAGATTAAAAATGTAAGTTTACTTAATTTTTGGAGAATGGCTGTTAATGGAGAGAGATTTGAAGAGAGAGGATTTCCTGAAGACATCTTGGAGAATTCCTTAAATCCTGCAGCATCAGAGTGAGAATTTTTTGTCTAAGCTGTGAATAAGAGAAGACCAGCCATTTTCTGATTTACATATGGCAAAGACTGCTCAGTTCTCTCTCCATGTTTGTTTTCTCTGTGTTGTGACTCTTGTCTTCTGTATCAGGCCTGGAAAGGCAGGTGCAGCCAAGATATCAACACCAAGAAGTTCCTTGGATGCAGACATTAGCCAGTGTAAATCTTTAGTTATGTGTTCAAGCAGCTCTTGGTTTTCTCCCTAAAGGCCGTTTGGTATATTCTCTTGGGTTGTGAACTTCCTTGGAGCTGGCAGTATTTGTCCTCTACAATGAGGGCATGCCATTTTTTGTTTAAGGTGCTTTTCATGGCATCCTAGGGCTTGCTATGCATCTGCTTCTCTAACTGACAGAAAGTGCGATCCTCCAGGTTCCACAGAGAAAGGGCAGTATTGCCCACTGCTCTGCTGCCAGTCAGAGTGCACCAGGGTACACACTCATACCATGAAACAAACCACCACTGACAACGGGGAACTTTGCCCAGAACTGACAGACTCCCAGCACTGAAGCTAAATCATTTATCTAGAAGAATCTTTAGCTAATTGTTATGGACTGAATGTTTGTGTCCTCCCAAAATTCATGTGTTGAATCCCTAACCCCCAATGTGATGGTATTTGGAGGTGGGGCCTTTAGGAGATAATTAGGTTTAGATGATGTCATAAGGGTGGGGCCTCCAAAATGGGATTATGTGCCCTTATAAGAAGAGACAGAGACACCAGAGCTCTCTCTCCCCGTCGTGTGCGGACCCAGAGAGAAGATAGCTGTCTGCAAGCCAGGAAGTGGGCCTCACCAAAAACCAAATCTGCCTGCATCTTGCTCTTGGACTTTGCCTCCAGACTGTGAGAAAAGAAATGTCCGTTGTTTCAGCCCCCAGTCTGTGCTATATTGTTATGGCGGCCTGAGCCAGCTTACACACTAGTCTTCAGGCTTCTGTTGTTGCCAGATGCTACCACAATTTTGAGAGGACTACTCTGCTTTTGCCTTTATCTAGCAGAACTTTGTCTCTTTGCCTCAGCTGCTTAAAGAGACAGGGAGTATGTGAGGAAGGGATTCCGGGAAGGTAAACCTAGCCAGGAAGTTATCATTCTTGCCTCCTGCACCCCTCCACCGCTATTCTAATCGTGCACCTGAAGATACAACCACCTCAGGCTGATATCCAAGTGAGGTACGTCGCTGTGTCTCCAGTCAACTCTAGGGCTGTTACAAAATAGTAAAATATTGCTCTACAAAATTGTAACTCACCTTAATTTTAAAGATTAAATATCATTTGGGTTTTTTTGCAGAAGACGATAGAGTAATTATAGTTACAGAAAAATTGGAAAATTCCTTTTTGTGTGTTTTGGTATTGTTTTATGTATAAATGCGGCCTCCTGATCTTTGATGTTAGAACCTAGAAGTATCAGTAAGGGTGTTACTTTGAGCTGAAAACCAAGTTAGTAAAGCCTTGCTACACAAAGTGGGGTCCACAGGCCAGCAGCATCAGCATCACCTGGGAGCTTGTTAGACGGAGACTCTCAAGCCCACCGAGTCCCAATCTACAATTAAACACAACTTCCTCGTGCTCTGTGAGCACATTTACAATTTGATAGGCACTGATGTAAAAGATACTGGGTAGTTCACAGGCCCTCCAGCAGGGCCTGAGAGCCGGCGTGGGGCTGTGGGAACAACTCCCTGGTGACTCCACAGAGGGCTTGGTGAGGAGAACAGCCCTCCTTGCTCACACAGGCAGCAGACTTCACCACTGGAGTCCATGAGGGCCCAGCTCCCTCCTCATTTCTCTAGCTTCCAATCCAGGGCACGAGGCAAATGTAGAAGGGTGCTGGGGCCCAGGTCACAGCCCACCCCCCAGCTTCGGGGAGGCCAGGAAAGGGAGCAGCATTTTCAGTTCCAGTAATGGGAGTTTAAGTAATGGAGTGGAGGGATGTGCTTCCAAAGGAGAGGGAATCTTCAAAACATAGGCAAGGGGGTTCAGCCACTGGATGGCCAAAAAGTGACAGACACCCACTCCCTTCATATGGAACAATGGTGGAGTCCAGCTCTGCCATGACCTGCCCAGTCACCTTTAGCAAGTCCAGGAACATGTCACAGCCTCTGTTTCCTCATCTTTAGTATTATTTTAATATAATGGTTTCTATTTATACAGAGCTTTACCATTTGCAAAGCATTCCCACACAGATGTTTTCATTTGAGTTACAGAGCAACTCTGTGTGATAAAGAAAGTAGTGTTATCTCCATTTTACAGACTGGAAACGAGAGGCGCAGAGGACCCGCCTGAGAGTGCTGAGACCACAAACCTTCAAGCTCCTCGTTCTAGAACCTGGAACCAGTCACAGGAGTCCATGCACGTGAAAGTAAGTCGAGAACTGTCACGTGGTATCCCAGTAAGGGGTGTTCCTTGTTACTCTAGCAGCACTCCACAAATTGAATCACGCACCATGATTCTGTTGGTTCTAGAATCAGCAACCCCCTTCTCTCCTTGTGTATGGCAAAACTATTACCAGGAAAAGTAAATAATTAATATCAGCGGTGAAGTGCGTATAAATGAGAGTTAAAGGAACACCGCAGAAACCCGGATGGAAGAAACTCATCACTCTAAAATTGTTTCATTGTTTAGAGTCTTCTGGAGAAAGTAACCAGGAAAATCTTAAATGTTTCTTTTGAACTATTTTGAAGAAATAAAATATGGACCATTTCCATAGGTTGTTGTTTGTCCTCACATTATATAAGTTGTATGAAGTCCTACTCCAGTTCTAGGAGGTAAAAGGTGGCGAAAGGACCATGACAATGATAAGACCACAATTCAGGTCTTCTGTTCGCAAAAATCAATGTTTATTTTGGGTTTCTCAAATAATATGTCTCTTCTATTTTTTTCTTTAGAAAGACACGGTAGTTTCCTTTTATCTTTTGTGTGTGTGTGTGAGGAAGATTGGCCTTGAGCTACCGTGTGTTGCCAATCTTCCTCTTTTGGCTGAGGAAGATTAGCTCTGAGCTAACATCTGTGCCCATTTTCCTCTATTTTTGCATACGGGACACCACCACAGCATGGCTCGATGAGCCATGTGTAGGTCTGTGCCCAGGAGCCAAACTCTCAAACCCCGGGGCACCAAAGCAGAGGACACAAACTTAACCACTACAACCCCGGGCCGGCCCCTCTTTTCTCTCTCTTTTAACAGTAGGTCACATCCTATGGTTCTTTTATCATCTGTTATGAATTCCACTAACTCTAGTTCTTTCTTTGTTATTGATGTCACATCAAGTGAAAGGCTTTTCAACAGGGTTTTAAATTGGGTGATGTCTCAAGGTCAAAAGTCTTTGGCAAAGCCTGCCCAAGGAAATAAATTTTCAGCTAACACAGTGGAGAAAGGATTATTACATTTTTACTATTATGAAGTCACTGCTCTGCAAATATATGATAAATATTATTACCATCCAATATAAAGTGAAATATCTTTATTCACATTCATTTATTTGCCTTCTTTTGCAGGGAGAGGGGTCCTTTTTTATTTTGAATATGCATATATTGGTAATAACTGCCATTGTGCCTAATATATGCAAAGGACTATGCTGATTTTAAATATATTATCTAAAATCCCATTTGATACTATTGACATAGCAACAATATTATCAACATTGTACAATTGATTATACAGTTGAATAATTGTAATAATAATAATCACTAATTTTTACTGCTTTTTACGATGTAATTGGCAATAGTGCTAAACTCTTTCACATGTATTGTCTTGCTTAGTCCTCACATCTGTCTTGTGAAGTAATTACTGTTATCATTTCCATTTTACAGATAAGGAAACTGAGGGACAGAGAGATTAAGAAATTTGCTCATGACCACTCAATTAATAAATTTTGGAGTCAGCATCCATCCCCCAGGAGGTCTATTGTCAAACCTTCTTGCTTCCCAAGAGCAGGTTACCTCTGAGTTCTGCTAATTTCTTCATAAATGCAGTTGCCTTTGAAGGCCTTTGAAAGCCTAGCTGAGCACAGGCACTAGCATTAGACAGACCTGGCTTCAAATCCCAGTGAGTTAGTTTGGCAATAACAGTCAAGACAATTTCTCCCACTTCTACCGCCAAGTCTACTTTGCAGCCAGTTGGTGGGGAAGGAAGAAGGAACAAAAGCACGCACTCCTTCCTTTTAAGAGCGTGAATGACTTGTGCCCCCAGCCCAGAGGTCAGAATGTAGTCTCGTGGCTAGATCCAAGCGAGGCTGGAGAATGCCGGTTTTAGACAAGGCAGCAATGTGCTCAGCTAAAACGTATAGATTTTATGAATAAAGAAGGAAGAGGAGAATGAATATTAGGACAACCAGGAGTCTTTTCCTCCTTGAGCTTTACCACTCTGACCTTGGACAAGTTACTTAGATTCTCTGAGCCTCAGTTTTGCCCTTTCTAAGATGAGGATGAGAGTATATAAGCACATTAGGATTTAGCTAGCACATGTCAAGTAACCAGCTCAGTGCCCAGCACACAGCAGGTGCTCAATAAATGTGAATACAACTGCGATTGGAAAAGTAGGGTGTAACTGAAGTGCCAGATCGGAGCTACTGTGACATGGACTGTGTGAGGACTACACAGCGTGAGTTATACTGTCCGCAGGCCACCAGGGTTACTTGCTGGGTATTGCATAATTGCTGAGCTTTCTCCTGTGTGTATTTCAGGGAATTCTGGGAGCTAAATGGAGTGTTAAAATGAGATATTTTCAGATTCTTGGACATGTTGTGGAAGAGAGAGAACCCCCCTCCACCCTTTCCCTTAAGGTTCTTATGGCTGGCCAAATAGTTAAAAGACAGTTTAGCAGGAGAAAATAATACCAAGTTTAATAACATGCATACGTGGGAGAAACCAGGGAAACTGAGTTTCTCCGCAAAATGGCAGAGACTCTCATCTTAAATACTATGTTTAGCTAAAGACAAAGGAGGATGTTGGGGGGGTAGTGGTTTTGGATTTCAGAGGGGAAGAAGACAATTCACATCGAGAGGGAAATGTAAATGTTTGTCAGACAATTCTTTGTAGGGCCACCTATAGAGAATGTGGCTGGAGAGACAGAAATTGTAGTAATCAAGAGTATGTAGATTTAAATCCTCTCCTTCCGTCCTGATAAGAGTTTCTACAGATAAGGCCATCCCCCCCACCCTCTTCCCAGTACACAGAGGGAGATACCTTTAACAAATGGAGATATTTGGTAAACAGATATTTGGGCTTAGCAGGACCCTGCCAGTCTGTCCATACCCAGAGTTAAATTCCTGTAGGCAGTTAGTGGGGGAGGTCAAATGTCCATCAGAGAAAATAATCAAGGTAAAGAGACATATTTCAGGGTGGCCAATTTTTGATCTCCCACAGACAACTGAGGTTTAATTTCCCAGGTAGAAATGGTGACCCCACTAGAGTGTATGTGTGTTAACCTATATTATCTAGATATATTTAGTTACAATATCTAGATGTTAACCTAGAGCAGTGATGCTCAGCCTCAGTTTTGCAAAATTTCAGGTTGTCTTCACTTATTTCTAAGGATACAGCAAATTCTTCAAAATAAAAATAGCTAAAATAAATTTTTGTGCATGCAGTATACACAATATTCTGACATTATTTTATGTGACCTTTCTTGAGTTCTGACCATGTACCAAGCACCCTGGTAGGGACTGGGGCTACAGTGACAAGCGAAGGTAGATATGGGCCCAGCCTTCATGGAGTGTACGGTCTCTTAGGGGAGATAGACTTTAATCACATAATTGCACACAATGTTAAAATGCAACTCCTGTGTTATGAATAAGAGGTGCGTGGTGCTCTGAAAATGTGCAATAGGGGAAAATGGCTACAGGGAAAGATGGGGAAGGTTTTCCTGAGGAAAATCATGCCCTTTTGCCTTCTGAAGCATGAGGAAGAATTGATGAGGAGCATAGAGGCCATGTTCTGATACAATCTGGAGTCAATCCAGGTTTGTGGGGCCTGAAGAGGATCTAATTTGGGAAGCCCTCATTCAGAAAAAGAATATAAACATTATCTTGCTTTTGCAAATTTTACAAAAACGCATCACCATGCAAACACGTCGAGGGCCATGCAGGTGAGGGCTCTGAGGCTCAAGCTTCATCAGCTGTAGGGAGCCTTCTCGGGGCGGGGTAGACCCACGTCGTGGTCTGGAATGGACACAGCAAAGCATTTGAGTCTGGGATTGAGAGGCAATGCTAGACTGGACGCTTTCCCTGCCACTCCCTATTATGTGAACTGAGGCCAGTAACCTCGCCCGTCTGGTTCCCTGATCTGTTATATTGGGGTAAAAAAGCTTTAAATAAAATAGTGTGTGTGAGCACCTGGAATGAGGTGTGATAACAGTAGCGTTGTTATTAAAGCATTTGGAGTGACCTTTTTGTCCTTTTATGAGAGGCAGATTTACTCCGAGGTGGGAGGTTGTTCCTTTGGGGGGTTCAAAGACCGCCCCCCATTCACAGTGTGACCTCTCCTGCCGTGCGATGGCTGCCCCATAGCCAGAGACAGGCTGTCACCAACCAAAGCCTCAGGCGGGCGGTGAAAGCTAAAGCTTTCGGAGTGAGCCGGGCGGCTCCCAGGCCCTGCCAGGGAGCACGAGTCCTCGAGTTCTCTCTCAGAGCCGCGGCCCACCAAGAACTCTTTGGGCAATAGCTGTAGTGACCTCCATTTTTAATTGAAAGGCCCGAAAGAGTTTGGGGCAGACTTTCTGAAAGGAGTATTTGTGGGCAGAGAGATCCTTGCATCCTTCATCCACAGGATGTACAACCCAAGGCCTAACCCAGCTAGGGCAACCAACCCTCTCAACTGGCTGAAACTCTCCCCGTTTTAGCACTGAAAGTGCCACATCCTGAGGAAACCTCTCATTCCTGGGCAAAATGGGATGTTTTTTTCACCCAGCAGAGGGCAGCTTGTGAGTCCTTATACTCTGGTCTCTTCTGGTGAAGGTGGGTGTGGCAGGCATTACTATTGTCCACCCACTTCTGGTTTGCCTCTATTTCCCAGCAGGAGGGAGGATTGTAGTTCTCTGCTCCTTTGAAGTTAGGTGGTGTCATGTGACTTGCTCTGTCCAGCAAGACGTGAGTGGAAAAGATGACTGTGGCTTCTGGGTAGAAGCCCTGGAGAGCCAGCATGTGATTCTCTGTCTTTCCTTCCTTCTGCCATGGCACTGGCAATGTTGTGGATGGTGGCACTTTGTCAGCCTGAGTCCTTGAGTGAGGATGACACGGAGCAGAGCTCCCCTCCACCCCTTGAAGTCATGTAGTCTGAGTGTGTGATAAACTTCTGTTCTTTAAGCCACTGAGATTGGGATGTTGTTTGTTACTGCAGCATAGCTGAGTCCATCCTGACTGATACAGGAAGTGAACCCGAGATTCTAGAGGCTGTAGCAGTAATATGGTTTTAATGATTTCCCTGTGGATGATAATAATAAAACTTTTGTACATATCAGTACAGTACTGATAGGAGAGAAAACCAGTGCCACTTTTCCAAATTCTCTGCCAGGAGAAAGGCCCTGGCCTAACCTAAAGACCTAGTGAGCAAACCTCGCTGGGCCTCAGATGACCCAGCAGATGTTGCCCTTCTGACTTCACAGGATCACACCGGTGTGTAGCACCCGACCCCGCCAGAGGAGAGGAGGCTCTGTCCCCGGTGTGCTAGGCTAGATTGAACATTTCACATGCACTCTGATAGCAACACAGTTAAATTAGATATATTTTTTAAAAACAAGTTTATGGAGGTATAATTTACGTACCGTAAAATAATTTTAAGGGTACAATTCCATGATTTTGAGTAAATTTGCCAAGTTGTGCAACCACTACATTTTCATCCATTAGAACGTTTCCATCACCCCAAAACGGCCCCTCCTGCCCATTCACAGTTACCCTCAATCCCACTTCCAGCCACAGACAGCCACTAATATACTTTCTCTAAGTTTGTAAGTTTATAAATTGGTAAGTTTGTGTCTGTAAATTTGCCTTTTCTGGACACTTTATATAAATGGAATCATACAATATGTGGTCTTCTGTGTCTGGCATCTTTCTCTTTGCATAATGTCTTTTTGCTTGAGGAAGATTGGCCCTGAGCTAACATCTGTGCCAATCTTCCTCTATTTTGTACGTGGGATGCCGCCACAACATGGCTGACGAATGGTGTAGGTCCACGCCTGGGAACCTGGCCCAGGCTGCTGAAGCAGAGCACGTCAAACCTAACCACTAGGCCACAGGGCCAGCCCCTTGCATAATGTTTTTGAGGGTCATCCATGTAGTAGCAGATGTCAGTATATGTCAGTGTCAGTATATGGATGTGTTTTACACACAGTTATATACATTGGTATCAGATTATATATATCTATATATTTCTGAAGAGGCAGGTATGGTGGAGCAATCACAGGCTTCAGAGATGATCAGACTTGCGTGGAACCCCAGCCCCTGGAAAGTCTCAAAATGCCAGTTCGGTACTCCCCCCTCAAAGGACAGAGTCTCCCCATCTGAGTGGACACCCCCAACGCTGTCCGGCACCTTCTTCCTCAAGGTTCATATTAACAGTGACTGTACATCAGCAACAGTGTCTCCCTGTCCAGCGATTCGGAGACAGGGCAGAACACCAGAGAGCTCACGGTGCCTGTCTCCTCCTGGCCCACTCAGCAGTCCTCGCCCTGCAGACACAGCAGCCATAGGGGTGCACCTGGCACGGTCCCTTTTCCCTCCTCGGGCTGCTCTTTCCAGAGGTGCTGATGAGCCCTGGAATAAACTGCCCCAAAACAGGCAGCAGGGAGGGGACAGGAAGGCAGGAGAGGAAAGGGGCAGGATAACTCATAAATCAGACAAAGTAGCAGCAAAAACATCGCAGATTCAGCCCAAACAGCCTCAGAGAAAAAGAACTGAGTGTAGGGGTTTGTACTTAAGATACAGATACCTATACACCTGTGCATAGAGCTTTTTATTTCCTTACCAGAAACTGTATATATCCCAGCTGCTCCCATAGTGCATCAAATATTTACTCTGCTAAAAGATAATAAAAGTATAATTAATACATCATGATATTGCAAAAAAAGCTTTTAGGCCCTGAGCTGAAGAAAACTGCAGAGGAGATGCTTCCGAAATGCCCTATTCCAGTGGTTCCCAACCCTGGCTGCACGTCACAGCCACCCAAGGAGTTCTTAAAAATATGCAATGCCCACGGCCCCGTGGCTTAGCGGTTGGGTGCGTGCGCTCCGCTGCTGGCGGCCCGGGTTCGGAACCTGGCGCGCACGGACACACCGCTTCTCCGGCCATGCTGAGGCCGCGTCCCACGTACAGCGACTGGAAGGATGTGCAACTACGACACACAGCTATCTACTGGGGCTTTGGGGGAAAAATCAATAAATAAAATTATTAAAAAAAAAAAATATATGCAATGCCCACGCCATGCCCCAATTGTATTAGTTTCCTGTGACTGAGTGACAAATTACCTAAAGCAGTGGCTTGAAACAACGGGAATTTTTTCTCTCCCAGTTCTGGAGGCTAGAAGTTTGAAATGAAGTTGTCAGCAGGGCTGCACTTCCTCTGAAGACTCTAGGAGAGAATTCTTCCTGGTCTGGTGGAAGCTTCCAGTTTCTGGTGGCTGCAGATGTTCCTCAGTTTGTGGATACATAGTTGCAGTCTCTGCCGCCATCTTCACATGGCCTCTCCTCTTCTCCATGTGGCTTTCCTCTGGTTGGCTCTCATAAGGACACTTGTCGTGGGATTTAGGGCCCACAGGATAATCCAAGACAATCTCATCTCAAGATCCTTAACTCAGTTACATCTGCAAAGACCCTTTTTCCAAATAAGGTTACATTCATAGATTCTGGGAAGTAAACATACTTTTTGGGGAGCAACCATTCAACCCACTACAACTGCTGTAGACTGAATGTGTGTCCCCCAGATTCATATGCTGAAACCTAATCCCCTGAAATTCATGCTGAAACCTAACCCCCCAAATTTGTATACTGTAACCCAACCCCAATGAGATGGTCTTTGGACGTGAGGCCTTTGGGAGGTGATTAAGTCATGAAGACAGAGCCCTCAAAAATGGAGTTAGTGTCTTTGTAAAAGAGGCTCTAGAGAGCTCTCTCACCCCCTCTGCCATGTGAGGACTCCATGAGAAGGCAGCATCTATGAACCAGGAAGAGGGCCCTTACCAGACGGAATCTACCGACGCCTTGACCTTGGACTTCCCAGCCTCCAGAACTGTGAGAAATACATTTCTGTTCCTCGTAAGCCACCTGGTCTGTGGTATTCTGTTATAGCAGCCCAAAGTGACTAAGACAGAAAGCAACCAATTAAATCAGGCTCTTTAGGGTGGAACCTGGACATTAGTATTTTTTAAAGCTCCCCTGGTGATTCCAACGTGCAGCTGAGTTTAAGAATCACTGATCTATTTGAACTGCCACCTCCTGCCCAGCAGAGGTCCTGGGGTGGAAATGGACTAGAGGCCCAAAGAGGAGCCCCGAGGATGTTCCTGGCCCCCAACATACATCTGAAGCTGAGCGAGATTGAGTGGACTGCCCAATCCCAAAGGAAGAAAAAGAGGGTATGGTTGGAAAGAGGGAATCCCCATGGAATAATGCAAGAAATGCCCAATGGAATGAGAGAAGCTTCTAGTTTTTAAAGTTTAGAATCTGTTCATACGAGGGAATGTTGCTAAATGTTAAGGGCAAGGCCTTGAAGTCAGATAGGCCTAGTTTCAAATACTGGCTCTGTCAAATTCTTTTGCTGTGTGACCTTGGGCAAGCTGCATAACCTCTCTGCACTTTAGTGTCTCATCTCTCAAAATGAGGATGAGACAGCAGCTGCACTGCCATGAGTTACTGGAGATAAATTTTGAATTTTGAAACGATAGACCCAACTCCCAAAGAAGTGGCTCACTGGATAGATTTTAAAAATGCAAAATAATGAGAAACAAATTAAAATACAATCTCTTGGTAATTTTTACCTGTAATAACTAAAATGAAAGTAAATGAGGAGTGTTGGGGCAGATCCTGGCACTGTGCCATGTTCAGATTTCAGCCAGTCAAAGCTATGGTTGCCAGTCTCAAGGCCGCTACTACAGGGACAAAGTATGCTGGAACGACAGGTAACACCTGTATAACCTCTGGTCAGCAAGAAAGTAGTCCAGGTGGTGGAGGAGCGGGGGTGTCGAGGATGTGCAAAACCAAGAAACTACCAAACCAGAGGACACAGTGTGAAGCTGTCTCATGTTGCAGATAGGTATCTGAGCTTCCTGAAGAACCTTTCCTAACATGGTCTTGAGAGTGACAAACTTAGGAGAGGTCTTCCTGACTTTGAGCACTGTAGGGTACAAGAGCATGTCTGGTTGGTGCAGGACCCATAGGTCACTGCTGAACAATCAGAGACGGTTATGCATGATCCAAACACACAGCAAGCTGTTCCCGAGACAGCCAGCCTGGCAGTCTGAATAGAAGCCTCTGTAAAGTGTCTTTACCCTGATAAGGTAAATTGACAGTTCTCCTCTTTAAATGCTAAGGAACCCCCAGATGAGGCAGCTTCTATGCTGCATATGCAGTCCAGGCTGTACTGGCTTTATGATGATCAGGATGTTCATCCACTTAATATGCCCCTTACCCAGGTCATAGCAAATGCTGTGATGAAGGGAACCCTTTTGCATAGGCACCCCATGTAAACTTAGTGCTGCAAAATCAAGCAACAGTCCGAGAAGCCATAACTGAATTGTCATCTCAGTTTACCCTTAGTCTAAGAAAATTAGACCCAGTCACAAAAGAATGGAGAAAACAAAAGGGATAGTCAAGGGACTTATCCTAGCAGGGATGACTATAGAGGACATTAATGGGATCGAAACAAAGATCTTAATGCAGCCCCTCTCCGCTCCGAGGAGGTTGGGGAGTGGGACTGAAAGTTCCAACCCTCTAATCACGTGGTTGGTTCTCTTGGCAACCAGCCCCCATCTTTAGGTGCCTTCCAAAAGTCACTCCATTAACGTAACAAAAGACACCTTTACAGCTCTCATCACTTAGGAAACACCTAGAGTTTTAGGAGCTCTGTGCCGGGAATGGGACAAAGACCTAATATATATTTCTTATTGTAAATCACAATATCCCAGGGATGGTCAGGCAAATTAATCAGGATGAAGCTTGATGAAAGGGCCAGAGTCCCTTGGCCTGATCCTGAAGCCAGGTACCTGCGGGTTACTGTAGATATTCAATAAGGACTTGAATGCCTTTTGACCTTGTTCACAGCACAGACGTAGATGAATCTTGTCAATTTCCTGCTTTTTGTTTAACTTGAGGAGTGACTTGAGTCTTGAGGATTTGTGAACTTGTTTTGCAGAAGAAAGAGAATGCCTTCAGGGAGGTTTCCATCAGATGGCCCGGCCTGCAGGCAGCAGCCGTTGCAGATTGCCCAGGGGCTTATCAGGAGTGAGCCCTTTGTTTCTCTGAAGCTTCTCCTGCCAAGCCCCTTAGCTCTATAAAACCCCCCTGCTTTTTGCTCTGGTGAGGGCGGATTTGAGCGAACCCCTGCTCCTGCCTTCTCATCTTGGCCAACTCGAATGGGGCCTTGCTCCATCTCCAAGCACTGATGTCTCAGTGTTTGGCTTGCTGTGCATCCGGCACACAAATTTGAGATTAAGAGGTTCAGTATCAATCCCTAGCTGGGTACCCAAGGCCATGAGCATATGTGTAGGTAAAATGGACAAGTGTGCACAAAAACTTTTCTAGGACTTCTTGACACTGGATCCCAATGCAATGTGATTTCAGTACCTATTGGTGAGGTCCTAATGGGGGCTACAGTTAGCTTGGGAGCATGTGGGGATGCAACGGCAATGGGATTGAGGTGAGGAAAATTGGGATGTCTGAACAGACTTTATGTGAAGTCGTTGTGTCTCCTTTACCTGAATGTATTATTGGAATGGATTTGTGTCTGACTGGGGAACATTTCCTGCACCTTATATTATAAAACTGAAGGCATGTAAGTTTGCCCTTCGGCTATTATTAATTGAACATACTAAATGAGAACCTATAGATTTCCTCGAGCCCACACAGTTGGTTAATGTGACACAGTAGTGGATACCTAGTGGACAAAAAGAGATTTCCATTTTAATTAATGACGTGTTAGAAGTTGGAGTACTGATGTCAACCAATTCTCTGTACATTAGCCCTGTGTGGCCCATGAAAAAGGCAGATGGCTTACCGACACTAACAGTAGATTATCAAGGCTTGAATAAAGTAGTACTACCTAAAACATTAGCTGTCCCTGATGTGGTTCCAATGTTACTGCCCAAGGGAGTGTCATCTGCCTCCTGCAAGACATGCCAATAGTCAAGAGACAAGGAGGTAGGAAAGAAAGGACTTTTACTACAGCTTGCTAGCAAGAAGGAAGATGGCCAACTTGAAACCAGCAGTTAGCCGTTGATGATTAAGTGGCTAGTAACTATGAGGGATTGGAATTGGCCACCTCAAAATATGTCTCTGCCTGAAAGACAGTGGCCCCTACCCCCACTAACTGACCAAAAGAGTTTGGGATGGGAGGCCTGCCCCCAGAACAGGCCATCACCGTAGACATCTCCAGGTATCTGGGAGGGTCCTTGCTAAGCCCATTCTTAGTTCTGGTTACTCTTTGTAAGAGACATTTACATTTATAAAGGAAATCTCCATTTGTAAAGGTATCTTCTTCCTTGTACCAGGAAGAAGGGGGGTGGCCTTACCTGGAAGCTTATCAGAACAGAAGGTGATGACTTAAATCTGCATGATAAACTTACCCATTGTTAACTGTGCTGTTTGGGGAATATGATATCTGACTCCCACTAGGTTCCTATAGATGACGTCTCCCTGGATCCCGGGTCACCATGGTAATGGGTGTTTGAGCTATTTTTTTCAGGAATTGGAACTTCTTGTCCACTTCAGGCCAGTTGAGACCACCAGCCCATCAACTGGGCCCACACAGATATATGTCTGATAAGGGACCTTTTGACGTCAAGAGATTGGAACTCCACCCTCAGGACGTGCTAATGCCGCCATTCTGTGAACATGCAACCTACGAAGAGGCATGAAGCCTGCTAGGCTTGTGCAGATCATCAATTACCTCGTCCCTCCTCACCTCCAATCATTTCAGACCACCTTGCCCCCTACCCCGTAAATATCCCTGAGTCCCTATTTTCGGGGAAGCAGATTTGAGATTCATTCTCCTGTTTGAGATTCATTCTCACTTGGCTGCCTTGTGATTAAACACAAGCAGATTTGAGATTCATTCTCACTTGGCTGCCTTGTGATTAAACCCTTTCTCTCTCTGCAATCTTGTCATCTCAGTGATTGGCTTTCTGGGCAGCGGGCAAAAACGGACTGGTGTAGTAACAGACTCATGTCTGAAAGAATCATCTTACAGAACAATGACTGTAGGCCAATTATATAGGGGCAGGTCTCCGGGTGGGGGAGTCATCTGGTCTCAGGGTGGAGGCATCCATCTGATCTCTGGGTGGAGGCAGGCATTTACTCTTAGGGTGGGGTGATGCCAGCTAAACACAAGGTTGATGTGAGGGAAGCCATATTGTGAAAAAGAAACCCTATTATAACTTGGAATGACCTCTGATTAACTAACCCAGACGTGCTCTGTGGACTTTATGGCCCCTCCCAGCTGCTATAAGTTGATAACTTGGTTCTCTTGAGTTCCTTAGGAATGTGATGACCCCTGGACAGAGAGTCTATGCTGATAGCCATCACCAATGACAACTGAAAGATCAGGGTAGAGGGCGTTGCTCCAGTCTCTGACGCATATCAAGTAAAACAAAAGACTGCCAGGAACTAAGACCAGGTGCCCTTAGGCAGACAGAGTAGAGGCAGACATCTATTCTCAGGATAGGGCATACATCTGATCTCCAGTAGAGGCAGACATCTTGTCTTAGTTCCTGATAGTTTTTTGTTTTACTGGATATACATCAGAGACCGGAGCAATGCCCTGTACCGTGAGCTTTCAGTTGTCACTGATGATGGCTATCAGGATAGACTCTCTGCCCCGGGGGTCATCACATTCCTAAGGAACTCAAAAGAACAGTTATCGACTTATTGCATCTAGGAGGGGCCATAAAATCCACAGAGCCTGTCAGTTAATCAGAGGTCATTCAAAGTTACAATAGGGTTTCTTTTCTACAATGTGGCTTCCCTTATGTCAACCTTGTGTGGAGCCGGTATCACCAACACTGCAAAAAATACAAGCCAAAAGACATTGGTACTTGGTGACTGATCTTGCAAATGCTTTTTTCTTGATTACAATCTCAACAAAGAATTAACCATGGTTTGCCTTCACATGGGAAGGATCCCAGTTTACATTTACTGCATTGCCACAGCGTTATTTCAATTCACCAGTCTACTGCCATAATTGGTTTGATAATACACTACATTGATGATAGCATGACAATATCAGGAACTGAAGAACAAGCCAGGATGACTGAAATGCAGTGGTGACACACGTGACTGACAGAGGCTGGTTGACAAATCCAGCAGAGATCCCAGAGGCCACCCAAACGGCAACATTCTTTGGAATGACCTGGGCAGGAGCCGCCCTGACGTTCCACAGACGACTAAACATAACCAGTTGTCAGTACTACCCTGGAGCTAAGTAAGGAGCACAGCACCTCTCAGGTGGTCTGGATTTGGAAGACACATAGTCCACGTCTGGGAGTATTTCTAGCTTCTATCATAAAGCTACCCGAAAGAAATATCTGTATCTGAATGGAAGCTTTAACAGCAGCAAAAAATGATGTCTCAATCAATATTGGGCCCTTATGATCCATATTCAGATATAGTATTGGAAGTATCTCCACCTCACACTTAACAGACACTGGAGCTTATGGCAAAGTCCATGAATGCTGCCTGGTGGTCACCATTGGGATTTGGGGCCAGAAAATTTCCAGATGCAACAGTATGGTATACATCACTTGTGAGACAATTATTGGGTTTCTGTTATTGGGCATGGGTTGAAAGTGCCTCTGTGACTGAAGGACATGAAATAACCTGGAAACCTGCAATACACATAATATCCTGGGATGATGTCAGAGAAACACTCCCATAGGGAAGGCAGTGCCTAGAAGAGCTCCATAATAAAGTGAAGTGGTTTATTCAGGCACTTGCTCCTGGAGGAACACAAGGAGGTTTTCATCGTATCCAGGAGCAGGTAGTCTCCTTTCCTCTAGGGCCAACTTTGGAACCACCTGAGGAGCTGCCAGAGCCTGTGGACACGTGGGTAGTGTCTTATGAATGGCTCTTGACTGACAAACCAAAAGCTGCTCGGCTTGTGGATGGCAGTTCTAAAGATGACAGGTAGGCTTTTATTTGGAAGGCTGTGCACCATCTGATGGAGAAACTAGAATTGAAGAAGGTGAGAACAAATCAGCCCAGTGGGCTGGATTGCATTTATCTTCCTTTCAGTGATGGAAGCAATTATTCAACAATCAGAACTCTGAAGTCGGAGTGTATTCTGACTCTTGGGCAGTGGCCAATGGCTTGTTCAGGCAGATGGGCAATGGAAAACAAGATTATTAAGTGGATATCCATATCGGGCATAGCCCCATGGAAATCACTCTGGGAATTTAAGGAGTACATTAAATAGGACATGTTGGTGCCCAACAGAAGGACTTCTTTCCCAGATTGGAAGATGATTGGAATCAGCAAGCGGATATCTTAGTGCGCTTACTTGAGGTGTTCATCTGGGTCCATGAGATGAGTGGATCTGGGGGAGCTGCAGCAACACAGAGATAGGCTGATCGTCTATATATTCCTCTTGCACCCCCAGATGCACAAAATGCCAACCATAACTGTCCTATTTGTCAGCAAGAAAGACAGGGACTACAGATGGCTATGGGGCAGATTCCTGGGAGAAGATCTCCGTGTGCATAGCTGGCAAGTAGAATGTACTGGGCTGCTGCCAGTAGTGCTGGGAGGCTATAAATGCGTCCTGACAGAAATAGACCTTTACTTTGGACTCGGCTTTGCAAGCCTAGTGGTAATGCATATGCTCGAAACACTAGAAAAGGACTGGAGCAGAAGATACTGCAGTTTGGACCTCTGAGTTACATTTCGTCAGACCAAGGAACACACTTTATAGCCCACAGAATCAAAGAGTGGGCAAAGAAATATCACATCAAATGGACACATCATGTTGCTCCTCATCCTCAGGGTAGTGGTTTAATAGAGAATTGTCAGGGGCAATTGAAACATTTACTGTCTAAAATTGGGGGAGATAAAGGCATGAAGAGTTGGTTTACACACCTTCATGAGTGTGTGCTCACACTCAACATGAGCAGGGCCAAGGAGAGCTCTCCACTCACTAGATTCCTGTGCTTCTGTAGGGGAATGGGGAAGTGGGGTGGGGACGATGCTGATATGACTACACAATCATTCCCCACATCACCACAAATTCCTTTTCTCCTGCCTGATGCAGTGGTTCTCAGACCAAGATGGCAACTGTGAGTGCTGGAAGCAAGATGAAGTACGGACAATCCCTAAGCAAGAAATTGTAACTATACCTTTTAAATCTTTATGCCAGAATTCCTAAGGGCCTAATGGGCTGCATTGTGCCTTCACTCTATCTGGCAAAATTTAGATTGACAAGGAATGCAGCTGTGTTGCTCAGAGATCAGGACAGCCCATTAGTTTTGCACCTGTGTAACCTACCCTGCATGAACGCGAGTGGACTGAGGGGGAGGCACTTGCTGGACTGGTATTGCTGCCAGCAATCTGGACTAGTGTGCAGCCTGAAGCTAACAACCCTTCAAAAGGTGGAAAAGTTTGGGTAAAAATCAGTGACGAATGAAGAGAAGGTGAAATAGTAGCTGAGGGTAAAGGAATGAATCAACGGATTATGCAACAGGGGAGGTCCAATATTGCATTGGCGCCTCTCGAGAGGCTCAGAGCAACAGACAGAAATTGTCTCTGAGCACAATTCTATCAGATGCCTGAAATGGTAAAGCCATATGTTTGCCAAGACCACTTCTGCTTTTGGAATCTTACAAGGTCAAGTGGAAATCTGCAAACCTGAGTGGCACTGTTCTGGGAGACATTTTAGTCACCCGCTAGAGTGATGAACTGAACCAATTGTTAATGACTGAGGGGAACTCTAGGAATGTTCAGTATCTTTGGCTCTTATTTTTCAGGTTACATCTACTACAAAGGATATCATTAAGTTAAGAATTTCCGGGAAATACTTCCTACTGGGCCATTGGACTATGTGGTAGTCACCACAGCTTCTTGCTGATTGATTACTGTGTAACAATATACCTGATGATTGAATGCTGATAAAAAGTCTCCTGTTATAATGGTTAAAATATAGCAGCGGCATGCCCAATATGCCACAGTGTGCTGTGCACAAATACATATTACCCTTGTTTTTTGGATGGAAAGCTATTAAACAGAATAGGGAAAGGGGATAAGTTTCTGATGGGAGTAAAATAGTGGGCATCACGTGGCAGATCGGAGTTCCTCTGGTGAATGGCTCTGCCCCGAGATGAAGAAGGCTATGGCAGGCCTGATGGCATTCTCAGACTACACTACATCTAGGTGTGACTGCCACTCATGTCACCCTAGTGTGGGGGACCCAACACTCTTGAGTACAAAACATGTATCCTAGCTGCACCCAGGCCATTAGTACACAATGACAGCAACACTCGTGGTGGATTCAACATCACTGACCCCAAGACAGAAAAGGGCCATCAGGGAGATGGGTACCAGCTTAAGCATCGTGGGACAAACTGAATTTGCTTTTAATGAGGAACGGTACTCAGAGGATGAAGGATACAGTTTTCTTATTACTAGCATGAAACTTCGCCTACAAAGGCCTAGTGTGTAGCGCACAGCAACAAAAGCCACCCAAGTCACTGATAATTAAAAACATTTTTATTTGATGCCCAAGGCAACTTCAGAATAAAAATCCCACTTTTTATGGGGCAAGTAGCCAAAGAAATGTACCCTGTAAATTTATAAAACCAGTATTCAATTAAACTCATTGTTTTCAGAGTCTGTGTCAAGAACATTCTTATAAATTCTAAACATTTTTGTGTGCAGTTTGATTTTCTAAGGGTCACAGTTTTACGTCAGAAATACTGACGTTCCAAGTGAATCAGAGAAGATTCCCTTCATAAAATGCACAGTCTCCTGTATTTCAACTCCAACTCCCAAAACGCTCTTTCGTGGGCTAGGAGTCCAGAAGGTTCACCTTAACCTAGATTTAGATGCCTATTCCTGTGCTCCTGTTTCAGAAGACCCCGACCAGCCTTGCCCCCTCTCCACCCCCTCATCCCCATTCCCTGAAGCTGCTGCTTGAACTACAGAGTTTTATTGGGTTGGGAGGAGGACAAGAATCGTTTCAAACCATGAAGCAGGTGGTAAACAATGAAATACTGATGGCGCCCAAAAGAACCTGAGGGAATCACAGAGGCTTACGTTACTCAAAAGCCTGTGGGTTTTATCAAGTTGCTTAGCCATATGTCTAAGGATAATAAAATACAAATACACTGCACAAACTCCAATTATGACAGAGATTAAGTCTTTCAAACAATAAAGAAAAAATGTTAAATTCTGGGTTTTAAAATATTTATAGTCACTTTCACCTGTTAGGACCTATAGGCAGATAAATTGAAGAGATACTTAGATTTGAAAATAAATGCCTCAAAAAAATTCCAAACACAGAGCCACACACTCTAAGACAAAGCCTCCAGTATATTATCACTGTTCAGGTGCTCATCAGCTTCTCATAAGAGAAAGAAAAAGAAAGATTTGAAACTTTTGGAAAATATATTTTGGAAGAACTTTAAAATACATTCTTTGGGGATTTTAAGTAGCTGGGTTGAGAATAAAACACTCACATTTCACTTCTGGTTGAGGATGTTTGAAAAGTATTTTTATTTCTGTAGAAAATTCAAAGCCAAATAATTTGGGGTAATTGCTTAAACGTCTGGAAATACCAATCCTTTCATGATTTTGGTCTCATGAAGATGCAAACATACATTGGAGAGCCACATCGACTTTTCCATTGTTTATGTATCCACGCTTAGACAGAAACAGTGACGGGCAAAAGCAGTTTGATTTACTGGAGTGGGTGGAGGGTTTATGGGTAATTTTTCTTCTTTTGATTTATGTTAATATTGCTACTATTACCACAATTTCACAACCACGTTTTCTTAAACGTTTCCTGAAAGATTCTTCCTCTAGAGCAGAAGATTCAGTGTTGTACAAAAATAGCTGTGGGGCAAGTGGGTTCTCGCCCAGATTAGTGTGGATGCCCCCTAGAGACGAAGAGCAGAGCCCAGAATTTTGAGGGACCTTAAGATAAAAATAAAGACTCCCAGCAAACCCCGAGTACCTAATAACCTTATAATAAGTAATAAATTAAAGGAGCATATGAACCACTGGCTCTCAGATCTAGCTGCACATCAGCATCACCAATAGAGTTTTCAAAATACAGCTGCTCAGATCCTTAAGCATTGTGACTCAGTAGCTCTGGGGAAGAGGCCGCACATCTGTATTTTCCCAGATCTCCCTGGAGTGCAGTCAGGAATGAGAAGCTCTGTCCTGTACAGAAGAGACAGGCTCCTAAAGGCGAGGTGGGGAGTTACTTTTCACCTTATATCCAAATGTATGTTTTGACTCTTTTTTAGCATGTGGATGTATTATTATTATAGAAACATTTAATTTGCAATCATATATACATCTGATTTTCAATCATATGTGCATCAAAATTTGTGCTTGCTACATGTCCCACAAATATCTCCCTTCTCTGCTCCTCCCAGAACAGCTGCTGGATGCCTTTTCTGCTCTATCCCTTTGACATCCAAATGCAACATCCCTTGGGACACTGGTCCTCAAACTAGACTGTGCATCAGAATCATCTGAGAAGCTTTTCAAAATAGAGATTTCCAGGCTCCACCAAAGGAGATCTAATTCAGAACACCAGGGTGGCATCAGGAATCTGCATTTTTAAAAGGCTCCCAGGGAGTTCTCTCAGGTTTGGGATCTGCTGCCTCAGGAGGGGTGACAAATTAAGCAGTTCTCTATCAATCATTGACAGCTTAGAGTCTATGAATGCAGAACAGATTTGGTCATAGTCGGTCAGGGTAAGGGGACTGCATGTTGGAGGGTGCTACATGTCCTGTGGGAGGCACAGAGAGGAAAGGACAACCACAGACCAACTCTCCCACCTCGTAGTTTTGTTAGATTCTAGCCCAAACCTAGCACTCAGCAGATTTTGACTACATCTTTTACCCTTTCACAGACTCCCAAGTTATAAAACACAGTACACTCAGTTGCCTTTCAACTGTTTTGGTCGTGGGGACTGTTTTCAAATAAATAATATATGCAAAAGCTGTGACATTAAAATGGGAAGCGGAGCGTATTACATTGTAAGCCGAGGGCCGGGCTCGCCCTGCAGGTTCCCAGCTTGGGTGGTGCCCACTAAGGGCCTGGCGGGTGCCCAGCAGGGGTCAGTGGCTCCCTAAAATCCAACAAGCCTCCTGGTTTTTATTTCTAGCTCCTCTTCTGAGTGTGCTGGGACAAACCATTCATTCAGGGCCTCAGTTTTCTTCTGGCAAATCAACAAGAATGTTTTTTGAAAAACTTTGAGGATAGGCCCCGGGAATGACAGTTGCCAGAAAGTGGAAAACTTTGCTAAATATAACAGAATCAGTTCTAGATGTTATCAGGGTAGAGTAAGATGTGAATAAAAATAAAATAGGAAAAGTCCAGGATAGTTTTTCAGAATCCCAGAGAACTTGTGTAAATTGGGCATGAAAGGCGTTTAATTATTTAAAGAGCTGGTCAATTTGACCACAATCACGATATGATATAAACGTTAAGTCACAAGATAGTATCAAAGCTTAGAAGAACTTCAAGCCAATTTTTTAAAGCCATATTTACGTGTTCAGACAAAAATACGTCCGCGTTGATACACTCAAACGAGATTCATGAAATAACATGTACACAGGTAATACTTAAAGGACATTTACTTTTGCTTTTGAAATGGCGATCTCTACCTCTTCTTTAAGCGATATATCTTGGTTCCCAGTAACATCTTTTCTTTCAAATCCACTATCTTGGTTTAATTTTTTTTAAGTGCCTTTTTCTACTAGCTTTCAAATAAATTATTTACTCTTCTGAAAATGTTTTAAACATCAACTCAGCCAAAGCTGATGTAAGTGAACCCAGAGGAATTGACAACACACAAAATGAAAGTTTTTTCTCAAATGGGAGTACAGAAAAACAAACAAAAACTGATGGAAGAATAACCTTAATTCTCCATTTTCAAGGAGGGGAAATGAGTGCAAGACAAATCGGGGCACATCTTCCTAGATTTTTCCTTTTCTACCCAGAGGCCATAATTAGCAGATTTAGTGCCTATTACAAATCAGCAAGTTGCTAATTTGCAAAAGTTAATTGTTGCAGAGAAGAATATTAGGTTATTTTGTCAAAAAAGGAAATATAGCAACAGGCTACAGTAAATACTTAGTGTGGTTGAGTTAATATATAGGACTTAATAAAAGAAACTTTAAAAAACAAAAGGTATCAGGAGGCATAAATGTCACAAAGTTTTATTTTGTGGCAAATGACCAAGGACACAAAAAAATGAACTGCGATTTTCTCAGGTTCACAAAGCAAGAATGAAAATTTTCGGACTCTGACTTTTACCCTGAAATAAATGCAGAAATGGCGACATCTTTGGCCCAAAAGGGGATTATGTACGGGGTGTGTTTCCACCTGGATTTACAAATATGCTCCTGGATTTAAGGCTGTCTCACCACAGCTGGATGCCAAGGAGCAAGAAAGATGTGGAAAACACAGCAGAGATGAGAAGA